>NC_082684.1:70698265-71298265 GCF_949987515.2 Delphinus delphis | reverse complement strand
TAATGCCTATTCATGTTTATTATGCAGTAGACCAAAGACTGCTAGGCTTCTAAAGGAACCACAGTATTTTATACACTAATGGTCTGGAAGTTTGTATTCATATCAGGGAAGTCTTTTTGCTCCTCTGCAAGCTCACCCTTTGTTTTATTATTCTTCATCAGAATAAGGAAACAACTGTAAAGCATGTGTCTTTAGATCGTTCTTTTCTTCTTAACAGCAGTTATCAACTCATTCTTAAGGAAAATGACTTAATAAAATGATTTCTTCTAACTTTTTTGGTCCATCTAGTTTCCAAAACTCTTAAAAAGTGTCCAAGCTTTTTCAAAGCCTATTTCAAATTTGCCTATTTCAAAGCCTATTTCAAAGCTCACCCTTTGTTTTATTATTCTTCATCAGAATAAGGAAACAACTGTAAAGCATGTGTCTTTAGATCGTTCTTTTCTTCTTAACAGCAGTTATCAACTCATTCTTAAGGAAAATGACTTAATAAAATTATTTCTTCTAACTTTTTTGGTCCATCTAGTTTCCAAAACTCTTAAAAAGTGTCCAAGCTTTTTCAAAGCCTATTTCAAATTAGGGACCAATATCAATTATAATACTCCTTTAAAAACCTGGTGAATATTTACTTGGCATGATACTCTTCTCTTTCTAAGTAGAGAGTGTTTTACTTTGTTTTGGTTTGTTTTTAATATGATCTCTTTATTTGCCTTTTACCCCATACCTCAGAAAAAACTAAGAAAATAAATTATCAGCCTAGGAATTTAATTGATATTTAAATTACCGTTATTCATCTATTCCAAGTCTAAACTATGAAAGATTCAAGACCCAAATAATTATACATATTAAAAATTCTTCTTTTTGAAACCTACAGTAATCTGGTTGGTGAGCTTTATGTTTCCAATTCCAAGAAAAAACTATTTTTTCCTTTCAATTATAGTATTTTTTTAAAAGGATGTGATACTCTATGAGAGAAAGATGCTGGAATTCCTGGATTTGAAAACATTTGAAAGAAGCCAGTCGAAGATTATGGTTTACTGTGCAACAAGCTTAGCATTATCACTGGATGGTCTACAACCGGACCTTTTAGCTGTTGATACTAGTTGTTTGTTTCCTTGTTTGTTCCTTCTCCCAGCTGATAACTTTCAGTAGAAGTCACTTTTTTCCCAGTTCTAGGTTGCGGTACGCGGGCCTCTCACCATTGTGGCCTCTCCTGTTGCGGAGCACAGGCTCCGGGCGCAGGCTCAGCATCCATGGCTCACGGGCCTAGCCGCTCCGCAGCATGTGGGACCTTCCCGGACCGGGTTACGAACCCGTGTCCCCTGCATGGGCAGGTGGACTCTCAACCACTGCGCCACCAGGGAAGCCCCCAATTCTAGGATCTTAACTCAATTATTTGCCATTCTACTAAACCTTAGAATTTTTTCCCCATTCTTTTAAAACTTGAAATTCCTAACTTAAAATTCTGCCATATTTATTCATTCTTTATTATTTCAGGTTAGTTTGTATGGAATTATTGAAAAACCACAGATTTTAATGTGAGATCAGGGTTAAAATTGTGGATCTGAAATTTACCAGCTGTTTGAACTTGGACAATTTTCTTAACCTTGCCGAATTTCAGTTTCTTCCACCTGTAAAATGGAAAATTCAGTAAATATCTCATAATATTGTTGTGGGTAGCAAGTGGTGTATAAAGGACTAGGATAGGACTAGTAATATTAATGCTAAAAATGCAATTCCCCTCTCCTTTCAACACTGCTTTCCTTTTCTCAGCTAAAACTGGATTTCACTTTTTCAGCAGCTACTGCAACATACATGCAATTGAATATGACTGTGCAGCCTGAATTTTTTTTCTTGTTTTCAATGTTTTAAATAATCTAAAACTTTTCAAATTCTGTCAAATGAGTTTACTTATAATGGTAGACTCATAATTTCAATTGATCTGCTCATTTTTGGTCATCTTTTTGAAAGTTCCCTCAGAAGCCTTGAATTGACAAGGTTTTTTACCCAGGAATAGCATCAACTAGTAAAATAAAGCATTTATAAGGAAAGTGAGTACTAGGAGATTATTATTATGTCAAGGTATAAATAACTGAAAACATATGTATATATGTACATACACTGAAAAGTAGAGAAAAAGTCCCAATGAAAGGACACAGTGAAAGGCAAGTACTTGGTACATAGTCATCTAATTAGAAAGCACTGTTTTTATATCTCCTTACTTGGGCAAATATAAGTCTGTTTCACTCTGGATTATCAAGAGGCTGTTAATGTACAGGACATACTCTTTGGGGCAGGGACACATATATATGCAAAACAGATTGAAGGAGATAATGATGACAGAAACAGCTCCTATGTCCTGTCTACTGCTGCAGAGACATCTTAATAGAAGTGAAAGAAATACTTTTCTTTTTTAAAGCCATTTTAGAAAACGGTTATAGATCTCCAGGGCAGAACAGGGAGGTAGGTCAGGAAATATTTATGCAGCAGAGGGATGCCTATAAAAACTGTAGAACATTGATCACAAGGGATTGCAGAATTAACCTGACACCAACTCAAATTGGGGCAGGACAATGGCCACCAACGGTGTGCATTTTCAAGACAGCACTGGCCAATGGCTGATAAAGCTACTGTTGGAACAGAAACAGTCTTTGTCTTACGAATTTGATCATATAACCATGCAAACTTCACTTTTAAATGGTAATGAAAGTTTGAAGAAACCTTAAGAGTCATAACCTGATTCTTTCCCTTACATAAGTTACTCTCTGGTAGTAAGTCGGCACTGAGAGACTCATTCACTCTTGGAGGCTAGGAGGATACTGAAGTAGTATTGTGCTAAGTGTCCCTCAGTGGGATGAAAACCTAAATGTGCTTCCCTGAGTGTAAGATGCTACCAACAAAGACTGTAGCACTGGGAAGATAAAAATCCCATTGAACACACATAGATGTTTTCTTTGACTCAGCTTTACAGTAACAAGGTCAGACAGACAAAATTGTGAAATTTGATTTCAATAACTTTGTCCCATCCCCAGCTCAACACCTGATTCTCTGAGGACAATAGCTTCCTTCCTTGCTACCCAAACAAACTTTGAGCTAGCCGTTACATATAATGGGAGCCGATAAAAAATTCACGTTAAGGATTTAATGACAAACTGTCTAATTTGCCCCTTCTTTCCTAAACGGAAATTTCGGACATCAGTGATAGGCTCCTGTGAAAGTATTTTTGAAGGTAGCCCTGAACCGCTCTGCACAAGTATCCACCCAAAACCTTGTCAGGTGGTTGCAAACTTGAATCACTTGCCAGAGCAACGTCCTATTGAGACTGGTTGGGGGGTACTTTAGAGGAGAAGAACTCAAATTTGAATTTGATGATGTGTCCTTAAAGGAAAAGCAAGTTCGACACAGAATGAAAAACAGTCTTGAGGTACTACTCCTCCAAAGTGGGCCAGTAATAAATACATTGACTAAATCTATATAATCAAACAGAAGTTGGTTAAATATTGTGAACAGAACCACAGTTTCTTATTTTATTATATAATTGGAAAGGAGGGAAACAGGAACAACTTGCTAAAGTAAATATGGTTTGATTAATCAAGAGAGGTGCCTTCAACTCAGATAAACATTACAGTAACTCTAAAACATAGGTTCTTGAACACACTTTCTTCCTTCCTTGGCCCTTGTACTTTTTATACCAGAACCTGTTTATATGCTTCTGTGTAGTTCAGAACCGTCACTAGACCATGACAACGATTAAGTCTCAGATTCCTTCAGTTGGAACCCACTCTCTGGAAGTATACATTATTCCCCAGAGTCACAATGTGAGCAAACATAAATGTATTTAAAACATGCAGGTGTGCACATAGACACACACACACATACACACACGAAGGGAAGGTCACTGTACAAAAGTGTCCTGTTCTGGTTAACTATGGCTGCATGACAGAGAATCTCAAAACCTGCGACTTATATCTGTGATCATGTTTTTAGCTTTTGATTCTGCAATTTGGGCAGGGCTCAGTGGGGGAATGCTTCTCTGTGTTCCATATGGTTAGGCAATCCACTTTGAATAGAGCTCACTCATGGTTGGCAAAGTGGCGCTGCTTTTCGCTGGGAGCTCAGCTGGGCCTAAGGATCAGTTCATCTTCACCTGATTCTCTCTATGGGCTCCCTGGCTTACTCTTGGCATGGTGGCTGGGTCCCAAATGTGAGCATTCCACGAGACAGGAAGTAAATGCTGCTAGCTTACTGAAGCCCAAGTTCAGAATCTGATAGCATTACTTCATGTTTTGAAGTAATTGGTCAAGCAGCGGACAGATTCAAAAAGAAGAAACATAAACTCTACCTCCTGATGGGAATGGGGTCAAGAATTTGGGGTCAATATTTTAAATATTACGTAGTTTTCTTTTTTTGTTTTCTTTTGGCCATGCTGCACGGCTTACAGGATCTTAGTTCCCCAACCAAGGACTGAAGCCAGGGCCATGGCAGTGAAAGTGCCAAGTCCTAGCCACTGGTAGGCTAGGGAACTCCCTTTTCTTTTTTGTTTTTTTTTCAATTTTGGCCATGCCATGAAGCTTGTGGGTTCTCAGTTCCCTGACCAGGGACTGAACCCCGGCCACAGCAGTGAAAGCACTGATTCCTAACCAATAGACCGCCAGGGAATGCCCATTAAAATATTACAGAGTTCTTTTAAAAACTCCCTTGGTAAAATCTACTACTTGATATGCAAGAGGAATCAATGGAAAGCAGTTTTTCAGAAAGTATCCACTGTTTAAAATTTAGTATCACGCCTTTAGGAAATATTTGTATTATTGTTTATGTCTCATTACTGATACTGCATTATTCCTTAAAAACATCCATTCTTGTGATTTCTACCTTATCTACCAAAACAAAGGTTAATTCATTATACTATGATAAATCGCGCAATCTGGAAAGTGACTTCACCCTGGCAAACCACTTTAAATTAACAATATTTCATGTTCTGTTGCAATAACCTGAAAGAGTTAGTGCTCCCCCTGAAAGGCTAACAAAAAGTACCAACAGAAAGGGACTTAAGTGCTGAAAGAATCAAATTCATTATGTAAAATGGTGCATGAATTCTCTTTTCTTAACTTTGGGAGGACTTTTGGAAGCAAATGGAAATTTTGCTTGCGTTAAGTCTACAGTACACATTACTGCAGATGAATTTAAAATCTTGGCCAAGTAACAAAGAAATAAAGGAAAAAAAACACACACACACACAGATGTCCCAAATTTAACATAGAGCATAAGCATATCTATTTCTTTAGTCCCATTTATAGGTTTTCCAATAAATTGAAAATAAACAAAACCTTCTGGCTTTGCATGTCTGTGGGGAGTTTGGGACTTTAGGTACACATATTTAAGAATCTTTTGCATAAATCTGCATATGTTTACATGCAATGACAGACATACTGCCGCTTCCCAAATGTGGCTAGGATAATTTAATCTTCTGCAACATTTTGCATAGCATATGTAGGTATAATATGCTCAGAAACATTACCTGAATATATGCAAAATACACTTAGCTCATGCTCACATAGTTCTCATGTCAAAAGATGCAGTTTAGAATGAGACAACATTTTGCGGCTTTACTTCTGTACATTTAAAGAATTCAAATTAATCCATATTATCCATAAAATGAGCTTTTTAAAATTTAAATTAAAAATACTTCTAGATTTTCTTATTGTACATTCTTTAATTCACATTTCTTTAGCTATCTTCTTGGTTTTTCTTGCAGTTATTACATTTGTTTTTAAAGTTATTCAACATTGTGAGTTGGGGATCATTGCAAGTTTCTATAACAGGGATTATGAGAGCATTTACTCCAAAACAGTAAAACAGTAAGCAGTAAAAATAATTTTAAAAAACCAATATTGACCTGAGCATAAATTATCTGTGAATATACAACACTGATACATTTTTTAAAAGAGAAATATTTTAAAATTTACAAAATTTATTGAATCATACAGACACTGTGCTTTTACTTCTGTGTTGTTAGAAACATACCTTCTTTTTTTATAACTCTTGATTTCATTGGCTGGCTCTTTGTTGCAAATTCCTTAATTTGAATAAATGTTTAATGTTTTATTTATCCAGGAATTATATGTCTATTGTAGAATACTATAAAAAATATAAATAAGCAAAAACAACAAAAAATACCTATAATCCTATCATCTAAAGCACTGTTAATAGTCCGTCTAGATTTGTTTTTCATTATCGTACTTAATTTGTTTAAAATATCATGTAGATTTTTTCCACTAAAGAATATATATTAACTGTTTTTTCATGTCTTCTAAATATTCTATAACATCTTGATTATCTAATTATCACCTTTTTGAAAGCAGTTCTCTTGGATGCTCTCCTTTATGTATACCTTTAGAGAGGATCACCACATGAACATGTATCTTTTTGAACAAAGCATTTAAACGAATTCATATCATTTTCCAGAAAAGAATTGAAAATGGCTATTCATCCGTTCACCAGTTGCTTCCTTCCAGTCATCCTGTCCTCTCAAAAGATTGGACGCTACTATAATGAATGTCCCTCATTCATTTGTGTAATTAGTCTCCATTTATATCATGATTTTTGGAATAACACCTATGCCGAGAATGGAATGACCACTGCTGGAGCGTATTTTTCCACATTCACAAACGCAGAGCTGCATTTTTTTAGGTGTATTATTTAAAGACTAATGAGGCTCATATTCACGCATGGTGAAGATAAAAATTTAAAAGCTCCTATCATCTTATTTTATATATTATGTCCTAAACTCTCAAATAGTTAACACAGGTTTTTTTTATACGTAGAACATCTTGTTAGATTATGGCCTGTTTAAAATGCCTCATCAGGCTCTGTTACTTCTGGAACTAAAGCTAAAATTTTGAGTGTGGCACAACAGTTCTTCCATTATCTGCTCCTGCCTTGCTTTCCAGCTTCTTATTCCAGCATTCTCTAACCCACAACTTCTCTATTCATGTTGAACCAGCTGAAGTAAACAGGCTGTTCTTTCTGCTTAGAATGTCTTTCCTTCTGATTTTACTTGGCTAGTTGTCTTCTCTACTGTCAAGGCTTAGCTCATGCTTGTTCTCCCTAAGAAGCCGTCCTTGACCTCTGCCGTATCTGAATGAGGTTCCCTTTTTCTGTGAACTGCATTGCTGTGCTTTAATGTTCCAATTGTTCCTTCAGCTGTGAACTCCTTGAGGACAGAAATGAAGGAAGGAAATTAGTTTGCTTGTGCCTTTAAAAACAATATGTTCAGATGTGCTGTTATGTATGTAGGTGGCCCTACATATGGCCCTTTTTGGGCTCCCTTTGATTCCTTCCAAGAATATATTGTGCATGTGCAAATATATTCTTTCTCTACATATTGGAGAGCATATGTATGCCAGAACCCAATGACTTTCCTGTTGTTGGCTATAATCTAGCCTTGGGTAATAAGCATGCTCTGTGTTATATAGGGAGTCCTTAGTTTTGTTTGTTGTTTGTTTGTTTTGTCTGTGCCTCAAGTCTGTAAGTGAAAGAATCCATATGTGACACTTGATAGTGTCCCTGATTCATTCATGTAGTCCCCATCTCTGTCATAACTACCAGGTACCAGGCACAATGATACACATTGGGGCCACAAAGAACTGTCATTGTTTATGCAGAACTAACAATTTCCCCATGGTTTGTCTTTAGATTTCTGAGGTATGCCTTTGCCCTACCACATTCTTTCCTTCGTTGGCTATTTTTACTGCTCTGTAATTAAACTGTGAGATCCTGGGAGCTGTGGAATATAATGAAAAACACGATTCCTGTCCTTGAGCTGCAGTCAAAATAAATAGGGGTGGGAGTGCAAAAGGGTAATGTGTGTATGGGACACAAGAGATGTACAAACATTTTAGAGATTCTAGTAATGTAAGCAATAATATTAACTAATATTTAATACCTATAGCATAGAGTTGTGAGAATTAAATGAGCTACCATATGTAGAACACTTGGATAGTGCCTGGACGTATCAAGTACTTTGTAAGTGTTTGCTATTATTACTAGTTACTAATTACATGCTAGATGATGTTGTAAGCATTTTATATATGAGCTTTTTATAATTCTCATTCACATTGTTACATTACCGTATGAAATTTTTATATTATCACCATCATCCCCATTATATAAAGGAATAAACTGAGGCTTAGAGACATAGGTAACTTAGCATAGTAAAGTTGTCTAGAATTCAGGTCCCTTCTCTCTCAATTTATTTCTCTTTCCATTGCAGAGAGCTGCCTCAGATTTCTCTCACAGTTAGCATCCCTTTGATTCTGCTTCTCTAAAGTTAACCCTAAAATGATTTTACTTCATATTTATTGGAAGTACTAAGTGCCCCTTGGTTGCAGATAAATAGAGGGCAATGGTGTCAGTGAGACTGAAGAAAAATGGTAGAACATTTTCCTTTTAGTTTTCTACTCACTTAATTTTTTAACATCATGTGACTCTAGTAAAGGTCACACAGAATTCACTGTTCAAGGAAATGGTTATTTTAAAATACTTTACTCAAGTCTCCTCTAACTCAACATACAATTAATTTTAGATTTTGTATTGATAATTTTCCTCAGCAAAGATAAATTAACTCTTTAAATCAAAGCTGTGGAAGTTGAGTATTGACTGTAGTGAATAATAAGGCCTCTTTAATTTCTCCTAGCAGCATCTAAAGAGTTGTAAATTTTCAACTCTATGCTTCTGTTGATGGGGAGTTCAGTTATTTCTAAACATAAATTATAAATCTATAACTAGCTATTGAAGACAAATTTTAAAATGATTTTATTATTATCAATGTTATTCTAGTCACATTTTCCTACTGGAAAGGCTCCCTTAAGGTTTAGTTTAAGTGCAAGCTTAAGTGTTAAATTTCATATAATTATTTTTAAAACTATAGTCACCGTGCTGTACATTATGTCCTCATGACTTATTTATTTTATAACTTGAAATTTGTACTTTTGACCCCCTCATATTACTTCATTTTACCTTCACATTACTTTGAGTGTCTCTGAAGGGACTGATTATTCAGATCTCTGTTCCCTCCAAATTAAAACCAATTGAAAAATGAACATAAGAGTCAAACAGAGACCAAACTACTATCATTATTACCAGTAAAATCAGAATGTGACATATGGCTTGGATTTAAAGCTAAATATGGTTTAGCTCTGAATTGATTTTACTCACCTAGTCGTTGCATAGGAGCTCAGCAACTCAATCCCATCTCTTGAAGGGGTAGGGTCTGTCCGCATGGCATAAACTGGGGGGAAGAGGAGATGGCACACTACTTTCAGGTAAGTAAATTCCAAGAGAAGCTGAGCTATGCATGCTCAGAGACCCTTTTCCTATAGCCTCACATTAGATCCTCTCATTGCTCCTCTATTTGAGGTGGTAGGGGAGGATTGGGTAAGTGATGGGTTTGGGAGGTTGGAGAGTGGAAGAGAAAACAGAAGCTGTCTCCCAGTACTTCTTAGGAACTCCTATTTTACAGTCTGAGGTAAGAACATGGGCAAACAATAGGACAGTTCCTTTAATATATTTGTAAATTCTGAAAAGACCTAAAAATGATAAAGCAAAGCATTATGTCATATGATAATATTAACCTAGTGAAAAAGACCTTTTAGAAACCCATGACAGTGGAGCATATTAAATACAATAAATGCAATGAAGAAAGGAAGCACATGGGCTTCCCTGGTGGCTCAGTGGTTGAGAGTCCACCTGCCGATGCAGGGGACACGGGTTCGTGCCCTGGTCTGGGAGGATCCCACATGTCGCGGAGCGACTGGGCCCGTGAGCCGTGGCCGCTGAGCCTGTGCGTCCGGAGCTTGCGCTCCACAAACTATGAGAAATTGTGGAAAGGCCCTCACTCAGCTTAGGGGCATGGAAAGCTTGGGGAGGGTTCCCAGAAGAGGAACTATAATACCTGAATTGTCAATGTAGGAGATCACCAGGTAATGAAGAGTTGAAATGATCATGATGGTCTATGGGAGAAGGGTGTTTATAGCATTTTGGACCAGAAAAGATTTGATATTCAAAGGCATCTAAGAACAGAGACTGTTCATAAAACAAACAAACAAACAAACAAAAAAACACCTAGTTCAACATACAGTTCAGTGTTGGAACACGGTAAGAATGAAATTGGAGAGGCAGGTAGGAGCCAGGTCATGTAGGAACTCTACATTACGTTGAGAAATTCATGTTTTATTGGAAGTGTAGTGGGGAGTCATCTCTAGATTTAATGAGGAAATGGTTTAGTCATACCTGAGATCTCTTGGTATTTGTGTGGAGAACAGATTGTTGGACAACGGTCAGGGAGTTGGAGAAGCTTTAAAAGTTTATGGAAATCTAGATGAGAACAAGTGAAAGTGGGGAGGGAGCATTTTGTAGAAATATTAAGATGATATGATTTATGACATAAGTAGAAAGGTATTTAGGTAGATATGGTAAATTATTGCGTATGGGCTTAAGGCAGGGAGAGAACATTAATCACCAAAATATGTGATACTTTGCTCTAACATGATTTTCTGTTTCTTATATGTTTACTCTATAATTTCGTAAGTATAATTACCAACATTTTTGGCATTACCAAAAATAAAATAAAATGTTAGTAATAAAAATATTACCAACATTTTTCTGGGGTACAAAGAACTGAGAGATTAGAATGGTAAAACATAATGAAATTTGCTAATTGAATAGTCTCTCTACATCTGTATTTGCAAATGTGAAGGTGGGTGAGTAGGAGAGAATATAAGAATATAACAAAACATATAATTTTGTTTTAGTCTCAAAATCCTAAAATTGTTGTGACAGATAAGAATCTTTTAGCAGCTAGTAAAAAGTCTAACCATTAAGAGAGGTATTTTTATTTCAGCAATAGAATTTATATTTACAGCATGTACATTACGTACAACCTAATGAAATCCCTATATTTCTAAGGTTACATTCTAAAGACAATTGCTGAATTTTTACGTTGAGAACCTATATGTTTATGTGTGTGTATACATATAAAATTTAACTTCATATGTTTTTTTTTTTGTTTTTGTTTTTTTTGTGGTACGCGGGCTTCTCACTGTTGTGGCCTCTCCCGTTGCAGAGCACAGGCTCCGGACGCGCAGGCTCAGCGGCCATGGCTCACGGGCCCAGCCGCTCCGCGGCATGTGGGATCTTCCCAGACCAGGGCACGAACCCGTGTCCCCTGCATCGGCAGGCGGACTCTCAACCACTGCGCCACCAGGGAAGCCCAACTTCATATGTTTTAATATAAATACACTAAAATATTTTTTTCTTATTCAAGTGATGGGAGCATTTTGATTCATTTATATTCTTGTACTTAGTTCCCTTTGAAGAGAAAAAATAAGACAAAACAAAACAAACACACACAAAAAAAATTGTCCAAATATGTCATTGTACAATGTGATACTCACCAGATTTATTTGCCTGTCTGGCCACTCTTTCTGTGCTGCTTCCACATCCCTGTTCTGGGAACTTCCTCTGATCTTCTTCTTCAATATGATCTAATAAAACAAAGATGCACAGGGTACTAAGGGAAACAGTTGCACTTCACTGAGCCCAGGGGGTGACAGGCTTGGGAAAGTTTCTCAGAAGAAATGATCAATGTAGAACACCATGTAGAAAAGAGTCATGGAGGTGATAGTGGTCAGCGTGAACCTGCACTGTTTTTCCAGCAGTAAAGTCTGTATGCTCATATTGAACTAAATAGACTTCTTCCTTGAGAATGCATGATACAGAATAATGCAGAGAAGTAGGGACTTGGGAGCTGTTGTCACTGAACATTTTATTCCATGTAGCTTGGGAATAGAAAAAAATCTTCTCAAAAGCCAGTAGAAGAATACAGACCATCCGTGGAGAGAATCAGAGATTAGCAATGGAGAGAAGGTCCTTTCTGTGTTCTCTAGAGCACTCTCATACATGATTTCAGTCCGTTTTTAAGGTTCAGCAGCATCCGTGCCCTTGAGTTTTATAAGGCCCTAAATATTCTTATAATACACACACCATAGCTCAATATGTTTTCTGTTACTCCCAAATGAAAGACTTCTATGTAACACTGATATAACACAAAAAGGATTCTTTAGCAGTTGTTGACTGGGCTGCCTGAAAGGACAAAAACAAACAACAACAAAAAACCCCCAAACATGTTTTATGATACTGTGATGTCTCTTCTTGAAAACTCTTTCTACATTTTTGTCATTTGAAAATACTTTCACCAAGGTACTATAACTTCCAAGCTATAACATTTTTCAAAAAGAACAGGGGGGCAAAGTGGTTATGCGAAAGCATTCAGTCAGTAGTTTTAAAAGAGATAGGAATAGGATCTCAGTAAAATCATTGTGAATCCAACTTGTTCAATAAAGGTGTAACTACTCAACCAAAGTACAGTTTACAAGAGTGACAGATAAGTTTACAGGAATGAGGGAAGGAATGGTGGTAAAAAACAGACTAGTCCGCAGGCCATTCCATGGAATTTATGGAAATATTGCAACAGGATCCTCTGCCTGGGTTGGATGTAGACAAGACAAACGTGGGGAAGAAATTTGAGTAGTTTTGGAGGGTAGGTGTTCTGGATAATCTCTCTCCAATTGAAATATACTCAGTTTTCCTCAATTTTAGTTTCCAAGGTAACAATGATTGATCCACCAAACTCACTGCCATCAGTGGGGATTAAATGCAATGGATAATTATGATAATTTTCAGAGCGATACTAGTGACTACAGTCACTTACATATAAAACATTTTAACCCAGAATCATTTGTTAGAGTGGTGAAAATTTCAGGTATCAGGGAAAACTGATGAGTGGGGTTTATGGGATGTTATACATTGTGCCAGATGTGATGTGAGTTCCTTGAGCATAGGACAGTGATTATGATTCTGAGATGACAGGATCAGGAACAAAAACAAAAATAACAAAGCAGGACTGTCCCTATGAGAACAATATGCCACCAGTGTTGAGCATTATTCATTGCAGCTTACCCTTCCACACGTTTGATAAAAGGAACTGGATGCCACTTTTACCACCATCTGTTCCTGTTGCCCAGAGATATGTGCAAAGAGCATGGGGGCAGAGCAGATTTCTTAGCTCACATCTCAAGTTTGGAGCAGATTCATGTGATTGGGAGCCAAAGGCACACTCCCTAGGCAGAAGAGAGTCTGAGAATATAAAAATCTACCGCTTTGAGATTTTTGGGTGAGAGGAGAGCTATGCCTCCCACCCAGGATCCTAAAATGGGAGAGTACCCAAACATAGAAGATTGAGAATAAGAGCAGCCTAAAAGGAAAAAAAAAAAAGTCTACTTCAAGTATCTCCTGGAGATGGATTTAGGTTTATGTATACAAGTTGTTGTCATGCATCAGCCCCAGTCCCTGTTTCTGTAGCTAACGCGGAATAAATTGAGTCTTTCTCTACCAGCTGATTTGTACTTCTCCACATTGCACAGCGATTATCCAGCTATTCATCATTCCCTACTTCCCTTCTTCACCCCACTCTCCAACCACCACCATCAACATGACTCAAACATTTTTCAGGTTGCAAACACTTGACAGATGCATGTAGAACTCGTTTTCTTTAAAGAGTTAATTCAGGGGACTTCCGTGGCGGTCCAGTGGTTAAGACTGCGCTTCCACTGCAGGGGGTGAGGGTTCGTTCCCTGGTCGGGGAACTAAGATCCCGTATGCCACGTGGTGCGGCCCAAAAAAAAAAAGAGTTAAATCAATGCTCAGAAACAAGAGGTTACTGAATAGAATTTCAGTCCAAATGAGAATTATACTATTTTAAGTACAAGATTTACATGGGAGAAAAATTCCATGAGGAAATGGGGAAGACACAAAAGAAACAATAATGATCAGAAACATTTAAGATGATCAATTATGAAAATTATCCAACTGACTTGATTCGAATCCGTTTCATCACTTAAAATTGTGTGACTTTGGGTCATTTACTTAACCTTTTCTTACTTCAGTTTCTTCATTATTACCTAATTAAGAGGATTGTTATGAGGATTAAAATAATACATATTTTTGAATTCTTTGATATTCTCTTTGGATAAAGATTGTTTACAAAAGATGCAGAGCAAGGTGTATAGCATATTATTCTATATAAAATGGAAGAAATAAATTATATTCATTTTGCTGTATATGCATAAATAAATTCTGAAATGATACAAAAAACCCTGCCAGCAATAATTACTGTGAAGGTAGGGGGAGTAACTGGGCAGAGGGGAGACAGCAATGAATGTATTTTGATTTTTATATTTGAAGCATGTATTAGTCTTAGGCTGTATATTAAATTTAAAAAAGAAAATTAAAAGTATTCAGAGAATGAAAAATATGTAGAAAATTAAAACTATAAGTAGGAAAATTCTGAAAAGTAGAAATATGAGAAAGAATCTAACAGATATTAAAATACAAAGTATTGAAAATTAAAATAGTGTGATAGGGCTTCCCTGGTGGCGCAGTGGTTGAGAGTCCGCCTGCCAATGCAGGGGACACGGGTTCGTGCCCCGGTCTGGGAAGATCCCACATGCCGCGGAGCAGCTGGGCCCGTGAGCCATGGCCGCTGAGCCTGCGCGTCCGGAGCCTGTGCTCCGCAACGGGAGAGGCCACAACAGTGAGAGGCCCGCGTACTGCAAAAAAAAAAAAAAAAAAAAGTGTGATAATAGTACAACAACAGAAAGACATATCAAAGAAAAAGATTAGATATTCCAGGATAGACACAAATACATAATGAGGATTATGTATATGTTAAAGTTAGTATCTAAAATCAGCTGTGGAGAAGATAGACTATTTAGTAAGTGGCATTAGAACAACTAGGAAGACATCTGAAAACAATAAATTTGGACCAATATCACAATGTTTATTAGGATATATTTCAAATAGGTAAAATATTTAAATATAAGAAATAAACTATAAAAGTGCTAGGAGAAAACATGAGGTGATTCATTTATAAATCGGGTGTGGAAAGAACTTTTGGACTTCATTAAAAATCTGAAGGGCATAAAGGAAATGATTGTTAAACAGAAGAGACAGAGAGACAGGCAGGCAGACAGAGACAGAGACAGAGAGGGAGATAGAATAAGAGAAAAGAAAATTGAAATCATAGCACTGAGAAATTTCCCAAAATTTAACAATACTCTGATGGTTAAACTGTGGGAGAATAGGCACTTGCATATAGCATTGACAGTTTAAATTTGTATAGTTCTAATGGTAAGTTGACAAAATATATGAAAAACAGAAAATATATTAAAATTATATATTCTTTGAGTACTTCTACTTCTGGGAATCTATGCTAGAGTTCTACTTACCTCTGTACAAAATTGCAAACATACAAGGGAATTTGTTCCAGGATTGTTGATATCAGTTTGAAATATATGAAATCGACATTTTATGTGACTCAAAAGTTTGAATGTTGGCAGTATGCCTGTAATAGCAAATGACTGAAAAAAATATTCATTGATAGGAAGTGGTTCAATAAATTATGTTGCATTAAGTTAAAGTAATAGCATGAAAATAATTAAGCTAATCTGCTCATACAACTAGGGAAAGATTGCCAATATATGTTGTTATGCTGTAGGAAAAAAAAAAACAAGCTATTTTATCAATGTGTACCATATATTGTATTTTGTATAAAATTGAAGGAAATTGAGTAAATATTATATTTAAATGCATAAGCATATAAAACCTTAAAATTTATAATAGTGGTTAGCTTTTGCGAGGAGGTGGGTCAGAACTTCTATATATGGCGGTGAGTGAGATGTGCATGCAACTGAGAAATGTATGGCTCTCTTGGGGGAGAGCAGCTGTGTGGATCATGCCTAGAGGTGTGTGTGTGTGAGGGAATTTGCACTATATATATTCTAGTATGTTTTTTTTTTTTTGCGGTACGCGGGCCTCTCACTGTTGTGGCCTCTCCCGTTGCGGAGCACAGGCTCCGGACGCGCAGGCTCAGCGGCCATGGCTCACGGGCCCAGCCGCTCCACGGCATGTGGGATCTTCCCGGACCGGGGCATGAACCCGCGTCTCCTGCATCGGCAGGCGGACTCTCAACCACTGCGCCACCAGGGAAGCCCTCTAGTATGTTTTAACATTTGAACTCCATGGATGTTTTACCTATATGCAAATTAAATATATCCGATATATTCTGTATAAAACAAGGAGTTTCTTCATCATTCCTGTGGGCCAGGTGATTTTTCTTTATTCATGTATTTCTCATAGCATGGTTAATAAAATATTCTGATGTACAGAGTTACTTTATAGGTGTTACCAATATTTAATGGGTTAAAATAAAATAAAATAAGTTTAGTAAGTGTTTCTTTAACTTTTCAGAAGATGTTTCAAGCAGCCTGCTTTGGTACAGTGGCAGAAATAAGGATTTGGAGTCTCAGCTCTGCCACATAGGTACCTCCTGTGTGCTCTTCAGAAAGTCATTTAACATCTCTAAACCTGTATTTTTCTCACCTGCAAAACTGGAATAATAGTTTAAAACACTTTTTATAAATCAAAAATATTCATAAAATTTTGGCATATCAAATTTTTGTAAACTTTAAAAAAATTTTGTTTCAAAGCATAAATATTCACAGTAACAGAAATTACTAGATTTTGCTTTGTGGATAAGGAGTCCGAAAGAGTTATGCTACCTGAACTGCTACATACATACACAGAGATTATTACAGATCCACAGGGAATGGGTCACTGAGTAGAAAGTAGGGTAAATATGAGTGTTACATAGCATGCAATTGGCACAGTACACTCAGGGCTGGGACAGATTCTCTGCTTGTGTATCCACACACACCCCCCACCCCCACCCCCACCCCCACTACCAACAGCAACAGCAACGCAAGAGTAGCTTTTATTTATTAAGTCCTGACTATTTGTTAGATTTTGTGTGGCACACCGCATTTAATTGTTACAAAATTCCCATTTTACGGTTGCCAAAAATTGTGCAACCAATTAAAGTGGCAGATCTGGGATTTGAAAACGGGTCTTCTTGATCCCAAGGTCATATATCCTTAGCAGTATTCCATTTAGTTTCATACTTTAGTGGGCATTAAAATATGTCAGAAGTGTAGATTTCTGACCTTGCTCCAGAGATTCTCGTTTACTGGGCCCAAGTTACCTGCACTGTATCAACTCTTCCAGTGGCTCTGGTGCTGTTGGTCAGTAGGTACTGTAAGTAATACCATGCTATTGCCAACTGCCTCTTAGTTCTCACCCCTGGCAAAGAATCTGTAAGTGACACTTGTAGGCAAGTCACTGTGTTTGCAGGAAAGATGGCAACCAACAGGGGCTATTACTTCTCTTTGCTTTCAGGCTCTGGGTTATCAGGGTGAGCCTCTCAGATGATGATGTGGTGAAAGAGAAGGGGTTATAGAATGTAGCTTCTTTGGTGGGAAGAAGACAGAGAGGTTACAAACAAACTATATAATCTAGGTTCTAAATCCATCCTTGGAGATTAGAATTCAGGTCTGTAAAGGGGTCTTAAAAGGGCTCGGAAAGATTCTGATAATTAGCCAGATTTGAAAACAAGTGGACTAAATCCTTTTAAACATTTTCCCTCTCTACTCTGTTATGTGATTAAATATTTTTTGAAGTCCTGCTCAAAGAATCAAATGGTACATCTTATGCAGTTGTATCTTGTCTTATTAGGATAGTCTTTTCTTCATACTCTTGGCAAGTAATTTTTGTGGTACTTCTTTGTACAAGGCACAGAGCAAGGTGCAAGCATATTAAGGTATTCCACAAAGTAGAATGTCTACTGAGAACCAAAAGAAATGGGGAGTGCCATGAGAAATCAAGAGGGGGAGAAGAGACAGAATTATCAATGGAGGATTAAGGCAAACTTCACAGAGGAAATGAAGTTGGATCTAGGCCTTGAAGGATGGATATGATTTTAACAAGCCAATATAGCATGAAAAATCACACCAGTCAGCAGAGAGCACCATGAGCCCATATGGGGAATATATTCAGATTTGATCAAAGCATGATTTTAAATAGCAGTAATAAAGTAATGGGTTTATTAATTAATTAATATAATAATAAAATTATATCTTTCTTAACCATATACAACTTAACACTAGTAAACACACTGTAGATCAGAACCTATCAAAGACTCTAGAAAAGTAAGAATAAAACAAGGTTCTATATATACACAGGCTATTGTCTAATAACTACAACAAAGTGTAGGAAATGGTATAGTAGAGGTATTTGTCAACTGCTAGATACTGTTTTCAGAACTACATTCTGTATAACATAGGAGTCCTGGGCTTTGTTCATAGGTACTAAGGGAAAAAAATAAAGTTTTCTCAGGTCGATAAGTATGGAAATTGCTGATTTAAACAATTTCACTTAGTTTTTTTTCTGTGGGACTTTCCAGAGCCATTAATATATCATTCAGCATTTCTCCAGTTTCTTTGACCATGGTCTCCTGTTTTATATATTTCATTATTATTATTATTTATTTATATTTTAGAGCACCTATTAACATCTTCTTGACGGCTAATATTTCTGCTGAATGTAGTTTAGGAAACCATGTACTAGGAAACACAGTAGAGGAGTCAATCATCTTTTTTCTGGAGTAGGAAAAGAGTTATTTCATGGAAAGTAAAAGATAGGTAAATTAAGTTATATATCCATTTTAATGGTAGTATATAATTTCAATTTTTGATAAGTTTTATATCATTTAACAATATCATATATTATATCTGTTAAACATAAATGAGACTGGTCCCTGTAGAGTATCCTTTCTTTATATTAGGGTTACTTTTAAGAATGAGAAAAAAAAGTTCTCTTGACTGTAGTACAGCATCTAGTTTCTACCATCAAATGTGAGCATTCATTTCACCTAAAAGCAATATTCAGGAAGTCCTGTAGTCTTCATATTTATTTTAGCCTCTTTTATTTGTATGAGTGTCCTCAAATCTAGACTACCAAGTCAAAGGAAGATTATATTGGATATATTTTTTAAATTTTCATTAGATTATCCTATCATTATTAATTAAATGGTGATGCAAATGCTATATTTTCAAAGGTTTTTTATTTTGTTTTTTAAGTCCATGTGGATGAGAGTAATTATAAAATTGTTCTTTTAAACACTAACAGTACCTCCTCCTTCCTGGAATTCTCAATTGTTTATACCTTTTCTTTGTGGTTGTAGTTAATTTATGTCCCCACAAAATGACTACCCAAGGTGTGAAAACTTATATAAGCTATTATATAAGTTTCCTATTAGCCTCGTGGCTAAAGAGGATATGTTAATTTTGGTTGGTAGGACGATATTGCACAAATGGCATATGGCCCAGATTCAAGAGTTTCTGAAATGGATATTAATGTTGCAGTCCACAATAAATATTGTGAACAAAACCCAGACCATTTTGAAAGGTAAGTGATCAAGAAAAAGTCTGATTTCCTTTGAATTTGGAAGAATACTAAGATCGTGTAGATTTTTTGAGCAGATTTTATTTCAGGCCAGAGAGATGAGGATATTGGCCCAAGTTTAAAAAATATGTTCTTGAAAGAGCCAGAACTCAAAGGCTAATTCCCTGTCCTCTGCTCTTTCTATTATGTCTTCTGTCATCTTTCCTAATACCTTGCCTTTAGACAGTTTATCAAATTTTGTTCTGTAAATTCTCTTAGGGCTGCACTATGCCAAAGTCTGAGTTGCTGTCATTTTCTTTCTCTGCTTACCTTGGTTACCAAAGAAAATAAAAAACAGTCAGTGTTTACTTAGCACCTACTTTGGACCCATCAGTGCTTGAGGCTAGAGTGGATATATAAGTCATATTCATGCCCACAGGTTTCTTCAGTGGTAGCACAAATACAGGTCACATAGTCTGGTTTCATCTTGAATATTATAAAACAAGTAATTATTTTTAAATTATTATGAAAGAATTCCAGTCTTATTTTCAGTTCCATTCATTTTGATGTTTTAAAAATCAGCAACATTAGTGGGCAAAATGGGTGAAGAGGGTTAAAAAGCACAAACTTCCAGTTATAAAATAAATCATGGGGATGCAATGTACAGCATGGTGACTATATTTAATAATACTGTATTGCATATTTGAAAATGGCCAAGAGAGTAGATCTTAAAAGTTTTCATCACATGGAAACAATTTTTGTAACTATGTATGGTGATGGATGTTAACTAGATTTATTATGGTAATCATTTTGCAATATATACAAATATTGAATTATTACATTGTGTATCTGAAACTAATATAATGCTATATGTCAATTATATCTAAATAAAATCAGCACCATTCAATAATGTCCTCAAACTTGAACCTTGCCTTATATATCAAACTGTATGCTTGACATCATTACTTGGATTCTTAATAGGCATCACAAAATTAACCTGTCCAAAGCTCAAATCTTCATCCACTTGTCCATCTCCCAGTGGCCCTTACTACAGTAAATAATACCACCATTCATTCAGTTGCTCGGGCCAAAAATCTCGGAGTCATTCTTGATTCTTTTCTTTTTCTCATATTTTACATCCAAATCATCTCTGTTGGCTCTACTTTCAAAGTTTATTACTAATCTAACATCTTGTTATCCTCCTAGTTCATTGTGCATACAACTGTAATAGCATCCTAATTAGTCTCTGCTTCTACTCTTTTGCTACCGTAACCTATTCTCCACATGGCAGCTACATTAAAACTAAAATTGGATCATTACATTCCTGTTCTCAAACATTTTCCCAACACACTCAGAATAAAATGCAAATTTCAAACAATTTTTCTTGGCCTATAATATCCTATAGGATCTTAACCCTCTGATCTGTTCTGGTCTCATTTCCTACTTGCTTGCTTACTTTTCTACCCACAGTGGTGCTCTGGCTGGAATCTGAACCTGCCCAGCATACTGATACCTCAAGGCCTTTGTCCTTGCTAGTCCCTCTGCTTGAGGTGATCTTGGGCCAAATATTTGTAGTACTTTCTCCTTTACTTTATTCTCTTATTTGTTCAATATCTGTTCTTTTGAAATAATTTCCCTGACCACCCTACCTGATATAATATTTTCTACATTCCCTAGCCACTTATCCTGCCTTATTTTTTTTTTGTCTCTTAGTATAGCTTAACGTTAAAATATGTATTATATTGGTTATTGTCTGCCTCCCTCAGTTGAATGTTAGCTGCATAATTGCAGTCGTTTACTGCTTTATTTCAAGTGTCCAGTACAGCGCACGGCTCGTAGATGATGTTTTGCGATGTGAACAAAACCAGATACACACAAATACCAAACTGTAGTTCTATAAAGGACCCTTGACTGAGTCAAGGAGATCTGGAAAGTCTTCCCTGAGGAAGAGTATCTCTGAGCCTAGATCTAAAGGGGGCAATGAAAATTAACTAGGTGAAGAGAGGAATGGAAGTCTTCTGAGTAGTGCAAGGGCATGCCATGCCTTCATCTGAAGCAAGAAGGCCTTGTTGCTGGGGCAGAGAAAGCAGAAGTGGGCATGGACAGAGGAGTGTTGACACAAAGAGAAATGGAGAGGTACATAGGAGCTTGATCGTGCAAGCCTTTGTTGTCTGTGTTGATCATGTGCTGTTTTTTATCTTAACAACAACAGAAAGCCTTTTTGGTATTTTAAGCAGGGTGGTGTTATGTCAGATATACGTTTTTAAAAGGTGTATGTAATTATAGTATGAAGTTCGAAGTAGGGACAAGTGGTGATTGAAATAGTCCAGGAGAGAGATTCTCAATAATTTACCAAGGGTGGAGTTGGTGGAAGCTGTGTTTTCCTTAGGTCTGGGTAATAAAGGGATGCATTATCTGTAGAGAATTTTAAAGGAAAATGTAACCAACTAAAATACCATTTTTTATTATCATTATGTGCCAGTAATTCTAAACAATGTCGCTGATTAAAATAGTCTATTCACTTGATATACCATTGGAGAGGATAAATAATAACTTGGACCAGAGATTCAGCCATTTCTTCATTCAGAAATATTATCGAGTACCATTTATGTGTCAGGTGCTGTTATAGACATGGGAATGCATCAGTGAACAAAAAGATAAAACATCCCACCCACAAAGCCTACATTTTTGCAAGGAAGAGATTGACATTATTAAATACATATTTAGCATCGCAGGTAGTGGTAAGTTCTCTTGATATGCCCAAGAGGAAATGTTAATTAAGCAGTTGGTGCTAAGGGCCAGGAGCTCAGAGGAAATAGCTGGGCATAAGATATATAAGATATAAAATATAAGGTATTTTGAAGGTCACCTGTTGGTAGATAGCTCTGTAATCATGAGTACACAAAGAAGGAGCTTAGAAAGAGAGTATGAAGTGAGAAAAGAACCAGTCTAAATCCTAGCACTGAAATGCCCCAATATTTAATTTCCAGGTAGAGAAAAATGATCCTTTATAGGAGACAGAAGAAACAGTTAATTAGGCATAAGAGCATATCAAGGACTGTTATAGACATTATAAGATGATTAAAAGATCAATAGCTCAAAGAAAGTTGATCACAGCACCGGTGTTATAAGGATGTTCTGCTTCTTACTTAGAAAATTTTGAAATAGCCTGTATTGATTATTTATATTTTCCCATTAAAAAGATGGACAGGACTCTAGGATAGCTAGGGTAATGTCCCCAATACAGAATTTTTCTCTCACTCTCTTGCTAAAACATCCTTCAATGACTTCTTTCTCATGAAATGGAGAAGAAACTTCAAAGGCCTGTGCTCCATGATTTGGTCTCAACTTTTCAGCTGTAACCTCATCTAGGAGCTGAACCTAGATGAACCCTCTGCCTCCCTACATGAACCTTCTGCTCCCAGCCATCTCACCATTTAAGGGTCCCTTCAAAAGTCTGGAAAATTCATATTTTTTTCTTTGCTTATAGCATTTTATTTTTCTGGAATGCCTTCCTCATTCAATCAATGTCAGACCAATTCTTGTCATGTCTCTTCTAGAAAGTCCTCCCATTTTTACTCTGTGAATCATAGAATAATTTATCAGTCCTCTACTATGATGAAGGATGGAGGCTGCTTATTATGTGTTTGTGTTCCCTACAACATCTGTCTCACATCTCTGTTTGTTCAATATTAAATGATTATTGAATGGCTGTTATGAGCCAGACACTGGAAGAAGCCGAACAAATTGCTGGCTGAACAATTGTAGTTGCTTCTCTTTTAAGTGCTAGAATGAGCCTATTTGACGAGCACAGAGCTCTGGTATTCAAGGTGGTGTGCAAAGGCAGAGATAGTACCTAAGCATCTATGGCTAATCTCATGCTTTTTTTGTTTCTTACGTGGCTCACATTAGTTTCCACAGTATCACTGTTTGAAAGAAAAGAACAATTCATTCTTTCCTTTGAAAATGATGAAACCTTAATATTCAAAAGCCTCTCTGTGCAAGCTGTTGGTATGAAGTATCACAACATCACATCTGATAGTTCAATTTAAATATTAATGAAAACCTTAAGCTTTATCTGGAATAGTTAATTTGGAATTTCAATTCTTATTCACAGCCTTGTGCAAAAAAAGGAGAGAGAAGAAAGGGGGAGCCGGAATGTTTTAAAGGATTTCCGAATAAGTTTCTCCAGCAGACGCACTGTTTGCAGACAAAGCAGCACAGATGTTACTTGTCTGTCACAGGGAATGCCAGCCTATAATGAGGCTCACTTGACTTGGTGTGCGTGTGTGTACGTGTGTGCGAGCATGAACGTGAGTATGACAAAGCTAACTCGCTGCAGACCCTAATAATAAATGCCAGCCAATCTGCCATATACCTACGGGGTTCTGTAGAATACCGGAGACAGAGAGAGCAAGAAAATTAGGCTCCGGTCTGTGAAATCCAGTTTAAAATGGGGCAAAACAAGTGTGGATTTAAGATTATCTGGAATCTTTGAATCTATTTTCTGATTGATAAATGACATCAGAGTTTAATTATATGACATAAAATAGTAAACATGTAGTATAATTTTATGTAATACGTAAAAAAAATTCTTAGCTAAATGGCCATTTGGAAAATGTGTTTCTGTGTCCCTGTGGATTCAGGGCATAGGAACAGCCTGCTGCTTTTCAATCTTTTTGCGAATGCCCCCAAGAAAATATTCTTGAATTTAGCTCATTGTGTTGTATGAATGGTGATTGCTCTTGTCAGGAGAAAGCCAACCACACTTAGCCCCCTTGCAAAGCAAACAGCACGGCCAATATCTTAGTCAAGTTCTCTTTGCCTCTGCTTCAGCTGTCAAAGTCACTGGTGCAATGCAGCATTCCAGGTAACTTCCATTGAGTGGTGAAAGCTGTTTTCTTCAATTTCTTGCCTTCTTTGTCTTTTTACTTGCCCCCTATCCATCTCATACCATTCCCTTGTCATTGGCACACTTATACATTTGCCTCACCTCGCTGATTTCTCCCCACCTGCGTGACATGCCTAGAGCCCCAGTGCTGCTGACGCATTATCCGTCCAGGGCTTTGTTGCATGGTGACATTCCAGAGCAGAGCTCAGCCCACAGGCATCTGCCAATATGTAGGAAGTCTCCTCTCCGGCAATTATTCGGTTTGATTACACACGATGATAAGCTATTAAGAGGCACTCATACATGGCCCTTTATTTACCAACAGTTGAAATCTCCCCATTTGCTTTCACTGTGTAAGAAACTAATTCTAGTGAAGTAAACAGAAGGGATGGGTAAGTCATCTCTGGTGGGAACAGTGCTGCAAGGTAGTACATTTAAGTCTCCCAAAGAGAAATGATGTCAACAGACCTGTTGGATCCATTTCCCAAACTAACACCTGTTAAGTAGAGCACCTGGAGAAGAAAGATATCTAGTGGTTATGACCACATAATCTAGGTTTTAGAACCCCTGTTTCTGTTTTTAATTCATTTATATATACATTCTCTTAGGCCATCAACAAAATGCAGATTAGGATTTCGAAGAATGTCTAAAAACAGTTCTTTGTGAGAACTATAACAACAGCTATCCAAAATTCCATGATTCCATTTATAGTTTGTAGACTGCTGCTTTATTTATTAGGTTACAAGTGTATTTTCTGTGTAATAATTCACAGCAAATAGCTTTGAGTAGAAATTCCTATATTACTGTCATTCTCTAACCCTTACAAAAGTGACTAATAGAAGACTTGTGTGTTGAGTGCATATAAATACCAGTTGTTTGTGAGTCTTTTTGCACTGTTAGATCTAAACAAGAAGTTGTAAAACAACAGAGTCTTTCATTCTGAAAAGAAAAATATCTGTAACAAGGCATCTTTAATTCCCTCACATGCAGTCACCTTAAATAATCACCCACATCCAGTCTAGCTAGAGAGCTCCACCTTGCCTCTAATGTCCTTTTCTTCTCCTTTCCACAATTCCATTGCCCCTACCCCTAGCACAGGCATTTTGGAGTCTGAAGGAAGAAAGACGAAATTCATTTGTTTATCAGGTAGTGTCGGAGAGTAAATGGCTTTCCTTTGAGGGTTTCTTTCCTTCTCACTGCATTGAATTTAAAGCCCTTCCGCCTGTACTTTTTTACCCACTTGTTAATGCATGCCTCCTCCCAGGGCAACATCAATAAAGAGACCTGGAGATCTTGTTTTCAGTTTGTTTACTGTCAGCCACAACTGGGAATATGATTTCTAGCAGTATACAATGAAATCTTAGTGTTGCAGGGGGAAAAAAGGAGATGAAAACTGTAATGCCCTGTGGAGTTCTCAGCAATAAGAATGGACTGCACCCATGTTAATATATACTACACCTATTTATGTATTTATAAACTAGTCTCTTATGTCCATATGGGTAGTTGGTTCAATAGTATGCACAGTCCATGCATTGTATGTAAGGATAACTGTAGGGATGACAATACTAGTATATTTTCGTACATACCCACATTTTGCACATAGGTGCTAAGCTGGCAAGTCTATTTTCTTTCATGCTTATGTTTTCCAGTGATTCATCTCTGAAAGTCACCAAGTGAGATACATGTTTTAGATATAGATACAACTAACTCCTAGAAGCCCAGTTAGAACTCTGGAAAAAAAATTCTCTAAACACACTATCTTCTCTAAGTAAGATCATCAAATCACAACTATTTTTGAGTGGATACAAAAGATAAGAAATCTAGTTAGTATGTACCGAATGTTTGATGTGCCTACGTGATGTTTTTATTCTGAATTATCTACCTCCACAAACAGGTATCCAGACTATCTAAACATTTCTCAGAGAATTATAGTTAAATTATTATTTGGGGAATGCAAACATTATGAAGTTAGAAAATCATTTCTGAAAACTTATAAAACATTAAAATATGGGTATTGCAAACTTTCATACTTGGAAATCTTTTTGGAAACTTAAGAAATATCAAAAATTATCCTTATGTTTCAAATTTCTATGATGATAAATTAGTTACTGCTTATTTTTTGATTGCTTCTAAACCAAGATAAGGAAAATATTCCACTGTCCAAATTCCCCCCTTTCTCAATCTGGTTGCAGTGTCACGTGTTCATAAATATTACTCACAGAGGCTGAAATTTCTGATCTCTAAATGTTTTATTTATTTTTTCATTAAAAAATGAGCCCAAATTCATTTTAAAATGCTTTTAAAATTACTCAGAATAAATATAGCTTTAAAATGAAATTAGCAACTTTATTTAAATATTATAAGAAAAAGTATAAGTTCACAAGTCTTACATTAAATAAAAATCACAGAAACAAGTCAACCAAGATACTCTCCAGGTAATTTTTAAAAAGATGCCAATATTCAGAGATATAAATCTACATATATAAAGATAAAGCAGTGCTTTTGTGTTGGATTTCTTGTGAGAACTCCAATTTCTTCAGCTTCTGAATCATAAAATATTAAGTTTTATTCAAAACAGAAATTTCCCTTGATGGTGGCATTTGATAAAAACCAACTGCCTTCCCTCAGTCTAATTGACTTATACTTTCTGAGTCCTAAAGCGGACAATCTTTCCAAGTTCCAAGGAGCTCATAATATACTGGAAATCTTAACTTGTTTGGTATTCGAGGCTATTACAGTTTTCCAAGATACATAATCAGAGGGAATATTCTCTTATGGTTTTGCGTGTAGATCACTCCAAAGCAGCTAAAACCAGAGGAGGATAGTAAGTTCTACTATGTCAAAAAGCCACTGGCGTAGGTGTTGGTATCACCCTCCTTATTACAATGACTACTCTACTAATACTCTTCTATGCTGAAAACATTTAGTATTGTGGTGAATGGGATAATTATCAGCCATAAAAAGTACGGAAGAAAATTTGGAAATGATTTTCTCCAATTTATCCTTTGGATTTTGTTATAACAATTTTTGTTTATTTCATGACTGTCACACTTATTTTTAAATACATCCAGTAAAGAGAGCCTGCCTTTTCCTGTGTGGTTTCTTTTTCCAATAATGCTCTTCCTCTGTTGGTGCACTTGACAAAACCTACCCATTCTTCAAGAAGACCCAGCTCCTAGTGGGCTACTGCATACAACAATTTTCTCTCTATGCCAATTAGCCCTCTTCCTCTCTTGTGCTTCCATAGACCTTTGTCCCCAGTTCCTATAGAGCCCTGACTCTGTTGTGTAGGGACATCTCTGTCTTATTCTGTGTTCCTGACTGGAATATGTGTTTTGTGAGAGAAGGGATTATGTCTTCTTAGCCACAGAGCCTCAAACCATATCTGATATATGATAAAACACTGCAGGGAGATATAGGCAAAGTGCTAAGGAAGTTTTTACATAAATGTACACAACACAAAGAATTTACTGCTGTACTTTCTTCTCACTGCTTTCAAGCTTTTGTTTTGTTTGTTTGGAGGCTGGTGGTGGTTTCCGGGGTTGAGTGCGGGGAGGAGGGATTGGGAGAAGTTGCTAGCATCTGCAGGACAGGGACTTTGCCTTATTTGTGTCTTCTCAGAGCCCCCTCAGAGCATTCTCTGTAGTGAGCAGGCAGTGAGTATTGTAACGAGTCATTCATCTTTAAAGCAGGTCATGGTCTCAACTGAAAATAACTCAGGCTTGTCAATTGTAAGTGTCATAATAAAGGTACTCTTTATAAGTAAATTCACTGATGTTAGAAAAATAAACATTATTGAAAGAGCTTTTGTTCTAGATAATCCATAACTAAAGCAAAGCAGATACATATGCTAACAAAAGCATTGTCTTTTTATTGTCTTCAAGGCATTCACTTATTCATTCGTACATCCATTAATTTATTTTCTTATTCATTCAATAATTATTTATTATTTATAGGTTACCTATTGTGTGTACACAGTGCTAGTTTTCATGTGATTTGCAGTGTGGTATGAAGACAAATGTTAAAGAGATAAAAACACAAATAATGATAAAAATACAACTGAAAAAATTTCTGGTTGCTACTACAGGAAGTGTAAGGGAACCCTAATTTTGTCAAGCATTGGGCGGGCGGGGGGGGGGCTGAGGTGTTGGGATGGACCAAGGCAAAAATCATTGAGGAAATGTCATTTAAGCTGAGTCCAGAAGCAGAAGGAAAAATTGGCAGGCAAAGAACTGAAGGGAAGGAAGAGACAATAGGTGAGCCTTTGAGGTAGAGGGGATGATAATGTAATGTTCTAGTCATGAAGGTTCATGTTACATGAGGCAAGAACAAGGTGAGTGGGGTGTGACAGAGGAGGAGCCAGGAGATATAAATTGAGAATTGGATAGCAGTCAAAGGAAATAAATGACATTCACGAAGTTGCCAATTTTTCTTTTTTTTTTAACGTCTTTATTGGAGTATAATTGCTTTACAATGGTGTGTTAGTTTCTGCTGTATCACAAAGTGAATCAGCTATAGATATACATATATCCCCATATCTCCTCCCTCTTGTGTCTCCCTCCCACCCTCCCTATCCCACCCCTCTAGGTGGTCACAAAGCACCAGTTTTTCTTCTAAATCAACAGTTATATTTTTAGTATTCTGAAAATATTTTAGGCAAGTATCAAGAAATTTCTAATTTTCAGCCTTAAAATCTTTGAATTTTTTGTTAATTATTTTATCCTTTATTTATATGGATTGCCAACAACTTATTTTTAAGGGATTAGGAACTGTGAAATCTGGGATCTGATTATGGGAGTTTGTGACTATTAGAGTAGGTCTGGTTCTCATGAATGGGAAAAGGAGATTGGGTGTGATGAAAATTTAAGGAGGTAGAACCAGGCTTAAGCCGTGATTACCCCCAGTGCACTCAGTTTTCCAGACAAAAAACAAAACAAAACAAAAAAACATGTTTTAGATTCACTGTTAAAAAAAATAAAAAACAAAATAAAAGAATGGTTCAACAGGCTCTGGGTAAGTGGTGATGAGGAACTGACCCTACCAGAAGAACTGAATAGTAGGGCATACAAACTAGGAGCTTTACCAATAAATTCCTGTCCCTGACCTCTCTATATTAATCACATAGGTGAAAAGCTGCTGTCTTTTGCTTTAGAAAAATGTACAGCCTATGTGCATCAACAGAGTCTAAAGCAAGATACATCACCATGACAACCATAACTCCAGTCTCGAGCCAGAAAATGGACATTCTATGATGTACAGAATTTGATGGAGGTGGTGGTCTTGTGCAAATCCCAGGGATCTGGTGGCAGAGACAGGGCAGGAGTAGGAAGTTATTGTATACTGTTTACAGTACTGTTATGTAGGTTAGTAGTCAACATCTCTACACAGCTCATTTCCTCTACCATATCCTGCCATTATTCAGAGATTGTTATCTGTCTGATAAGTATGGCTTTGGCATTGTGGGGGGAGGAGGCTGGCTACTGACAAATGTTTCCTCATGGTTTTGACTATTATCCTGAATTGACTGTAGGTGGTTTTTTAGATTGCTAGGCATTATCATGTATTTTCTTTTCAGTGTTATTCTTGGAACACTTCAGGTAAGAAATAAATACCAGATTTTCATCTGTTCATGTTCATGTATATATTAGTTTATAAGTAATACACTATAGGAGATTTAAAATACCTAGAAGCCCACTAGCATATCCACATGCCATATTAATGCATTTGCTCTGTTTGATGGATTAATATGGAGATGATCAATATAGGATTAATATTTGTAAGTGATATGTTACTAGGGATCTCATGGAAAAACAATTAAAGAATTAGGAGCTACACTGCTAATTACACAGCCTTCTAATTTTTTTCCATATCTTTTGTCAAGTTTAAACAAAAAAATTGTGAAAAAGGAATTTTTCACTTTGAATTAGTGTATTATGAGATTCACAACTAGGAAAACAGTATTATTTTAAAGTTTTTTTACATTAATAGAAAATATAAAATCTTTTCTATAGAAGAGCTTCAAGTTAAAATATGGCAGTTTTATATATTCATGAAAACTAGTAATTCATTATTTAAAATCTGGAAGTTCTACTCAAGCATATGAAATAGTAAGTGAGGATATTAACATCTTTTATATTCACAGCAATTTGAGCATACACAGTTTTGTTTCTTTTTCTTTTCACATATGCGTAGATATAACACATCTTCAATAGCAATGATTTAATCTCTCAACAGGTCTGTTGAGGGGAGAAAGGAAGGTGGACATGAGCAAATGAATTCTGAGTGAAAGATCAGGAAAGAAAAATCACTTTCAAATATTTTTCATGACTAGAAGGCCCCCCTTTTGTTTACATTCAGTTTGCACTTGACTCCTCATTAACATATGCCCTTATTCATCCTTTCATTAGCAGGGATTCGTAGCAACCTAGGAATAGACAGACAGACATTGTAAGCTTTCTTGCACAATAGGGCGGAGGACAAAGTTGTCTTGTTTGTATAACTTTGGCCTTTTTGATATTACTAGGGAGTAATAGAGCACCCTCACAGAGAGCAACCCTGATTATAGACATGGGGATGATGAATGAGCAATTCATCCAAAGCTTCCTCTGGATAGGCAAACAGTATTAGACCTGTGTGTGCACTACTCTCCAGGCAGCTGGGGAATAGGTCAAGTCAATGTCATTCTGTCCCTGAAAGTACTTTCTGTTCTAGGCATAGGGTCTTTTCAAGGAAGCAAGAAGTATCACACAGATGACTCAGCGTCACGCACAGGTGCTGGTTGGATTCAGTCCTCGGACCTGGGATTATAGCCTATTCAAATCATCAGTGAGATGTTAAAGAATTCCAGTCCAGGATCAAAAACAAAGCAAGCATTCTCCTTCTCTTTTTCAGATTTCCATGATCCTTTCAAAGTAAAAATTCTCTGTTTGTTTTCCTAACATTTATAGTCAAATTAAACTTAGACCAAATTGCCTTAGATCCTGAGTTATTAACTTTTCATTTCTCTTTGTGATATTACTAAACTGTCTTTTTCTAAGCTTTACTCACTTCACCTTCAAAAATGGGGATAAGATCATCTGATTCACAGTGATATTTCAGGGATTAAAGAGATAACACATGGAAAACTATTGCAAAATCTTTGGGACATAAGAAGTCAGTCCTCTTCCAAACACATAAATCAGAGATTTAGTTCTCCTGAGCATTTTGTTCTCATTCTTCAACTGTTTCTGGTAGATGAACTATTAAAGATAAAAATGTAAAATCTGAACTTAACTAATATGTCTCTATGAAAAACTAGAACTCCATTAAGGAATTTGAGGATTTTATGGTCTGCTCTGGCAGTTTCCTAGTTCTAGATTTATGGGCCTGCCTTAGATTGGTAAGGGATGTACATTTCCACAATAATACAACAGAAATTGGAGAAGTTAGAGACAAAATGAAATCTCCAATTCTTTATCATTAGGGAACTTACCTATTGGAGTCTCTCGCTATCCCTGTGGGGTTAAACTAGATTGTCCTGATTCCCTTTGAGTTATTAAAGGGAAAAAATAATTGGAAGTTGAAGCAGTACTTACAAATTTCTTCATGGTGATGGGTAATCATTTAAAGGTGGAACCAAGTGCTTTTCCATGTGTAAACTCAGCTTGTTTTAGAAATCAGTAGGAAAAAACCATAAAATAAATATTCTGATTATATAAAAGTTGGAGTGTATTTAATATCTTAAAGGATTTTTTTGCATAATTAGACATTTTTAAGACAATCAGACCCGTGTAACATGATGCAGAGTGTGGTCAAAAGTCTTTATCTCAAAAATTATCTTGACGAAATATAGCTAGAAATGTGATTTTTAAGGGAAGGATAATCCCTTGACTGCTATTATTACTATTATTATTTTTATTTTTTTTTGCGGTACGCGGGCCTCTCACTGCTGTGGCATCTCCCGTTGCGGAGCACAGGCTCCGGACGCGCAGGCTCAGCGGCCATGGCTCACGGGCCCAGCCGCTCTGCGGCATGTGGGATCTTCCCGGACCGGGGCACGAACCCGTGTACCCTGCACTGGCAGGTGGACTCTCAACCACTGCGCCACTAGGGAAGCCTGACTGCTATTATTATATAAGCTTAATGCTTGCTAAAATTCTACAATATCAGAAAACCCAGAATAATTTTATTTTCTCTTAAAGGTTGCTGGGGATCTTGTGCCACTAAATGAAATGTCATCTGTAAATATCTTATTGTAATAAAGACTGTAACAACATAATTTTGGTCATCATCATTTCAGAATCTGGTTTAACATATCCAAATTGAAGGAGCTAATAAATATACCTAATCAAAGTATCACAGACTTACATAGTAAGAGATTGTAGAAACAAATCTAGTATTCGTATCCTAATGATTACCCAAATGTACTTATGAGTCAAGTTCTAATTTTGTAGTAAATCTTAAAGCTTTTGTTACAATTAGTTTTTAAGTTACTGCCAAGGTTGACTATGGTCATAAAACTATAAATCTTGGAGACAGTATTCCGGTACTTTACCAAGCATTGCAATGAAACAAAGCATTTTAATAATTTCCAAGAATACACCATTATTTTTATTTCCTCTTTAATAATATTCTTAGTTCCTGAGTACATGTTCTGGAGGGATAACTTTAGAGTGTATACTCTAAGACCTACTTTGGGGTTGGTTTAGGGAGGAAGCTGATTGAAATTTAATTGCTTCAACTTCTCATAACATACAAAGACAAAGAAAGTGATAATTGGGAAAACAATCTGAAAATAAAGTCTTACTTATTGACCTCTTATAATGTCTTCCAAACTTTTAACTGTCAAGGAATAACTAGCCAATGAAATGAATATGACATTAGCTAGATGTTTCATTAATGTGTAGGTTACTATCTTAGTAAGTTATTTATTATTCATTCAACAAACATTCACTGAGCATTATAAGATGCACAGTATCTTTGTTAAATATTGAACCATTTGAAATAACATAGTTTAATAGAGCAGGGATAACCTCAAAACTTAGGTAGAAATGTATATAAACTATCAATAATTCAAATCAAAATATTTGATAACGACACAGGAGTTCAGCGAGAGGGGAAAGCAATTTATGAGGGAAAGCCAATTAAAGATGTGCCATATAAGCAAGAGTTGAGGAGGATAGGCATGATTTGTACAGATAGACAGAGGGAGAAGATAAGCATTCTGAAATAAAGGTTAACATAAATAGTAGTCTGAGATCAAGAAAGAGTGTGTTGTTTTTGAGAGTCAGGAAACTATAATGGTCTCAATGGATTATTTATAGTAGTATGAAATGTGAGTTTTGAAAGCCAAGCTGAGGTTATAGAATTTATACAATGAGCGCTAAGAAATTATGAGACGTTTTAAAGGAACCCTACCCTGCTGGTACTAGTGAAAACTGGTTCAGTATTTCTGAAAATTTTCTTATCCTTTGACCCAAAATTGCTACTTCTAGGAATTTATCCTGAGGGGGAAAAATTAGAGGTGATTTTAAAATGAGTATTTTGCAATACTATTAATTATATTTAGAAACTGAATTTTGCCTAAATGTTCAAATAAAAGGGATACAGTTAAATGAATTAGGATATCTCTTGGAACATGAAATGCTCATTAAACCCCATGTTTTAAAAGAATTGTTTATGACACAAAAATGTAATGCTATTTAATAAATTAAACAGTTTAAAAACAGATACTGGTGGTATAGAAAAATACACAAAAATATTAGCACTGTTTATCAATGGATGAGGAATACTCTGGGTGATTATTTTCTTTTGTCCTTTTCAGGACAGACTTTGTACGTGGAATATCTATCATTCTATAGTACATAATACTTTTCAAAAAATAAATAACCATATAAAATTTGTGATAAGATATTGATATAAAGACTTCTATATTTTTAGAAGACCAATATGTGAGAAAGTAGAAATGAGATATAGGGAGGGAGGAGGTGTATACAGCTGTATATATTTGACAGCATGATTGGAACGCAAAGGATAGGTGAAAGAAACATGATCAGGATTTTATATTTGGTTGGATATAAAGTATGAAGGAGAAATATTGTCAAAATTTCAAGCCTAAAAATTGAAATGAAAATCTGTACTTTCAGTGATGAAATCAATGATGATTTGGTGTTGAATTATTAGATTTTACGACTATGATAGGTACCCAAAATATGGAAATGTGAAAAAGAAGCAGCTGAAAATATGTATTTAAGGATCAAGTAGTATTTTAAGCTGCTAGAGATGATTAGTTAGAAAATGAAAAGAGAGCAGAAAGAACAGAGGCCCAAACCTGAGCCTTGGAGGATAATTAAAATCCAGAAATGGAGGAGGATAAGATAGCAAATAACCCAGAGAAAAATGGTCAATGATAGGAGGTTGGAGAAAGAAGTAATCCACCATGTCACTGAAAAACAAAAAATAAGGGGGTGTTTCAATGTGACAGTTGTTAGTGTTGTCAGATAGTGTAGTGTTCTGAAAAAATGCATGGCAAAATAAAACCATCAAAGTAGAACATTAATAAAGGGCATAAAATAGAAAATAGAACATTAATAATAGACATAGCAGAAATTCATGTGCATCCTTATTAACTGCAGACTTCAAGTTGGATTAGAAACTGTTATTTAGAAATTTGATTCAGCACGGAGAAGCCGTGAATATTTGAAAATTGTCTCTTGCTACCTACCTATAGTCCATGTGCACAGTGACATCCGTGGATGAACTGCATAATGCTTTCTCTGTTAGTTTTATTTCAAGCAAATAACTTAGATATAATCAAGAATTTCACAAAATAAAATTATTTGGGGAAATACTGAGATATACAAAGTTAAAGAGGTTTCTTTAAAGAAAGACTTCATGTAACTTTTACTATTTTTATATGCACTGTGGATTTCCAAAGGGGGCCTTTAGAACAAAATTATTTCAAAAATTAATTGAGCATAGAACTCATTTTCATGGAGCACCTCCTAGACTAGTTTTCCGTGGACTTCACAGTGGGAAATGATGACAGATAGCAAGGTGTTGGCCCTGCCCACCCCATAAGGATATCCTGCTCTACAACTTCACTTTTCATCCCTTTAAGCTCAGCCCAACAGAGATCCTAATTTACTGTACATTTATGGGATATCCTTCTCATCCCTCTTCACAGTTTTTATTTGGAACTACCTAGCAAAATATTCTTCAGAAGGTAACTGCAGCTGATATAAGACCAAAGAGATGCTGCTTTAAAACAAAAAAATAAAACATGACTTTTGCTCTTTGTCTATATTTAGCATTTCAGTGCTTTCCTTTAAGAAGAGCTATCATTTGACTATAGTAAATATTTTAGCAATAATTTGAGGAAAATTAATTTTAAGACTCAATTATTAACCTCATATTCAATATTCCCTTTCTAATTATCCCACAAATATGGGCTGTTTTTCAGTAATATACCTGAATTGGATGAACTTTCTCCTTTCTCTCCACTTACTAACTCTTGTTCCATAAGCATAATTTCATCAAAAAGACTTCTAGAACTTCTAGGCTGAAAATTCCCATAGTACTCTGTGCCTACTGCTATCAGATTATTTATCAGTCTTCATTGTAGTTGCCTGCTCTCTGGTCTTTCTTTTAACTGAATGTGCTTTGAACCATTAAATGCATAGTGCCTAGGATCTAGTCATTGCTTAATAATTGTTGAATAAATGAGTGAATTAATGAATGGGTCTTTTATGCATTTTGAATTTTAAAGTTTCATATAAAGTGGCTAAAAGAGGTTATAGAAAGATGAAATGATTCAGAAATACAATATGCATTTTTTACTTCTTGAACCGTTTCCTCTGGAATTTTCTCTAACTAGTAAGTGTTCCAGAATTCAAGGGTTTTTATTTAAAGGTTTTTTTTTTTTAACATCTTTATTGGAGTATAATTGCTTTACAATGGTGTGTTAGTTTCTGCTTTATAACAAAGTAAATCAGTTATACATATACATATGTTCCCATATCTCTTCCCTCTTGCGTCTCCCTCCCTCCCACCCTCCCTATCCCACCCCTCTAGGTGGTCACAAACCACCTTATTTAAAGGTTTAATTTACAAATATGAAACAAGAAATTTCTCCCAGTTCTTCATCTCCCTTCATCCTTCTTTTTCCTAATTACTTTCTTTTCCTTCATCCCTTCAAATGAACAGACAGGCTGCTCCAAAGTTTTTGCACATCTACTCATTGAACATTCTTACAGGCTAAGCAGCAATTGGAAATGAAATCCGACAGTTGTTTTTACTGCTCTCTCATCAACTGGAGCAATAAAATGATTCCACGGGAGCATTTCTGCCACTAGAAATTGTGATAGTGTCGTTTTCCATTTCCTTTTACCTTCATAAATGATAACAGATGATTTCTTGTTTTTCTCTCTCCTCTTTCTTGTCTTATTCTACATATGCCAATGATGTCAAACTCCTTTAGCTGCAGAAACTTTCTTTAAAAGTATCTTATGTGTGTTTCTAGTCAAAGAAAAGTAGAACTACTCTGGATGGCAACTGGGGAAGTGTAGTAGAAGGTGAACTCCCCTACCTTCTTGTTTTAAGCCTCCACAGTGGCCTCTGCGAGGTATCCATGGAAGAATATTGCAAAACTACTGGGCTGAAAGTTTGCAGGACTGAAAGAATGGAGGACTCGATAGGTGACATTTTAATTTAAAGTCTCCTCTTCTATAGAAGGGCTTGCTGGGTCCCATAGTTATGACTAATTCTTCAATAGTAATAATCAGGTGATATAGTTTTTAAAGTCATTCAGTAAACTGAAAACACAGAATCACACTTCAGCTTGTTTGCTTGTTTTCTGAAGGATCTATAAGCTGTATTTTTTTCTGAAAATATATATCTTTAGAAAAGGAAGTAATAGAGGTCTAGATGATTTAGAGCATTAATACAAATGAGACATAAATAAGTAAACCTCTAGTATAGTAATCTGAAACTTTCCCAGAACAATAACAACTAAAAATTGTCAACCTCTGACAGCTGTTTAATAGTTGATAGAAAATGTGGTAGGACTCCATCGACTTCACATTATGCAGGTGTCCACATTAAAAAAAAAATCATAATTGGCACTAATTAAGACCACTGTTGGCAGCTTCAACAAAAAGGCCAGACACTGAGTGGGCAGGAAGATCCACCTGGCCTCTCAGCCCCACACTTCCCAGCAGGTCACTGCTGAATTGCATTAACAAAGCTAAGTTATTCTTGCTCTTCTAATTCTATAGAAACAGAAACTCAGTTTGCTATTACTAGCAATATAAGCAATTCCAGTACATTTATTACATATATTGGAAGTTTTGGGCTCAGGATTATCTTTGATAATAAAAACGGCTACAAATATTATGCATCCTGTTTGTGTCCCCTATGAGAAGACAATGTAGCTGATCACTGGCACAAGTTCTGCACAGTGAACATCCACACAATTGACAGGAGAGGTCATTCTTATTAAGTGTGTGATGGACCTATATCAACTGATAACCATGAATTTTGTTTTTAGGACTTGATGCAAATACTTGTCTTATGGCCTTTATATTTCAATGTAATGTGTGAGTAATATTCGCCACCAGATCCAACTGTGATTTTTATCTTGTTTGCACATGCAAATAAAGTTGACAATTAAACTTACTGTCTTGGAATTCCCATTCTGAAGAGTATTTTTGTATTTTCCGTGATAAAATTGTAAGCAAGGAAGATTCTCCTCTGTTGGGGAAGAGAGAAAGAGTGTGCCTATGTAGGTCAATCAATGTGAAAAAAAGGTGCTTGGGGTTGGTTTCCAGTAAGCGTACTTACAAATTATTCAGTCTTACAGACCCACATTCAGTTTTGCATTCAGATGCAGGCCTGGGTTGAGGATGGGAGGAAAATAAAGCTCTGAAGTGGGGTACCTAATCATATGAAGGTTTGCAATTTTGTTAGGAATAATAGAGAAGCAATATTGAGAGAGCTGTGGGGTTAATGAACACGGATGTGGCTTTCATGTGCAAATTTCTTTTGATTAGATGAAACAACAATTCCCAGAGTTGGGACTGGTGTCCACACACCCAGGCCTGCATCTGCATGTAAATGGCTTCATTAGAGGCCAGATCTGTGTGGACTGATGAACTGTACAAGGCACTCAAAGAGTCTCCGCTTCATGGGCTGCTTTCTTGCTGCGTCTGTTTCCTGTTCAGAAAATAAGTGGTATAGTTCTCCTTTCTGCCAAGCTGTTTGAAAAAGAGATAGTTTGAGAACACAAAGGGGTGAGGGCAGCTGACTATTAACATATCTGTCCTCTTTGTCTTATTCTTACAGACTGCAGATTGGAAACATATCCTTTTATATTTCCAAGTAAAATTAAACTTGCTCAAATTTACCTGGCAGTTATCAAGGTTAATATTTTTGTAGTTTGCCATTTATTCAGTGCTGACAGGAGAATGGCCCTTATGTTGGACAGGATATCACTGAATATACAAAGAACTTGCCTATCTGCTCATTCTACCTAGGTTGAACCAGACCTCTAAAACTCCCTGTGTTTTTACTTTATGATTCAGGACTTACCGCTAACTAGAAGTATCCTTTGTGAGAGAAAAGGATGCAAGATGTTCTCAATATTTGATTAATGAAATCGTGAAGCATCATTAGTTTGGAATATTTCTAGGGAATTTTTATCAATAGTTAATTTATTAATTGAACTAATTTGCTTTCAGCTATAATCCATTTATTTTAGATGGAGGTCATAGGTGCCTGGTTTTGGGCAGTGCTAACTTTGTGAGCTCTGAAGTAATAAGGGCTGATATCATGTAATAGAAATAGTTGCCATGTTATTTCTATTCAAAAAATTTTAGTGGACCAATTTTAATAACTTTATTGAGGTTTAATTTACAAACTATAAAATGAATGTATTTTAAGCGCAGTGAAGAATTTTGCTAAATCTGTACACAATAATCAAGGTATAGAACATCCTATAACCCCAACAGATTTCCGTGTGCCCCTTCCTACTCAACCTTCCCTCATCCCCCGCCTTGATGACCATTGATGTGCTTTTGATCAATATATTAGATTTGTCTTTCCTGTAGTTTTAAATAAATGGCATCACATATATTTTACATTTGACTTTTTTTCTCAGCATAATGTTTTAAATATTCGCCCACATTACTGTGTTTGTAGGATGTTGCTTTTTATGGCTGAGTTATATTCACATGGATAAACTACAATTTGTTTATTCATCTACCTGTTGATGTTCTTTGGGGCTGTTTCGAGTTCTGGTTATAATGAATACAGCTGCTATAAACATTTATGTACAAAGCTTTGTTTGGACTTTTATTTCTTTTGAGTAAATACCTGAAGGTGTAACTGCTGGTTCATATGGTAAGATTATGCTAAACTTTATTAGAAACTTCCGAACTGTTTGTTAATGTAACTGTACCATTTTGCATTCTCACTAACAATGTTTAAGAAGTCCATTCTTCCACATCCTAGCCAATATTTGATTTTAACAATCCTTTTAATTTTAGCTCTTCTAATGGTGGTGAAGTGATATTTCAATGTAATTTAAATTTGCATTTCCCTGAGGATTAATGGTGTTGAGTATCTTTTCCTGTGTACATTGGCCATTAGTATACCTTCTTTTGTGAAGTTTGTTTCTATTTTTAATAGTTTTTCCTACTTTAAATATTTTTGTATTCTTCTTATTGATACATATGAGTTCTTTAAATATTCTGGTTACAAGCTAATTTTCAGATATACATATCATAAATATTTTTCCTAGTTAGTTTTATGCCTTTTAATTTTCCTAATCATGTCTTTCAAAGAGAATTCTTTTTAATTTCACAGAGCTCAATTTATTGTTTCTTTCATGTTATTGCTTTTCGTGAACTCTCTAGTAAATATTTGTTTTCCCCAAGATCACAAAGATTTTCTTCTAGAAATTTTAAAGTTTTAACTTTTATGTTTAGGTCTAGATCCATTTCATTTTTGTGTGTAAAGTAAGATTTGAGTTTATTTTTCCTATAATGATATTTATTCTATCACTACTTTTTTTTGAAAAACGCTATCTTTTCACCATTGAATTGCCTTAGCAACATCAAAAATCAAGGAAATACATATTTGTTGACTTATTTCTGTACTCTTTCTTCTGTTCCATTGATCTGTATCTCTGTCTTTAAGTCAGTATCACATTGTCTTGATTATTGTACCTTTAGAGTAAGTCTTGAAATCAAGCAATTTACTTCTTTCACTTTTGTTCTTCTTTATCAAAATTTAAAAATTACTCTTGATTCTTTAAATTTTCTTATAAATTTTAGAGTCAGCTTATTAACTTCTACCCAAAAAAACCTGCTCAAATTTTGATTATAATTGTATAGAATCTAGAGTTTACTTTTGGGATAATTAATATTTTGACCATATTGAATATTCTTTCTGATATATCAACATGGTGTATCTCTCCACTTATTTAGATCTTAAATTTTTCTCAGCAATCCTTTATAGTTTTCAGTGTGCAAGTCTTACAAAATCTTTGCTAATTTACCCATAATATTTTATGGGTTTTGGATGCTGTTGTAGATGTTAGTTTTTAAATTTTGATTTCTGTATTTTTCTAGGATATAGAAATATAATCATTTTTGTATATTGATCTACTATTCTGCAAACTGACTAAATTCATTTATTGGTTCTTTTTTTATTGAAAGTGTTTTGAGTATTTTATTCTATTGTATGATTTTCGAATGGTTATCCTATGCCAGATGCTGTGCTAATAAGCAAGAAACAAACATTTCTTCATTCAATACTTAGAACAATTCTTGAGATAGGTTCTGTTATTGTTTTTAACAGCTTTATTGAGGTATAATTGATATACAAAGAAATGCACATATTTAATGTGTACAATTTGATGAGTTTGGACATATGCAAACACTTGTGATACCATCTGCACAATCGAGGTAATAAACATACCTGATACTTCTCAGAGTTTCCTGGTATGTCATATTTTTAAACAAATTTTGAAGTGCACAATATTGTATTGTTAACTCCAGACATTACTACATGGTACTGCTGGTCTCTAGAACTGATTTATCTGGCATAACTGAAACTTCATACCCATTGAATAACACCTCCCTGTTTCTCTCATCCCCAGACCCTGGCACCACTATTGTTTTCTCTGCTTCTATGACTTTCACTGTTTTAGGTACCTCATAGAGGTAGAATCGTGCAGTATTCATCCTTCTGTGACTGGTTTATTTCACTTAGCATAGGAAACGTTAGTGAGGTTGTATAGAAATTGGAACTTTCGTGTACTGTTGGTGGGAATGTAAAATGGTGCAGCAACTATGGAAAACAGTATGGAGGTTCTTCAAAAAATTAAAAATAGAACTACCATATGTTCCAGCAATTCCTCTCTGGGTATATATCCAAAATAATTGAAATCAGGATCTCGAAGAGATACCTGTGCTCTCATGTTCATTGTCTCACTATTCACAATAGCCAAGATACGGAAACAACCCAAGTGTCTGTCAACAGGTAAGTGGATAAAGAAAATGTGGTATATACATAAAATGGAATATTAATCACCGTTGAAAAAGAGGAAAATTCTGCCATTTGCAACATCATTTAGTAGTTCTTAAATGATGTTTTTACTCGTAAATCAAACTTACATTCTTGAAATAAATCTCATGATGTAATAATACCCTTTTTACACATTGCTGGTTTTCATTTGCTTGTGTTTTGTGAAGGTTTTTTTTGCATCTATATCTGTGAAGGTGTTGAAGTTTTATTCTCTTATAATGTCTTTGATTTTGGTAGCAGGGTCATAATTTCCTTATAGAATTCACTGAGTTTTTTTCTTTCTCCTCAGTTATCTCGTAGAGTTTGTGGAAGAGTAATTCTTTCTTAAATATTTGATGAAATTGATAGTACAGACAACTTGGCCTTGTCTTTTCTTTGTGGGAAAGTTTTTAACCAAAATTCAGTCTCTTTACTAGGTAAAGGAATACTCAGATTTTCAATTTCTTTCTGAATCACTTTGGTAATAAGCCTTTTAAGGAATTATTCAATTCCATTTGAGGTTTTAAATTTACTGACATAGATTTTGCATAATTTGTATTATCTTTTTAATACCTGTAAGATGTGTAAAATCCTATCTTTCTTTTCCAATATTGCTGTCTTCTCTCTTTCTCTTTCTTTGTCTTCTCTCTTCCTTTTTTTTTTTTGGATAACTCTAGCAAGAGATTTGCCAATGCTATTGGCCTTTTCAAGGTTTCATTGTTTTTTTCCATTCTTTGTCTATTTTCTCTTATATTTGTTTCCTCTTATATCTTCAATATTTTCTACCTTTTGGTTACTATGTGTTTGATTTGCTCTTTCTTTTTAGTTTATTCATGTGAAAACTTAGATCACTGATCTGAGACCCTTTTTTTCTAACCTAAGCATTTAAAATTAAGATGACATTTTTCCTATATACACTGCTTTAGCATCATCTCACACATTTTGAGATACTGCGTTTTCATCTTCATTCAGTACAAAATATTTTCTAATTTTTTTTTGCAATTTCTTCTTTGAACCATGAGTTATTTAGACTTGTGTTTTAAAATATTCAGATACTAGGGGATTTTCTATATATTTTTCTGTTATTGAGTTCGTTTTAATTTCAGTTTGGTCAGAAAATATGCTCTTGTATTTTCAATCTTTTTAAATTTATTGAGACTTGTTTATGGTCTATCTTTATGAATGTTTCATATGTCCTTGGAACTAATGTGTATTCTGGTGATGTAAAGTGGAATATTCTACAATGTCAATTAGACTAAGTTGTAGACTGTGTTGTTCAGGCCCTCTATATGGCTCCTTATCTTCTGTCAAGAGTGTTATGGTCTCCAACTGCAATGCAGATGTTTATTTCTCCTTTTAGTTCTGTTATATTTTGCTTCAAGTATTTTGAAGATTTGTTACTGAGTACATGTACTCTTAGAACTTTTACATTGTCTTAATGAGTTGACCCTTTAATCCTTATGAGTTATCCCTTTTTATCCCTCGTAATTTCCCTTGATTTGAAGTCTACTTTGCCTGATATTTACAGAATGCTTCCAACTTTCTTATGATTAATGTTTTCAAGATCTATCTCTTTTCCAGATTTTACTTTTAAACTATTTCTTTGTATTAAAAATGGCTTTCTCATAGAGAGCAAATAGGTCTTGCTTTTTTATCCAGTGTGTCAATCTCTCCCTTTAATTGGGGCATACAGATCATTTACATTTAATGTAAATGTCAAATTTTTTAGATTCATATCTATGATGAGCTATGTGTTTAAAAAATTTTCCCTTCTGTTCTTTTACTTTGTTTCCTGTCCTATTTTGCATGAATTGAGGAATTCTTATTTTGCATTAATTGAGTAATTTTTGGTTTTCCCATTTGAACTCATTGATTGGTTTATTTACTATATCTCTTTTCAAAATTTTTTTAGGAGTTGCTCTACATTTTACAATATATGCACTTTAACTTACAACAGTCTACTTTCAAACAATATTATACCACTTTACATATAAGAACAGTTTTCTTTTATAATTTAAGCAAGTGAATTGACATTCTCATAAGAAAGGTTTAATAGAAGGTGACATTCAGGTTTTGTGTGACAGGTCCAGAATATTGGATTTGAAATCCATATCTCAATGTATTGCTGCTTGCTTGCATGTTTTTCGTAGAAAGCACATTACTGCCATCCTGAAGATATATGCTTTTGGTCTCAAGGGTACTGGGATAAGAAAGCAAGGATGTAATGACAGACTTTTCAAGGAACATAAGACAATTAGATGATAAGGTTAAGAACATGGGGGGTGCGTTTTTTATATCCATGCTTCTACAGAGCACAGCACAGGGTCACATCAGGTTCATTTATAGTTCTGAAAATATATTTGGTTGAAAGATGAATATCTGACTTAAAGGATGGTTAGCATAACACCATTACATTGTCCGGAGTGACTTCGCTACATCTTTTTGGGCAGGGTCATCAGACTTATTATAATTTCGTGTATCTGAAAATATTTTTGTGAGGAGGGAGGTTAAACTTCTTGGGCAAAGGGTTTTAAAATCTTTTCATACAAGGCTATCATATATACTCCTTTGAATTTAGATTATTTATTCTTCTATGATGCCAGAAGGCACCATGAGCCTGAGTGATTTTTGGAAGGCGTAAAAGGTTGGAGTGGTCTCTGTCTCTTTTTTTGCTTTTTCCTGAGGCCCTTGGAAAGCCATGACTAATGAGTAGGGATGGAGTATTAGGAAAATTTTTGGAAGTAGGAGAAATCTCAAAGGCAAGAAGATGAATTAGAATATCGTAAAGAAAATTTCTTGTACTGTATGTCTATTTATTTTCTTATCCAAGATGTTACTTTTTTTTCTAAAATTAGATGCTATTTTTAATACAGCTTTGTGAAACCTGCCTTGTTCTATTTTTGATTCGTTTTCGTTAAATTTAATGTTAAACTTTTTACTTTTTTGAGAAAGCAAGTGGAAAAAAAATACATTTCCAAGACTTGTATTTGTTAACTTTCACAAATTGTGAATTAAGATATTATGTCCAAGAGTTGTGATCATCAGTTATTTCTTCTGTTGCAAGAAGAAAGGTGACATACATTTATTACATATCTAAATAATTATTTTTATATTCAGTTCTCTGTTACAGAAGTAAAACTATCTGTTTTCATCTTTCTTTAAAGATTATATGTCCTTATCAATTTATTTTTAATTCAATACATGTGCTTTAATAAATGCCATTATTTTTGTTTCTTTTAAAATGGAATTATCATAAGGAGAATTTCTTTTTAACATTTTAAGAAATAAATTTAACTCCTAGAAGTATTTATTTTCAGGGCCTCATTGATGGTTGTTTTCAATACCAGTTCTTCAGAGTATTTATTCACTCCAGAGGAGTTCTTCTGAGAAAATAGATCAAGTCACATAGAAATTTTCTTCCTTCTCTGACAGTAAGCTGCCAGTGACCCTTCAGAACTCTTGGTCTCAGCGAATCATCACTTGAGAGATAGGTAAACTTTCTTCTGGAACTTCATTAAGGCATATTAATTTCATTTGAAGTTTTTATCAGAAATTTGAATCTACTATATTCTTTGATTTTCATATCTTATAATTTAGTAAATCATTCAATTTATTGAAAATCTATAATGAACAAGGTCCCAGGGTGATAAAAGGATGAAAGAAACATGGCTTCTGCCCACTACAGGCTTAATTTGAATAGGGGAGCTACTATAGACTGAATGTGTGTCCCCCCAAATTCATATGTTGAAATCTTAATCCCCATTATGATGTATTTGGAGATGGGACCTTTGGGATGCAATTAAGTCATGATGGTAGATTCCTCATAATGGGATTAGTGCCCTTATAAGAAGAGACATGTGAGAGCTCTTTCTCTCTTTCTCTTTTGACCATGTGAGGATACAATGAGAAAGTGGCCATCTACAAGCCAGGAAGTGGGCTCTCACCAGACACCAAGTCTGCTAGTGCCTTTATCTTAGATTGCCCAGGCTCCAGAACTGTGAGAAATAAATGTTTGTTGTTTAAACCACCCAATCTATGGTATTTATTATAGTAGCCCAAAATGACTAAGACAGGAGCTAAGACATAAATATGGAGAATGCAGTGTTTTTTGTAGAGATATGGAAACAGCAGAAAGAAGCTTTGGATGGTAGATTGAGCAGAATCCTAATGACAGCAGGGTTTTGATTGACACTTTGGCTGGAAGAACAGTTTGTGAGTTATGGCATTATGAATACAAGCATGCTGGTAGAAATACAGCTCATATTCTAGCAATGGCTCGCAGTTTAGTTCATTTTGGTGATATTAGGTGTCTGAAGTAGAGAAGCAGGGGTTAAAGCTGAAAAGCTGTACTCACAAGATATTGGTTTCAGAAGGTGATTGCAAGATTATGTAGTCTAACCTAATTTTATAAATGAGGAAAATGAGGGACACAATTGTTTGGTGTCCAGCGTGTAGCTCACATTTTCTTGAATTCCATTTTGCCTCTTCAGAGAGTGCTATCTAGGGGTCATTCTCCAGAGAGCCCTAATCACCTTGCCATGTGTTCACATTTGATTGGGTAAAAAGTGGTAATCACTAAAGATTTTTGAGGAGGAAAGTAACATGATCAGAGTCGTGCTGAGGAAAATTCCTCTGACAGCTCTCTGGAAGATGGATTAGGGTGGAGAGCGCCTGAGGGTGGGAAATAAGTTATGAGTTGATTTAACAGCCCGGAAGAGTGAAAAGAGTCTACACTATAATGATAACAGTAATACAAAAGATGGGAATATATATTTATACAGATACATTCTTTGCTTAGTGTTACCAATTGAATGTTCGTATCCCACTAAAATGAATGTATTGGAACCCGAATCCCTAATGTGATGGTATTTGGAGGTGGGGCCTTTGGAAGATAATTAGGTCACAAAGGTGGAGTCCTCATGAATGAGGTCAGTTACCTTATATGAATAGACATGAGAGAGATTTTCTTTCTCTACTATGTGAGGTTACAGCAAGAAGACTGATCTCTGCAAATCAGGAAGAGGGCCCTCACTAGACACCAAATTTGCAGGCACCGTGATCTTGGACTTCCCAGTTTCCAGAAGTGTTAGAAATAAATGTTTGTTGTTTAAGCCACCCAGTCTATAGTAATTAATTGTAGCAGCCCAAGCTGACTGAGACACTTAGGGTAGAGTTGCTGGATTTATTGTCTCACTGAGTATGGGATACCAGAGTGAAGGACCAGTGGACGATGAATCAGAAATTTGGAGTCATTTTGATTTTAACTAAGCCAGCACTATTAACATCAATAGGCCAATTCACTGACCTAATAAGAATTATGCATACACACACACACACACACACACACACACACAGAGGCAAACACAAAATCACTCCAAAAAGCTTTATTTCTATTATGGAGAAAGCATCTCTCAAAAAGCTGGATCAAGTAGACAAGCTAGAAATTGTGACATGGAAACATTTCCTCTGGAGCCATCACCCATGAGGACTAGCTATGTTGTAGAGATATATCAGACAGTAGGTCAGGCACTCAGAGGTTGAAAGCTTGTCTCTCTCTTCCAGGGTGTAGCACATAACAAAAGGAATGAGTAAAAAAGAACCTAGGATGTATTCCGATCTGCTGGATTATAATTATTTTTTAAAAATTAGAGCTAAAAATACCCATAGCCAAACCTCCTATTTTATATAATGGAAAGCAAAACAAACATATATATTTTATGTAAAATGACTGAATTTGATAAGTTGGTCTATAGGGTGAAAAAACTTGTTCTACAACCTGTGTATCCTGATTCTCTGCCCAATTATCTTTTTATTGTTTTAGGGATTTTGGCTAGAAACACACCAAAGGCAAAATTGTAAAGAAAAATTTTATGAAATGTTAAAAACACATGAAAAGTCTAGGATAGGATTGAGAAGTTATGTTAGCTACTTGGGCACTAATTTCTCAAGCTACATTGTGAAACATGTAACACCCATTTCTATGGTTCAAGCGACTGTTCTAATTTACTCATTCTAGTAGCCTCTAGTTATTTTTGCTAAACTTCCTATTCTGCTGCTTTAAAGGGAGAAAATAAGCCGTCTCTATAGTCAAAGCAGCTGTGTGTTCTCCTCACCCTTCCTACCTGGGAGGCCAAAACTTACAAAGGCTGGTTTTGCAGAAGGCTTTTCACTTCCTAGTTGTATAACCTTAGGCAAGTTACTTGACACTCGCTGCCCTATTTTCTTCAGTTATAAAACTGATATGGTAATAATAAGACCAAATTATGGGGTTGCTTTAAGGCTAAAATGAGTAATACATTTAAAGTACTTAGAGGAATACCTGGCATATAATGTGTTCATTTTTTTCCTCAAAGTTAGCAAGCGTTCTGACTAGAACAAGGCATAGTTCTCTCCTCATAATGAACTATAGGCTATTTATTTATAGCTTTATGCATTATGTAGTTTCTTCCTGAAACACTTTTACTACTTTTATGCACACACTGTCATCATTTTTCTGCTCATAGCCAAGACTATCTGATAGAAAACAGATGCAAAAAAAGAGGGAGTGAAACCATATTTGCCATACTTACTTATGTCCCTTTTTAAGGTTTTGTAAATGACTGAGTGAGGAAGCAGGTAAATTGAAAATATTCCAGAGGCATGTTGTTGCATATTGGTGTGTATCACTCAAGATAATTAAGACACATATTCTTACTTTTCTTTTCTTTTTCCATGGACTTTTCAGCCCAGATCATTGAGACCTGGGTAAATATTCACTGTTCCAAATTATAATAAAAATTGGATGCCTGATGTAATTGTAAAAAGAACTGGAGAGCTAGACCTATCCTGTGATTCATAATGCAAACTATGCAGTGAATCAGGACTGATGCTTCTTGCGCGACTTCCCGAGAATTTATTTATATGATAGCTACTTAATGGGGATGTGCCAGATGTAATGATGAATGAATGGTACCTCCATTGAAGAAAGCTGCAATAGTCTCCATTCACTATATGCAGTGGTATACTGTATATACCACTGTATGTACCATCTAAGCCTGCATGTGTTTTACGTCTAATTCCGTATTACTGAGGCAAAGCCTAGTAAACCAGATAAGGGGCTTAGTGGTGGATTAATTGTATAGGGGAAGCAAACTAGGAAGTTATGTCTTTTTTGTGTCCTTGAGTTCTTTGTGAAGAACTGTGAGAGAATAATGAACATGCGGACTTAAATTCCCTAGTGGTATCTTGACCATAGCCATGAAACATAACCTGTGGCAAGAAATAATTGAAAATGATGAAAAAAAATCAAACATAAAGAAAAGTGAAATTTCTGGCTCCTGGATTAGGACTATGGAGGCATAGGGGCAGAACCAGGCAGATTATGCTGTTTGATTTTCAAAAACCCATGTTTTGGGCTTCCCTGGTGGCGCAGTGGTTGAGAGTCCGCCTGCCAATGCAGGGGACACGGGTTCGTGCCCCGGTCCGGGAAGATCCCACATGCCGCGGAGCGGCTGGGCCCGTGAGCCGTGGCCGCTGAGCCTGCGCATCCGGAGCCTGTGCTCCACAACGGGAGAGGCCACGACAGTGAGAGGCCCGCGTAGCGCAAAAAAAAAAAAAAAAAAAAAATGTTTGGATGGGTTTAACTATTCAGGAGAGAAAAAAAAATGATGGTTTATGAGAAGAGCAAGCTATACAGATAGAAGCTACTTTTTGTAGGGGGAAGGTTTACCAACAGGTGTGCCCTTTGGAGGTAGATTTGGGCAGAACTAGGAGTTTCTATGTATTTTGGCCTTGGGCAGCTGAGCAGAAGTTTAACTGTTGGTAATACACACACACACACACACACACACACACACACACACACTCTGCATACCTATGTCAAAAAGAAACAAATGAACAAAAAACAAACCTGTTAAAAAGAACCTGCGTTTTTGTACCTTTTATCTTTCTTAGCACATCTTCTTCCCTCCTACCCTTCCTCCTTCCCTCTCTCCCTTCCTTCCTTCCTTCCTTCCTTCCTTCCTTCCTTCCTTCCTTCCTTCCTTCCCTTCCCTTTCCTTCCGTTCCCTTCCTTCCCTTCCTTCCCTTTCTTTCCTTCCTTCCTTGCATTTTCATAATCAGGTTGGAAACTACTCTTGTCTAGACCGAAAAACTTTGACTACTGCAATCATTCCACATGCATCGCCTCAGTTCATTAGTTTTAGACCATCTGCTGCCCTCTTGTGGCCATGTAATCCACCTACCTATGCCCCAGCTCTAAGCACTTAATGGTTTTTGTCAGTTGAAGGAAACGGTTTTGTCAGGCAGAAGAAACTGACATCTCAAACTATAACTAACTTCCTTTTTTTCTGCCCCGTATTGCATCATTGTCTTCTAATGCAATTTGGCTCTAAAACACGTAAAACTTATACGTCAGTGATCATTTTAAAGACAACGTACAGTAAATACATCATGAAGTGAATTGTCTTCTGAGGAAATTCGCAAGTAATGCTTTTCAGCTTTTCATGTTGTGTCTTGGATAAGCCATTTTATATTAGCAGATAATGTCCAAATATAGAAATAAAAATCACTTACTGTATAGCAAAATATATAAAGTTGTAAAAATACTTTAAGAAGACCTTCAGGTAAATTCCTGACCAAAGAGATTTGATTAAACCATATCTTTATATAATACTTATAACAATTATAGCAAAAAGGAATTGTTTCAGGTAGAATTATTAATTATGTCTTTGTAATAAGTTTTGGAAATTTGGTTTTCTAAGAGATTCTTAATTTCAATACCAAGTAATACATGAACCAATACATTCATCTCTGAAGTCATTACACTTTATTTTATAGCCTTCTCTTTTATATCAAGATTCCAATGTTCTTTTTGGGTCAAAAGAATAAAGCCAAAGCTAAAACAAGGATAAAGAATCCTTTTATTAAATTTGATGTGCATGTCCCTGATATTCCTCATTGCACTTTTATTTTCAGCTTCTCATTATCATTACCATTTTAAATTAGGAGCAGAGATATTTAACTTATTCAATATAATGATTTAATGAAAACTAAAGAGCTGATTCAGAGTAGCGCCTTATACTCAGATACTCTGAATGCTCAGCAAAGCTGACAATTCCATTTAAGGGGAACATTTTTTTTTTCTTTATTTGGACTGTTGTTTAAAGACTATATTAGGTAGGGCTTCCCTGGTGGCGCAGTGGTTGAGAGTCCGCCTGCCGATGCAGGGGACGTGGGTTCGTGCCCCGGTCCGGGAAGATCCCACATGCCGCAGAGCGGCTGGGCCCGTGAGCCATGGCCGCTGAGCCTGCGCGTCCGGAGCCTGTGCTCCACAACGGGAGAGGCCACAACAGTGAGAGGCCCGCGTACCGCAAACAAAAAAAAAAAAAAAAAAAAAAAAAAAAAAAAAAAGACTATATTAGGTAATTCAAATGTTACTATTAAAATGATTCCTAATTAAAATATTCAAGACGATGGGGAAAAGGAAACAAAGATTGAATGTTAAAATCTGGTGCTACTGCAGTGTTGGCAAGTGAGACATTGTCACTCTGAAACACCCAAGAGGCAGGTCAAGGTTGTGTTTAGAGACCAGCAAACAAGAACAACAAATCTTCTTTGAAAATAATATTAAACATGATTTTAAAAAAATCAATATCTCTGTGGGAAAAATCAAAAACTTTGCAATTCCTAATACTTATTATATGGTTTAGTACTGGTTGTGGTTTGACTGTGTGTTGGATGCATTCTTTATAAAATTTAGGGTCTCTAAAGGTCTTAAACCAGCTCTTAGCATCATCATACCATATGATTAAACTGATTCTCTGGAGACAGAGAAAATGGAATAATGATTGAATGAGCAAAATATGGGCTATTGCAAATATTTCTAAGCTAACGGCTGTGATGTACTTAAACATGAATTACCAGTTATTGATCACTGCATACAACTCTTTACCAAACATATGTGCCCTTTCTCTATAAGCCTATCATCAGCTCTGGAATGGGAAAGATAACTGTGATAGTATCTGAAAGTATGATTTTATACATATATGTAAATGTAAAGGTTTCCTGCAGAACTGAGTGAAGAGAGGAGACATTTTTCATCTGGATTAAACTTGACTATTCACTTACCATTTTAAAGTCTCCTGTGACTTCTCTTCTTTACCATCAGAGCATAATCTAACCCAGACAATAGAGCCAAAGGGATTGTCTTAGGTTGTTTTAGAGAAAAGAGTAACTTTCCTAGTTATATACTTTAAACACAGAGCATTCCTCTTTATTAAATAAATGTGTTAAGTCTAACCTTATGTATGCAAAAAATAAATTTTTCCCATCTGAAATATGGTTAGTCTGTGCATAGTATATAAAATCTGCTGCAATTGTTTAAACAAAATAAACATGAGATATCTATTTCTTTCTATAAGATCATACTAACCTATTACTTTAACATTCAGTTTCACTAACAGAAACTAAATCCATCCCTAACCTAAAAGAAAATATTTTCTTTGCAAAGTATGTGTCTTGAAGAAACAAGCAAACAAACAAAAAGACACTAAGCAGGAAAAATTCTGGCCTGCAAACTCCATTCTCCACTCAGTAGGCACCCCCGGTTCAAATATGCGCATGATACCAAAGAATAAAGCTAGACCTGTTCTGTGATTCACAATCCAAACTCTGCACTGAATCAGAGTTGATGCTTCTTGTGTGACTTCCCAAGGATTTGTATTTATAAAATGAGCTATAGCCATTTTCCTCCACTACAAAGAAAAGATGTTATTTCTTACTGCCTTTCCTCAGGGTTTTATGGGACAAGAAAACAAGCAATTAAAAGCAACACATGTGTAAAGTAGCATGTTATTTGACTTGTCTCAAAGGTAAAGCAAGAAACTAAATCACTGAAAGTTGGAATGTGCTTGCATTATAAAATTAGAACTTCCGAACCCATTGTGTTTCTCAGTTTTCAAATTCATAAAATAAGAAGGATACTTGGCTTTCATTACAAATTTAGTGTGATTATTTGGAAATAAAAAATTTGAATTATGAATCACATGAAATCCTTCAAATGCAGATATTTCAAAATAGCAGTATTGTCAGGCACTTTATGAGGCAAATTAGAAAGATAATGTCTCAAAGCCAAGATTTTGAAAAAAGCAATTAATTTGTATTAATTAGAGATATATACCAGTAAAAATATTGTTTATTATTCAGTATGCATTGGAGGTTAGTTATTATTAGATTTTTATTAAGCATGTATTTATTAAGCCATAATATATATTTTTTCAACCTATGCTATTTTCTATGAACAAACCATGATTTGTTATCCGAAAGATACAGCTGTAACTGTGCTATTTTAGGAAAATAAATAAGATCACTTCCCTGTGTCCCCCCCCTCCTCCTTTCCTCTCTCCCTCCTTCCCTTTCTTTCTTACTCCTTCCCTCCTTTTCTGTCTTCTTTTCTTCTCTCATCTCATCTCTATCCTTTTCTTTTCCTTTCCTTTCTCTATCCCACGAATTGCCCATGAGCACAGGCATGATGAATGCCTCATCCTGTGAATAAGCAGCGTTGATCTACAGCTGTATGCAGACTGCATCTTTCTTCTAAAGCTGCAAGGCACACATTTAAACTCAAATCTCAGAGACTGCAGCACATAGATTGCAGTACAAATTGGTATGACCAACCAGACCCAGCAACCATCGATCTTCATTCTTCCTGCCACCCTGTAAACTGAAACCTTTTGTAGCAAGAGGTAACTAAAATTCTGAAGTCGACTTGCAATAAAGGAAAGCAGCAACTTTAAGATTGGACTGAAATATCTGACAGCTCTCTGAAACAAAACAAAAACAAAATGTACCCAGGTTTCAGTTACGCTCTATTTGGTTTCTTGTTAAATAAGTGCTGGCATATAACTCATTAGACACCTTATGGGCAGCGCCACAAAGATGTGGGCAGTACAATTTAGAGTAAATGGGAGGTGTATAATTCAGCATTTATGCTTCTGGATAAATCAGGTTTCAGCATATGGGATATTTGCCATATACTTCAAATATTCTTATTTCCCTAGCTGCTGGCTCAAATTTGAATTTAAACAGGCACATAAACAATACATGGGGAAAAAATCCCAAGTTTTTCTATAACAATTTCCATTAATAATGAGACCTTGTTTGAGGCAGGAAGTAAAGTAAAACTAGAGAACTTGTTTCCCCGCTTAATTCCTTTACTTTGGATGTGGACAGGAGAACTGCATCCAGGAGGCTCAAACCAGAAGATCACCCGTTTAGTCCATTCCCAGGTGATTCTAAAATATTTTTACTTACTCTTGGAGACATTAAGTGTTACTCAGAGACTGCATTTTTTTTTTTGCGGTACGCGGTCCTCTCACTGTTGTGGCCTCTCCCGTTGCGGAGCACAGGCTCCGGACGCGCAGGCTCAGCGGCCATGGCTCACGGGCCCAGCCGCTCTGCGGCATGTGGGATCTTCCCGGACCGGGGTACGAACCCATGTCCCCTGCATCGGCAGGTGGACCCTCAACCACTGTGCCACCAGGGAAGCCCGAGACTGCATTTTTAATAGAGAGGGCTTCAGCAGATTCTCTTTACTTGGTATCTCATCATTTCTGACCTGCGGATGGCCTTTCCTAACACGATGTGCCCAAACCCAGTGATCACATGTCTCCAAGAGTAAATTGACCTAAGTCTCTTAAATGAACAGGCAGGGGAATCGAGGTGGCTGCAAATTTTTCTTCTATCAAGAAAAACAAAAACAAACAAACAGAAACTAAAGTGTCTCTTATTTGAGAATCACTTCTTCTCCCTCTAAGGCAATCAGAATGTTGCAGAATGTGATTTCCATCCGTAGTTATCAAAATGAGGTTCAAAATTAAGTATCAACAAGCAAAATAAAACAACTGTCATTTGCCAACTAAACTGCCAAAGATTTAGAAATGAATAACTAATTTACTCAGTGCTAGTAATGTTATGATGGTACTAACATTGCTACCTGTAGTGGAATATTGGCAAAAGATAGTAGGAGCCATTCTCCTACCTGAATATATACCCCTGGCAACGTGACTTTGCAACTCCTCTCATCAAGAGGTGAAGTATATTGGCCCTCCTCTTGAATCTGGGCTGGGCTTGTGACTTGCTTTGACCAACAGAATATGGTAGAAGTGATGTTTGTGTCAAACGTAAACTTATTTTTATGTCCGCATAGAAAATCCTGGAAGGCTTTCTCTCTCTTTCTGCCCTTGGCGTGGTAGAGAATCACCTGTCACTGCTCCTTCAGATTGCTCGTCATTACCTTACTGAGTGATGGAGCCTGTTATTAAACCCATTCTCATCCTTCTGATCCAGGTTAAAAATATTGGTTTCTCCTATTTTCTCTCTGAGAGGCCGATTTCTATTGCTTCATTCCAGGTATAGCTTACTTTTTCAATAAACATTTTAACCAAACCCTATAATTTGTGCAAGGCCAGACTAGGATGGGGTAAGTAAGGCAAGTGAGGCCCTTATCTCAGCTGCAAAATGTAAGGAGGCATCGAAAACACATTTATCCAAAAAAGTTACCGTTTAATGCAGTACTTCAAAAAACTGAAATTAATGCAAAAATTGAACAAAATAGCAAAATTTTAGGTAAAGACAGTACGAGTGCGAGACCACATAGCATACTCTTTGGACTAAGTACGTCTAAATTCCATGTCTTAATTTTGCCACTTTTTACTGTAAGACCTTGGAGGATTTATTTACCTTCTCCAAATGTGTTTTCTCATCTGTATAATGTAGCTACTACTTTCATTGGGTCATTTAAAAAATTAAGTAAGATGAGCCATCCAAGTGTTTAGCATGTCCATATCACATTACTACTCAGTAAATGTACTGATTTCTCACTCTTTTTTCTAGGTGTGTATTTTTTCCTTTTGAAGCTTATCATTCACTGAACAAATCTTTTTTGAGTACCTATCAATGTTCTTGGGATTGCTCTTAGCAGTGTTTTTGAAATTATGCTATAATGGTAAGCAAAAACAGGCATGGGCCTTGAGATCAACGAGCTTACATTTCCATGGAAAAGATAGACATTAATCCAATAATCGCAAACTCACATTTAAATACACAGTGTGATAAGTATATAATGGAGGGATTATACGTAATTAGGCAATACTTCCTGCGTAAGTGCCAATCTGAGATATGTACACTAATAATGGAGAGAAAAGTAGCATTCCTAGATAGAGAATGGTCCTTTGCAAATTGTTGAATAAAGGAGTGCTTGAAGACATTGCGAGAGGTCAGCAATGTCAGTTGCTCTAAGAATGTCCATTTTATTGGTCACCTTAGGGAGAGCTATGACTCTATGTTTGACTTAAGTGAAGAAAGAAAGGGAGATGACAAATGGACCTATGAAACAGCAGTACTTCTATTACAGAGAGCAGTTTATTTTGTTGTTGTAGTTGTTCCCCCCCCCCCCCCCAGGGTTCTAGACAGAGACAGGATAGGAAACAGAAGGAAAGTTTTTCTTTTGTTGACTGTTTGCTGAGGAAAGAGACTTGGTAATGTTTAAAAATCACAGCAGGAAGTTTTCATACCAGAGGGAGGGATTAAATACACAATGGAGAGGAAAAGTAATCAATTCAGTCAAATGCTTATGAGGGAAGAAGGGAATAAGTTTCAAATCACCATCTGTAGACAGGTGGAGAGGTAATAAATCCCCAGTTACGATGCAGAGAAGGGTAGGATGGTTGCAGATATAGGTGATTTGTGGTGGGTTGTGCAGAGACAGAGAACAGATTTGCATCATAAAATCAGAGGTGTCCTTTTCTCATTATCACTCTCCTGTGATCATGTAGTGAATTCAGTTTCAGATCCAAGTACAAGAATGCGATCTTCTGTATACCATTCTGCCAGGTGACCAGGGGCTTCCCTTGGTCTTCTAGTCATCCAGTGTGGAACTGGGAAGGAGACTCCCCATGAAGTAGTCATGGTGGCAAAGGAAAAATTCCTGGCATTTGTAATTGTATTCATTTTCTATTGCTGCTATAATAATTGACTACAAATTTAGTGGCTTAAATAAGACAAATGTATTATTTTACTGTTCTGTAGATTAGAAGACTAACACAGATCTCACTAGGCTAAGATCAGAATGTTGGTGGGTTGCATTCCTTTCTGGAGGCTCTAGGGAAGAATTTATTTCCTTGCCTTTTCCAGCTTCTAGAGGCTGCCTGCTCTACTTGCCTGATGATTCCCTTTCTCTATCTTCAAAAACCAGCAATATTGGCCAGGATCCTTCTAACACTGCCATCTCTCTGGCTCTTTCTTTTAATCGTCTTATCTACTTTTAAGGACTCTTGTGATTGCTTTGGGCCCACCTGACTAACTCAGGATAGTCTCCCTATTTTAAAGTCAGTTGATGAGGAACTTTAATTGTTTCTGAACCTTAATTCCCCTATTCTCATGGATCATAACTTATTCACAGGTTCTGGGGATTAATGTTTGAACAGCTTTTTATTCATTTTTTTTTTGAAGGGCTGGTTATTCTACTTATCACAGTAACGTAATGGTAGATTGTCTAAGACTTTGGGTTCAAACTGTGCAATATTTTTTTTCTTTTTTTTGCAGTCAATAAGAAATTTACTTGTTTTTTTAAAAAAAAATCCAAATGCTGGCATTGTCCAGAAAAATTTAACAGGTTTGTTTATAATTGTTATAAAGTTGAACTGCTGAAACTTGTTCACTGAAACATTTTGACTTGCATTAATGCTTTATGTCCCCGCATTTATATTAAAAATTCACACACAAATGAAAATGGAAAAACTGCCAATACCTGATTTCTGTCCCCTATTTTTCCACCTGCAATCATATACTTAGGTACCTTTTGACCCCACGGGGGGGGGGGGGGCGGAATCTAACGTTCAGAACTACCAATAATAGGAAGATAAATTTTTTTAAACAATGAAGTTTCCCGTCGTAGTGGATTCTTAAGCACGTTCTCCACGTATGCGGCGTGCTAGCTGTATGTCTTTTGGCATAATTGTTACACGTTTGGTATGGATAGCACACAGGTTGGTGTCTTCAAAAAGGTCAACCAGATCGGCCTCACTTGCCTCCTGCAAAGCACCAATAGCTGCAGTCTGGAAGCGCAGATCTGTTTTGAAGTCCTGAGCAGTTTCCCGCACCAGACGCTGGAAGGGAAGTTTGCCAATCAGAAGTTCCGTGGACTTCTGATAACGTCTAATTTCAAGGAGTGCCACGGTGCCAGGCCTGTAACGATGAGGTTTCTTCACCCCTCCAGTAGAGGGCGCACTCTTGCGAGCGGCTTTTGTAGCCAATTGCTTCCTCGGTGCTTTACCACCGGTCGATTTGCGGGCAGTCTGCTTTGTACGAGCCCTGGTATAGGGACCTCCTTACTTACCCCCCTTCTCCTTCAGCTGGAGCTCAGCGAGCTAGAGGCGGCGCTGGCGACAGAGAGCGACAGCGGCACCGCGGCGGCAGCGAACACAGTTGAAAGATGGCTGACACCGAGTCTATCCCTCAGCACAACTTTTTCTTTCATGAGGTCTCTTGAGGCAAGTGCTGAGAAGGCAGGCTGGTCAGCTATCACAAACTCAGATCCAATATTTCCAGGCATTTAAATGGCAACAGTGGCAGGGTCTTTAGGATCACTTATCTAGCACTTCTGAGTAGCAAACCCCTTCTCAATCAACTCTCCCGACTTGAGATCCTAGTCGTCTTCTTCACTACTTTCAGAACTTGCAGCCCCTCTATATTACTCCACAAGAACCCTTTGCCTTCTCTGGCAGTCTCCATAGATTACAAATCAGACTAAATGGTACTTAAATGATTAGAAAAACTGTCTTCCTCTTTCTTGAAACCTGTGAGAGCTCTGTCATTTGAAACCCAGTGATTTGGCTGTCCACAACTTACAAAGGAATAAATAGGGATAGGACATTGGCATTCTGATTCTGTCCTGGGGAAGTCATCATCCCTCACACCTATATCCAGAATGGGTTGAACAGAATGGGTTGAATGACTTCTTCTGAAACAGCAAAAAAAAAAAAAAAAAAAAAAAAAAAACCCCACAAAAAACCAAAAACCCAAATGTAATCTGATCCATCTTTTGTTAACGGTCTTTCTTCTCTTTTTGACATATAATGTAAAGGATTTTGGGGGAAAGATTACAGATACCAGGAGGCTACTCAAAGTCATATTCAGGCTAAAATTGTCTATTTTTTTAATATCAAAGACTAATTATAGTAATTGATGCAATGCTGTGCTCTCAACTTACAATTTTCTTTTAGGAAACAGAATTATTGGCAAATACTCTAACCTCTCATGGAGTGTTAGACTAAATTATCCTTAGAAATCATTGATACAGTACATTGAGGGAGAAGGGACATTTGCTCATCTACCTTTATTAAGCCTCAGGCCTTGGAATAATGTCCCCTGCATCCTGTGAAGCAGGACAGAAGACTTGATATGCTTGACTTTTAAATTAAAGAGACTCTTTAAAAGGAGAGGGAGGGTGGGAGAGAGATGCAAGAGGGAGGAGATATGGGGGTATATGTATATGTGTAGCTGATTCACTTTGTTATAAAGCAGAAACTAACACACCATTGTAAAGCAATTAGACTCCGATAAGGATGTTAAAAAAAAAAACATCACATTTCGGAGGACTAAATAAATATACTTCTGGTTAAATGTAAAAAAAAAAAAAAAAAAAAAAAAAAGGAGAGAATATGTAATGGAAAGCAGTTAGAGTTGAGAATAGGCCATAAAGATGAGGTGTTGGCTTCTGGAAGCAACATCTAGAGACTGTCAGTACTCAGGATTTGTATATGCTTCTGTTTAGAGTTTGAGAGGCAAACGTGGCCGGCAGAAATCTTTGGTGGGACTGCTACCCAGAGCCAAAAGACAAGGTTTATTTATCGCTCTAATGTATTAAACATTAATTTTTAATATCTAAGAAATAATTATTCATTCAAAACATTTTTTTAGGTTCCTATCTTGATTCAGGCTTTGTGGCAAGTGCCTAGAGATACGAAAAGGACTGAAACGTGTTTGAAGGTTAAGAACTTTGAAGGATAAATGTAGAAATCTAAAACATCATTGTAGTGAGATGTGTTTTGATGAGTTTTAAAAAACACCAGGAGACATTTGTCACGCACATAAATGGGGATGGAGATGATCCCTCCACCCATGACTGGAGGGGTTAATTCCAAGCAAAGTAACTGACATTGGGAAAAGCCGGGGGGGGGGGTGTGCAGTACACCCGTGTGCAATGAATTATAACAATGGCTGTTACATAAGATTCACGTGGAAGTAGGGACAGTAAGTATTGAAAATGAGAAGATGGCAACTACCAGCATATAGAGGGTATTCTAAGACTTGTGACAGAGTTTTGAAATAAATCATTTGTGAATCAATTTTACAACTTGAACTTATATACGTAGTCCATGGACTGTTTGCTTTGATACTTTCTTTAAGGCAACCCAGCTTTTCAATTGTATAAACTTATTTCAAAAATCTTGTATTAGTCCCATAAATAGAAAATTAGTACCTCTTGCTGTAAATTATAAATGGGAAGTAAGGTCTCAAAACTTCTTAAAATATCATCATTAAAGGCTAATCAGACACAATTATCTGCCAAGTAGAGTCTTAGGATTGATTGTTGGTGTCATTCATGGTATTAGCTTAGGATGGTAAGAGAAACCAATATTGAGAAGATAATGAAGTCAACGTTTCATGTGATGCTTTTGAAAGGCCAGTGTTTGGGCACTTAAAAAGAAGTTCAGCATCAAAGACAGGACTAGAAGTTTAGCTCAGGGTCACAACAAGTTACAGGAGGAAGCTGACGTTCCAAGAGTGGAGGACCATAAAGTTTTGTGAAGTTATAAATAGTCATTGGGCAGATTCATCTAAGTAATCAGTATTACCTAGACTAGAAGAGACTAAGAATATTGGTTTTTCTTTTTTGCTTTCCTTCTTTTTTTTCCCCTTGTTTCCAGTTCAGAGTTAACCAAAATTATCATCCATCACCCAAGGCAGAATTGATAAGAAAGATAAATTTTTTCTTTGGGTCATACCCTTCTAATGTCACACTTCTGCTTCATGCTGATAACTTTCTTTTCTCCCTTCCTTTCTTCCTTGGTGTCCCAATTTCCATGGCTGGATTCTGTCTGACCTGGGACTGTCATCTGCCTTACCTGTATGTTGAAGTTGCCCTACATGTTCGGTTCCTACTCCCACAGATTCCTGTAGGAACTGCCTCATATCACGTTAGAAATAATGTTTGCCTGTATTACATATCTTTAAGGCCTCACTCCCTCTAATAATAAGTTAATCCTAGATGGAATAAGTATTTGAGAGTCATGGTAATATGATCATATATTAGTGTAAAAGGCATATCTTACATAAGCAAAAGCAAGAATATTTTAATGATGACTTTCTGGAGGCAGTATTTTTACTCTTCTGATCCAACCTATCATTGACATTAAATGCCAGTGAATTTCAAAACAAATGTTTTGCAAGAGGTCATGTTCTGCTCTTTCACTCTGTGGTGTCAGAGAATTTCAGCCCAATTTGATACTCATTTGAGTTGTAAGGTTTTCCTCTTTGACTAAGATAGTGGTTAGTGAGTATGCTGGATCTGCTTCTGATACCATCAACAATTTGGGACTTGCAACAAAACAATGACAATGGAAAGAACGCTTGCTAGATTGAGGAGGACAAATCAGGGGATGAATTTTCCAGGCTAAAGTCAAGATTGTCAAGTAATGTAGAAGCAGTAGTCCAGAGGGCTTACAGCACGGTACAACATGTAACACGCAACAGTATCTAATAAAACAGACAACTCTTATGCTAATAGAAGAGCTTGAGGCTGGTGGGATTAGGCCAGATAAGAGTGCAATAGTATGTGAACTCGCCTATATACTGTGTCCCTTCTATATCCCACACTATTTTAATTTTGCATTTGATTTGCCCTCATTTATAGGTTGCATTGTAAGTGTTCCAAAACTTTTCCTCTTTGGAATATCTTTACCTCACATTCTAAGATACTCTTTCCAAAGGCACAGCAAAAGTACCTTTTTTGCTATTTCCCCTGCAGCGTTTGGCCCAGTGCTTTGCACATAGACTATACCCCATAAATTATGGTAGTTGGATGATTTAAGTACTTTTCTTTGTAAAATACTAAAAAGTCTTACCCAACACGCTAAGTAGAGATATAGACGTGAGGGAATCAGTTTGACAATAGCCAAAGCCTGTAATAGACAATGCATTTTAAAAAACGTGATGCTATTGAATTTAGAATAAATTGGGAGAAATAATTCACTTTTATGGTGGATTAAGACAGTTCTACTAATGAGACATACAAATGTTGATGATGTTCTTCTAAAGTGTGATTGGATAAAAGTAATAGAGTTGGCAATAAATCAGTTTTGAACAAGGAAAAAGAGCCATAAAAATTTAGTACAGCATAAATATATCTGTTACTGAAAAAGATTAGTTCTGAGATTATGATAATATAGTCAAATTTGATTTCAGGTTTGTTTTTTTATCTCTTGTTCTGAGATTAGCCAATGAATTTAATAAAATTTTATATTTTTATAAACATATTAAAAATTTTTTATAGTTTTTATCCCAAGCAATGAAACTGCAACATGATACGAGATTAAAAATGCAGAGTCAGAGTTAAGAAAAATAATGAGAATCTCCAAAGACAGGAGACCCAGAAGCTAGTTTCCCCTCTATTATAAAGTACTGTGAGCTTTGAGGCAAACCATCTTTGGTCCAGGGGGTTTTGGATCTGTCTTCAGTAATAATGCAAAAAGATTTATTGACCTCCAAATTTATTCCAGGCAGTTTTGAGGCAGGTAGCCATTAACTTGAAATATTCTTAGCTTTAAAAGTTCCTTTCCGTATCTAGATTTTTATTATTTTACTACCTATAACTGTGGTTTATAATATTCTAACCTACTAAAGCTGTGTTTCGAAAGAAATGTGACACAGAATCACAATATATAAACCAGATCAAAGCAGTGAGTCAGGCGTAGGACTTATTCTCCATCTGTCTGATAATCCCTTCCAAACTTCCTCCTATACTAGTCTCAAAGAACTCTATGGTATAGTCAACTACAATCTAATATGAATTTGATTGACCTAGACTACACTCATCAATATTAGTTTAACAGAGAAAAAAAGAGTAAATAAAGTAGATGTAATAATATGCAAATCCTTTGCTCCAAATCTACCAATGTTTTCACTTTGACCAAATCTATTCTCATCTTCTTTTTCTGGCCTTCAAGGTAGTCCAGAATTTGGCCTTACTTTCCCTGGGTTAACTGAATTTACTACTAATCCCCAGCCCTATGCTGAAATATTAAGATCTGTTTCCTCTGCCTTAAAATGTAGGCACTGATTCCTGCTACAATACATCTGGTCAGATGAATCCATTGTTTTATGAATACCATCTCCGTTCTCTTCCTAATTCTTTTTCAGGATCAAGTATCAGTCCCTTCTTGCCTGACTTCTTCCAACTCTACTGTATTTAAAGTTTTAATAAATTAAGTACTAAATCGTATATTGCTTTGTGTTACTTGCCATTATTTCATGTATAGCTCTTTTGACTCCTGGACTATTCTCTTGATGGCCATGTATAATCAACTGAGAAAACCTCTTAATTTTTTTCTATCCTTTTAAAATAAATTTGCCTGCATAATCAAAACCCTTTAGAACGGCTAGAGTTTACATAGTGCTTGAGGTTTGCTGGTGCCTCCAGTTTTGAATAATGTTGCTTTTCAAGGGTTTTCCAACTGACCCCCAAATTGTGAAGATCATGACATGACTTAGAAGCGTCTGCTTCGGCACTGTTTACATTATCTTCTGCCTTCAATGCCGTATTCTTTATTCTTTCTGGAATATGGACTAAGACATAGGAATCCCTATGTCTATAGGGATAATCCAGTTTTCTTCACACTTTGCACACATCGTATACCACATTTTAGAGAAAATCTGGGTCTCCAAATCATGTTTGATTGAAGATAGTGTTAACATCCAAGAGAATCAGACTTGATGCACGGGTCCTAAGAATGGAAATTTCTAGTTGATGCAAATGCACTGAAATCAGCAAGAGAGAAGATGGGGACAAAGGTACCTACAAAGTTTGGAGAAGTTGGTTGAGACTTCAAGAATTGGAAGCTGGCAAGGGGCAGGCAAATGTCTAGGTCTCTAAACACTAGCAAGGTTTTAACCTCCAAAGAAGGGCTTGAGTAAAAACCAGTAATGAGGGCAGGAATTTATATATTTGGAGTAGGCAAGGGAAACAGAGATGTAGAAGGACCTGTGGGTCTAGGGGCAAAAAGAAATCCAGGACTCAGACCCAGGACCTTCAAGGCTGAGTTTATAGTGGAATAACTAATTTAAATCACCAGGAACAGTATCTTCTTTATATAGATCCTGCATAATAATCAGAGCTTCTCTGAGCATTAGTAAGCTCTTGATGATTGATGATATGTGTTTGCATTTTTAGAACCTTAAATTAAACCAGCCAATATTATTTTTAATTTTTATCATTTCTGTTATGTTTATCTTTTAGTAGGATATTTGTATTTTCATCTTAAACATAGAAAATAGCATAATTATTTTATTTATTCTCCCAAAAAGCACATTTTTTTTTCATTCTGTGTTTAGCAAATAATATGAATAATAATTTCAGCACATTTTTTATCCATGAAAGCCTAGGTACTGAATGTAATAGAATAAAATCCTATAGGCAATGGAGTGAATTTATTTATTATATATGCAAGGAACACTGATGCTAAAATAAGTCTAGAATAAGAGCTTCAGCAATAGATGTGTCCCATTTAAATTTATTAAGAAAGAGATCTTCAGGTAGTGAGCAGTGACTCTGCAGCAAATTTAAGTAATAATATTTTAATCTTCCAGTGTCTGATTTATTTTGAAAAATGTGTGACTTATTACTGAAAACACATATTATGTAGGAAATAAGTGATTTTGTAAAGCAGCATAACTTGGTTGTTTGGTTGTTTAATACTTGAATATATTTACAATGCCTACATCATTTACAAGTCACCCTCAGATATAAAAATAATAAAATTATTATACACAATATAAAAAATATTTAGAATTGTTCTTGGGAGAGCGCATACCTATACATCATGGACAATCAACAACTAAATGCCAAAGAAATTAATGTTAGATAGAAAATTCCTAAGTTGAGCTACAAATACAAATTCAAGGGACAATTTTAAATTCCTAACCTGAGACATAAGGTAAAACATTCTAAATAAATGCCTTGAATGTTGTAATGGACACAGTGGTTCTACACCTCCAGGGATGATTTAAAATGCATTCACATCTTGCTGAGATATTATCTATCATATATAAGAAATTTAAGCCAAAATACCTTACTTACCAAAAAACACCTTTTATGACAAATGTGAAACCGATGTGAAAATTCAAGGTGTCAGGAAGATTTTGCTCAGTAATGAGATAGTTTGATACCAACTATTGAAATAAATTAAAAAGATAGGAAAAGAAACTGCCTTAGGGTTTGAAGTCTGATGTTATTCAGAAAAAAATATGTAAGCTGGGCAAAACTTCTGTTAATTGTAGTACTGAGCTGAGAGTCAACATTATAATTTTAATATTATTGACAACAAAAATTACCTTTCTTGTATATTGGTTTTGACATAGATATGGTACTCAGGTTGAAAGTTTAACATGATGAAACATAGTTTTTTATTTTATATAAGAAGCAATTGTAAATATAAAGCAAAATCTTGTACAGTTACAAAAAACGGTGATGGTCCTGTGCGTAATTCTGACCCTGTTTAGGACTATCAGAGAAAAATCTGTGGACTAAACACAAGCAATGAACAAAGAAAGATTATAAACAATATGGAGAGATAGACCTTATGTTTTTATTCAATCTTCTTGATCAGATTATGGAAAGTGAATCTTTTTGTGAACTGTGTAAATGAAGAGTGTTGGCAAGGAACTGTGACGACTTGATTATAGCTCTTGGGACCTTTCTTTGTTCATTTGATAAATAAAGGTAACACATCATAAGATTGTCCTATCTAAAACGCGAGGCTGAAAAGAAAAGGCAGAAAAGAATTGACAGGGCTTGATCTGCTTCTTTTGTTGACTCTCTTACCCAATCATAAATTCCTTCGTAGAAACATATAAAGGCATTTGAAAACTGGTAAGAGCTAAAACTAAGACGTGATTATTGCTATTGACGTTAGATGGGCAATGAATGCAAAATGTCTGAGTGTCTTTAAACAACAGCGTTTAGGATCACTAGATGGCAGATGCTTGGGTTCCTTATTGTCCTCAGGAAACTAACAGTGTTTGGATCTTGTTTCAACTCATTTTTTTTTTTTTTTTTTTTTTTTTTTTTTTTGCGGTACGCGGGCCTCTCACTGTTGTGGCCTCTCCCGTTGCGGAGCACAGGCTCCGGACGCGCAGGCTCAGCGGCCATGGCTCACGGGCCCAGCCGCTCCGCGGCATGTGGGATCTTCCCGGACCGGGGCACGAACCTGTGTCCCCTGCATCGGCAGGCGGACTCTCAACCACTGCGCCACCAGGGAAGCCCCTCAACTCATATTTTCTGATGATTAATTATTAAAAGTTATGTTTGTTACTAATGCAAGATGTTAAAAATAGAAAAAACTGTGTTTAGGGAATATAGGAACTCTCTGTACTATCTTTTCCATTCTTTTTTGAATCTAAAACTTTTCTATAAAATAAAGTCTACCATAAAAAAGTGATGATAAAATGTATTTTTAATAGCAAAAGATCTGAATAGATACCTCATCAAAGAAGATACACAGGTGACAAATAAGAATATGAAAAGATGATCATCATAATTTCACATCAGGGGATTGAAAAGTAAAACAACAATGAGATGCCACTACACACTTATTAAAATGAGTAAAATCCCAAACCCTGACAATACAAATGCTGACAAGATGCAGAACAACAGACACTCTTATTTTTTACTAGTAGAATTCAAGATAGTACAGCCTCTTGGTATTTACCCGAAGGAGTTGACAACTTAGGTCTACACAAAAATCTGCAGACAAATGTTTATAGCAGCTTTATTCATAATTGCCAACATTTGGAAACATTCAATAGGTGAATGGACAAACTGTGACACCTTCATAGAGTGAAATATTCTTCAGCAATAAAAGAAATGAGCTATTAAGCCACAGAAAGATATGCAGGGACCTTAAATGCATACTGCTAAGCGAGTTTTTTTTTTAAACACTACATACTGTATGATTCTAACTATGTAGTATTCTACATAGTATTCCAGTATTCTGGAAAAAGCAAAGCTATGGAGACAGTAAAAAGATCAGCAGTTGCCAGGAGTTTATGGAGAGGGAGGGAGAAATGAAAAGCACAGGGGATTTTTAAAGCAGTGAAATTACTCTGTATGATACTATAATAGTGGATACATGTCATTATATGTAAGTCAAAACCCATAGATTATACATAAATAGTCCCAATGTAAACTATGGACTTTAATAATAATGTATCAATATTATCTCATCAAATGTAACAAATATATCACTCTAATGCAAGTAAGTGTCAGTAAGAGGGGAAACTGAAACTGTATGTGTGTAAGGGCAGGGGGTATTGGGGAACCCTGAACTGTCCAATTTTTCTATAACCCTAAACTTTCTCTAAAAAACAGTCTATTAACTTAAAAAAAGTGATGTTTATTATTAATAATTTTTCCCACTATCAGTTTCCTCTTCAAGTGTCATTGAATTCACAGTTGTACACTGAACCACTCATCTGAGAGCTATTATCAGGTCTTAAGTGGAAGCTTTGGCTGGATGTATTAAATATAACCTTAGGATATGAATGCTGCAAAAAATATTCTAAGTTATGAAGAAATATTTTTTTAATTAACAAAAGTTAAAGGAATTTTATTTCTCCCTTTTACACATCTCTCAAAATTATCAATTTCAGGGAAAAACGTAACAATGTAAATGTAGTATTTTTAGCATACTGGCTTTTAAATCATGCCTATCTTATGTGAAGGTGAAGAGATCTTTGCTATATACCTAGAAATCATACAGTATGCACTGTTGGTATTTTTATGTGTAACCATGTTGATGAAACCATTTGTACTTCTATCTAATTACAATCTTGACTCTACAAATAAGCCTAATTCCCTCTATACCTAATTAGAAATTTCATACATTAGTATGAAACTGCTTTATATGTTATAGATTATTTCAATATAAGCAGATTTTATATTTATAAGAATACATAAGAATGAAAACACCCAGCTAACAAATGCAATATACACAAATATATCTATGACATGACAATTTACTATCTTGAAAATTTTCAAAAGCTTGAAAGTGTAGTATAGAGCATGAGGTTTTTAGGAATTTAGACTAATGACTATTTGTTGAAGCTTAAGGTTTTTCAGTATAGACTTCATAGAAAAAGCAGCTGTCCAGCAAGATCCTGACATATGAACAATAATGATGCAAAATAAAGTTAAAAACAAAATAGTAGTATTAAAGTAGTAGTTACCATTCATTGTTCACTTTCCAGCGTTTCAGCTAAACACTTCACATGCATTATCTTTCTGAATTGTCCCACAATGGTAGGAAGCAGGTAATAGTCACCTTGTTCTACAGGTGAGGACATAGGCAAGATGTGAAGTTTCAGGCACAGACAAGAGATTATTTGCTCAAGACCCTATAGTTAGTAAGTGAGGGCCCCAGAGCTGGTACCCTGGAGCATCCTAACTGCTGTGTTTTCAGAGGAGGGATGAGCCATTCACCCAGAGTGCATGGGAAGAACTTATAGGAATGAGCTTACAGTTTCAATAAAGTAGATGCAAAGGACTGAGCGTGCTCCTGTTTAAGAGTAGAGATAAGAATTGTTTTGAAGGAAGCAAGTCTAACTTAAATGAGCATTAGAAGACAGTGTTAGCAACTGAAAGCTCTGACCCCTTCAACATTCCCCTTAGGCCTCTTCAGCCTAGTTAGCACGTGTGTTATATTTTCTTCTTTCTTCTTCAGCTCTTGGGAGTGTAGCAAATGAAAAGAGAGATAGACAGGATTTCTTAAAAGCCTTTCTAAACTCCTTCTCTTCCCTCATAGATTCCTTCTTTACCTCTGTCCTGAACTCTGTTCAGATCTACATTCAAATGCATTGATGCTTGTTTCTTAGATGACATCATTTCTTCTGACCTTTTTTGAATGATCTAGGAAGCGCATCCGTGCTCAAAGAATAAGAGTGTTAGAGTCACACCTTAGTAGAATAAGTTAACATTTTTTGAATTTACTAGAACTTCTGAGGTTTTTACATGAATAATTTTATTTAATTCTCTTACCTTTCATTATCCTTCTTTTACTATTTGAAGTAAATAAGGTACAGAATGGTCTATTCTCTTGCTGAAGTCACACAGCCAGTAAGTCAAACTAGGATTCAAACCTAGGTAGCTTAACTCAGTAATTCACATACTTAACAGATAAATGAAACTGCCCCATGCTAGCATTGTATTTTGTTTTTTGTTTTCCTTTTTTTTTTTTTACCTCTTCTATTCCACTTGTCTGCAAAAGCCTGCTCCATTATGCCTGCCAGTGCTGAATCAGTTAAACTAGTGTTAGCAAGTCTCCTAACTATGAATGTAGAAGAAAAATCTTAGGAGAGAACCTGCATTAGTTTTATCGATCTGCTTTTGCAGAATTGAAAACAAAAAGCCATCTTGAAGCACATCAATAGAATTATGGTTTCCCCTGTGAGAATTTACTGCATTGGTGTTCTGATTTGTTCTCTTCTAAAGAAGGAGCACAGAAAAAATTATTAGGTGCTAAAATAGGCTGGCCCTGATGAATTATTGACAGCTCCACATATCTTTCTAGTGTTTTGTTTTCCTCAAGTCATGCTATCATTACTCATCCTGCACTTTAACAAATTATAAAAGGTTTATTCAAATTTACTTTTTTTTTTTTTCTTCAAAGATTGAGGCCCTAGGACATCAAAGGAGTATACAAATTACAAATCATTAAGTGAGGTTCTGGGATTAATATATATTTTAGGGTATAGCTTTTCTTTTATTTTTCTCCTCTACCTTAAATCTATCTCTGTTCATGGGAACACTGGCTATGACTATTATATATCCTAGTTATGCATTGACAACACTGAGTCTGTAATGGTGAAACACTACTGTTTTAAGAAAGACTTTCTGTGATTAAAATTACGTATATTAATGTGTATACTTAATATACACACGTGTAATATGTGTGGATTAAACATATAATTCATATACATGTGATATGTGTATGCACAAATATACACACAGATTGACACACACACACATAAACAAGCATGTACATACACAGGCATGCAAGATTTCAGAACCTAATCTCATGCCTGCCACAAGTCAAATGTCTTTGCACAAATCTGTTTTAGTCACTTTTTTCTTGAGAAACGAGTCTTAGGAAAGGTAACAATTACAGTTTCCACATGTTGTAATCAATCAGATCATCTCTAAAATATACTGTTTTTAAAAAGATCTGAAGAAGAAATAGCCCCTATATTAAAAGCAACAATAGCAACAACAAAAATGCTGTATCCTAAGTGTTGTGCTCTATTGTGGTCGACTCTATCCAGGACATCTTGCAGTTTGTTACACTGCTTTGAGGAAGAAAAGTTAGAAGGCTTGTTTGCAGACAGCATGGTGCCTGTTAAATCACTTGGGTTCAATGATTTCCTCCTTACATGCTCATCTACACAGCTTGTCCGGCACTCACTGCTTCTTTGGGGCATTGTTTTCCTAGTTAGATTCTGGAAGTCATCATTTCTATTGGGAACAAAATATTAGGCTGAGGGACAATGCAACCACTGACTGAGGACCCCAGACATTCAACAAGAAAAGAGTGCCCCTCTTCCCATTTGATGATGCAGAATATGCCAAAGAGAAGTGAAAGGAACACTGTTGCTTGATTAGAAAGTATTGAGAGGACATGAGGTTTGGGAAGTTTTGTAACAGAATTTCTTTAAAGTTTTGGCTTTCTATATGAAATATATTTAATCCTTGATGTCAAGTCAACCACTCCATTTTAAGAATTAGAATACAATTGGAAATCTTCCATTGTTTAACATTTTCTGTATTAAAAAGAGCCTTATTGACTACAGTCAGAGACTATTTTTGAGAAGAGACTGTGAAACTACAAGTCCTTCTGAGTTGACCTTTTTGGTGAAGCAGTGATCTGATGCCACTGGCTGAGAGTAAAACGGTTATGCTTTGTGCTTTGAAAATGGGTTGTAAACGAAATGGGGTTGGTTTTATTAAATTACCTTTTCTTTTTTAACAAACACCATCTGTTTGGGCTTGGCAAGTCTCCCACAGGAAAAAGAGGAAAAAAAACAAACAAACAAAAACTAATGATATCCTGAAATACAAAAGAGAGTATAATTTTTCCTTCATAATTGACCCTTGTAATTTACTGAGGTTAGGTTTCTGGTTCAGAAACACAGCTGGTAAATTCACAGTGCTAATTTAATTATTTGTGCAAATGTTTGCACAGGTTTTTAAAAATTATTTGAAAAGCCATTTTATGTCTATAATCTTACTTAATTTTCCCAACAGAGATGAAGAACAATGACTTTAACATTCTGTCCTCCCATTTTATAGGTTAGGAAATAGAGGCAGAAATGTTGCAGCTTTTTAAAAGGTGATATGGTGAGCTAACGATAGAGCTAAGTCTCCAATGCAAATTTTCGGGCTACCAATCCCATATTATGTCCACTCCACTCCAGTCTCTAGACAAGCAAACATGACATGAGCCTCACTGGACATCATAAAGATGAGACCTTGGGTAATCTGGAGTGCAGAGTTGGAGTAAGAAGCATCAACTGCTCCACAAGTGTGGGCCGTGCATCACTTTTCCACTTCCCTCTGGGAAGGTAGGAAAGGTGAAGGGATAATGGCTAAGCAGGCTGCCTCCAAATAGAGATTTGCTGAGGCTACTTGATGGAAATAGCCTAGCCATTTTGGAATGTTTGACCAGTAGCCTGGATAATGGGAGGCACGAGAGTCAGCAAATGTAGAAATCACAGCTGCTCAGGATTTTGATGAGATGACTTCTTTCAGCATCATCAATTATTGGGGATAATCAGACTTCAACCCTGGGAGAAATGAGGCTGAAACCAAGTGAAAATAAGAGCAGACAGAACAACAGTTCAGATGAGAAGATCAGTCCATGGTGCTGTCATGATCTTGGTGACTGCTTGCTGAATGTATTATTATTTTTCTTTAACTTTGTGAGCAGCGTCGCCTAATTGTCAGTGGCTCTGCCTGAGGTGCTTAAACAACAGAGTTATTGATGAGCAGAGTTCAAAATTGCTGACATGGATGGTTTCTGTCTCTGGGTTTCAAACAGCTGATGGAGGCACGGTGAGGGCAGCCTCAGGCCAGGGGTTCTTTACTTGTGTGGGCCTACTGGAGCTCTCCTTTGCCTTGAGAATAGGACTAGAGAATTCAAAGATCCATTGGCACCCAAGCTGACATTGTACTGATTCCTAATCTCTCTAAATTAAAAATGTGACAATATTTGAAATTAAATTCTCCTTTGCCTTTCTGAGTGCTACTCCTGGAAAATTTCAAACATGACAAAGATTGAAGTCCTGGGTGACCAGGGTGTGGAGCATTCTCAGGGAAGATGCATTTTGTCTGGGTCTGCTGGACATCCTCAGCTGGCTATGGTTCTAATTCTCTAGAGCATCCGTAAAGTAATCTTTCTTTAAGTCCTTTGCTCCTCTTTCTAAATTCTTTAATGAGCAACACAGAACTCGGTAATAGTGCTTGAAATAGCTCCGGAGGAAGTAAAATGGTTTATAGGAGTGCAACCTCAACTTCAAGGACAAAAGTATATTAATTAATAGGAACGTATTTCAAAGTTCACTTCCAAAGCTTGCCATTTCATTACTGCCTTGGCCAAAGTACAAAGTGATGATGGTCTTTATTATTTAACTCCAACGGAGCTGCCATAAAGTGTTTCTGATGTTCTTCTTAAGAAAAGAAGTAGATTATCCTGCAGTTTTTTTCAATCCACTCCTTTGAAAGACAAAGTGCTACCCTTCTTTTCTGCTGTTCATTCTCTGGTCCTTTTTCTCTATCCCCCTTCTCCCTCCTTATTTTTCTCCCTCAGTCTCTTCACCCTTCCCCACTCCAGTTTCTCTCCCTTAGACCTTTCTTTTCTTCTTTATATCTTTGTGATATCCACCATGCATCATTTAGGATCGAGTAAAGGAAATGCCATGTTTTTAAATAATTACAATATGAACTGGAAAATAGAGTCACAAAAGGAAAGCACATAGAATGCAACATGTTCAGAGAAGAGAGCAATTCCCTTTAGCTTGGTAATGGGGAAAGGAAAGATCAGTAAAATTTGATGGGTAGAGGTTCTCTGAGTTGAGTCTTAAAGCATGGGTAGAATTTGGCCATGTGGTCATGTCAAGGCAAGTGAGCTGTATGAACAAAGGCACAGAGGTGGGAAAAGATTCAGTAGTTGCAGTAATTCAGTATGTTTAACTGAATATTAAATAAATGGGAAGAATGGGATATGAGGATGTATGTCAGAATTAGATAATGAATAATTTTAAATGCTACGTTGAGTAATTCAAAATTTATTAAGTAAGGGAAACAAATTTTCTTTTTTGAGAAGATCAGTTCTGTGGCACATGAAGATTAATATGGTAGTGATGTGTAGGATGGTTTGAAAGTTGACTGTTGTAATAGCTCTTGTTAGATTAACATGATCCTCTTTTCTATTTAATGGTTGTTGCATGTTGGGTCTCCTGGAAAGCACAGAGGGGTTTATTAGGGAGTGCTCTTGGGATCAACACCTGTGGAAGGAAAGGGAAGGGAGTACAGTTGAATCAAGAGAGAAGTTTCCCAAAACACCAAGGGGAGCTCTAAAGCTGTCATGGCTCTTTACAGTTAGGCCAGGCATAGAATATGGGCTGCCCTGGGAAGGGGCCATGGCCTCAGGCAAGGTGACTGGGCAGTGTAGGTAATTTCTGAAAAAGCTTGACAGCTGAGCGCTGTCTGAACAGTACTCGCCATAGCTGAAGGAATAATTAGCTGAAGGGATAAGTCCTGTTGGGAAACCTGGATGGCACATCACAGAATTTACTACAATTGACTCGTTTATCTCTTAATGTCTAAGGTTTGTCCCAACAGAATTTTGAATATTCTTTTATCAGCACACTTATCACATTCAATATTTATTACAGGCTTACTTATTCATCTTTGCAACTAGAAGGTAATCTTTGTGTGGACAAGAATTGTGTTCTTTATATCTGTGTATTCACAGCATCCGGGATTACAGGAAATAGTTGTTCAAGATATCATTTCTGAACGAAAGAATCAAAGAATTAACTGCTTCCTGGTCTGTTAAATTAAAAAGATAATTCTTTCATGATTTTTAATCTTTTTAGGGGAAGTCTTGGTTTAGTCAGGCTACTTTGAAATCTACACTGGTATCTATCATGCACTTTCTAATCTTTGAAACTGGTACTCATTTCTAAAGTTGTTAACCATTGCTGCCAATGGATATTCACTTTTGTTCTAAGATACTGCTACATATTAAAGCTAATCGAATGAATCAGCAAAGTGCAAGAAGGATCCCATGCTGGAAATTATTTGAAGACACAAATGAGGCAAGGAATGATTCCTGTACTCTTGAGTTTATGATATTCTTGATAACTCTTATAAAGTTTAATTGACTCAGGAATAACCGCAAAGCCATGTACAATGAGTACTAAGTAATGCTGAATAATTAAGGGAGAAGGAAGCATAGAAAGAAACAATAATAAAAATGAAGATAGTTTTGGGAGAAAAGATATGGCATTTGAAAACAGAGCCTCAACATTCTTTAACTCTTCTTGCAAAGAAAGATGGAGTCTGTGTCTCCTCCCCTTGAACCTGGACAGGTCTGTGACTACTTTGACCCAAGAAAGTATAGCTAAAGCAACCATTATGTGACTTCTGAGGCTAGGTCAGAAAAGTTTTTACAACTTCCACCTGGTTCTCTTGAAACACTAGCTCTACAGAGGTTCTGTTTCAGGAAACTGTGAAAACTCAGCTCTCATGCTGTCAAAGAGTCCAAACCACATGGAGAGGCCATGTTTCAGTGCTCGAGTCAACAGTCCCAACTGAGGCACATTTATGAATGATGGAGACATCTTGGAAGTTGTACCTCCAGACAGCTGTCACAGCCTCCCATCTTTTGACTCTTTCTAGCTGAGTCCCCAGAGGTTGTCAAGCAATAGGAGTTCATTCTGTTGTACTTTTCCGGATTTGTAACCTACTGATTTTGTAAGGTTAAGTAGATGACTGTTGTTTTATGCCATTAACTTTGGGGTGACTTGTGAAACAGTAAAGATAAAGGTAACAAAAGGCTTTCTGAGGAATTGTATTTTTTAAAAAGTTGTCTATTCTCATTGTGTTCTCAGACACTGTTGAAGCTGCTCTACCACTTTTGGATACGCCATACATTTTTAAATTTCTATTGTTCAGAGGAGTAGGTGATTGCAGTGGGTTGACTTGCTCAGCAAAACTTCCTCATATTAGTAGACAACAAAGGTGACAATTATTATAATTCATCATAAATGTAATGATATATTTGGAGAGTTTCCTTTGTGTCAGGTATTATGTAGGTACATTATGTAAATTATTAATTTAATTTTGATCCCTATCTTATCCCTCCAAGGTAGGAACTATTATTATATTTTATACATGAATACAATGAGGTTTAAATACCACATAAGTAATTAGCCTGAGGACTCTCATTCTTCCCATTCAGAGAGACCTGGTAAGTGAATCTAGGTTGGGTTGACAAAATCCAAACAAAATCCAAAGTCTTAACTGCAATGAAATAGGGCTTTTATCCTTGAAATAAAGTAGAAAAATATACAAGAGGAAGATAGTGTGAAATGGCTTTTGCTAGTACTGCCCCGGTATGGGAAAATAATGATTGTGTCATAATATCTTAGTAACTTTTTATACACTGATGTGAAATATGGTGCAAAAAACTCTGGCTTGATTTCTCCACAATATTTAGAGTAAAAGGAGCATCTTGAATTACTATATGTGCTGCATAAATTCAAGAAGATGATCTGAAAAGAATTCAGCCAAGCAGTGGCCCTTGAAAATAAAGATTTCTCATAAAGTAAAATGAATTATTGTACTTGCCCATTGCACTAAAACTCTAATACGACAGTAACCAGAAAGCTGAGGGAAAAATATCATTTCAAGTAGGCCGTGTTTCGTGGCTCTGAACCCACGGATTGATTTTATATGCAGGTTTAACACTCGGCAGCTGCCAAAAGGCATCAGTGCAGTAGCCCATTCAGAGAAAAACAAAATTTGAAAAGAGGACAGCCAGCAAGGACATGCTGTAAAAGGCAAAGGACAAATATGAAAAAGATCTCCTGGCCCGTGCTCTCAATCTGGACATTTACAATATTTAAAGATAGAAGAGAAGACAGAGGAAAGGCTAATATCAAATTTAAACATGAAATAGAGACCAGCAGCTCATTAAATCTTACGCATTTCCACGAGAACAGGAGCTGAAGAGAAGTAGCTGAAATTATACCATTTAAAGTGCAGATGATGTGATTCTAGGAACTAAATATATATGAGAAGTGATGAGATCCCACAATGATTTGAACAAAGCCCTGTTTTAGAGATGGCTTGAGTCTGTAGGAGGGAAGCAGTAGATGACTGAGATGATCACTTTGGATAATTTTAATGCCTTTGTCTTATGTTAAGATGTTATAAGGTTATGGTGTTTAGGTGTTCAAGAATTATGAAGTACCAGTATTGAGCGGATGCTGTGATCTTACCTTGGAATCTAACAGTGCTTTCACAATGTGAATCATGAAATTCAGCATTCATGTATGAATTTATGTCTCCTAACTTCTCGACGTAACTCTGTATATAGCTTCAGGAAAGGACTACCTTTCTTTTAAAATGGAATCTGCCATGAGATAAATTTAGATTTAGATGCAAGACTTTGGAAGTAATAGAAAATTGAATACACAATTATTCACACTTCTGTTTCTATAATTCAGAAGGAGTATCCCCATTTTTGTTGTTAGTTTTATTTAACAAGGCATCAGCAATAGCTTTAAGAAGAACTAATTCAAAGCAACTGAAGCTCAAGATAATAGAGGACTTAGTGTGTGACTGGGCAGAGTGTTAGTGCACTGACCAGGGCCATGTGCTGGAGCAGGGACCACTTTCTGTGACAGGTCTGATGTTCACAATATGGCATCCTGGTGGTATACTAAAGTGACATTAGGAAAGGGACTGTGGAACCTCTGGTATGGCTTGGATCCCACCGTGCTCCACAGGTTTCAGTAAAGCTTGACAAAACATGCTGTCTGCATGCAGGTTCAGATGTGCTTAAAGGTCTAAGTGTTCTGAGCTCTTCAGTGACTCCGGAGCAAGGTGAAGTGGGAATTACAGATTTTCTTTTAGTGATTTCTTGTTTGGAATTTTTTTTATAATATCTATATACTTGCTGCCAATCAGTTCAAAATTAGCTTAGAAGGCCAAAAAGGTGTCTCAATATTTGAATCGATACAGCATATTTATTGAAAAATTACAGTACTTTCCAAAGAAGGTGAGCAACATGGATTTTGGGTGGTAAATAAAAAATGATACTAACTTCAAACATTAGACTATATTTGCAGGGTGGTGGTATGGGAAGCCTCCGGCAGAAATACTGAGTTCAACACATCTCTTTTTTTATTGCAATCCTAGATCAAGGCAAGAGAAAACTCTGATAGCAGAGCAATGCATTCTAAGACTGAGTTTATCCAATATGTGCCTGTCTGGCTACTAGTAGTGGCCCTTTTAAACATATGACCACAGGTGAAATTTCCAGGTGGATTTCCCCCCAGAGCTTTCTTAATTTTAGTTAGCAATAAGCAAAGCAAAAATATTCTTGTCCAGTGTCTGGCAACTCTGTAAAGTGATAAACTGAATAATTTAGAGGACCTTCATGAGTGGCATTTTATTCTTGTCTTTATTAATACTACAAATAATTGGTATGTTAGTCCCTATTCTACTGAATTTAATCTGTTTCAATTTATTATAACACTATGCACGGTATTTCAGCTGATTTTAGCATTCAAGAAAGCTCTGTTGTACAAACTGGACAGGGAAACCATTTTTAACACCCTTATAGATTTCATATGGAAAGGGTTGAGTTCATAGGGAATTCACTTCAAGTAGCCACTGCAATCACCCCTTGTTTGTAGTCAGTGCTTTGGAAACAGGGCTTAATAACATTTCCTTAAAAATTCAAGAGTTCATGATTTATGTTAGTAATCTTTCCTCTGTGTTAAAATTCTGATAGGCAGGGTACTTTTTCTAAAAATCTTTGCCTTCAATTTTAGTCCTGTTCTCTTTTTTCTTTCTATCCTGAGAAATAGAGAAAAAATTGTTGTCCACCACCACTTACACAAAATCTCAAACTCTACCTGAAAAGAGAATACACTTTGGAGGCTATAGAAGCTGAGATTGACCTCTGTCCTAAGACTATTTCTCAACCCATATACACTCCTGCTTCCTATATATTCATTTCCATGCTTGTATTATTAGACTCTTGACAAAATAGAGCCCACTTAAAGGCTCAATCAATATTGAAGAATGTGTTTAGACAATACATCTTATTTATTCACATTTGTATCCTTAAATGAAAAATACTACAAAAATCTCAGTCTTGAAGACAGCTATATGCTGACTAGAATTATGTTCCAGAAATTCTGAGATGACATGGGCAAGGATCCTCAGCTCAAACTTCAGGAATGTCTGTACACTCAGCAACTGCACAGTTATGTTCCTTCTCACTATGTGTCTTCACTCATGTTATTCTTACCTACAACTTTCTCACCATTTTCTTTTTGTCTACACAAATCCCACCCAGTCCAAAGGGCCTGTCTCTAGTTCATCTCCTCCTAGAGTTCTTTTCTAATTTGCAAAGTATCTGTTAACTTTCTCCTCCCCTGAAATTTTGCCAGTAAGCCCTTAATTATGCAAGGTGTTACGTTGTTCCCTTAAGGTGTTTCTTTCATATGAATCTCCAAATAAACTCTGAAACTCTTTGAGAGTTAAGACGATGTCTTAAATGTCTCTTGTATATTCACAGCAATTAGCATAATGTTAAGCACATTATAATAGGTTCTTATGAACGCTTGTTGATCGAGTCACACAATCAACTGCTTTCCTGAGTCCCACAGTTGATTTTTGCAGTTAAATATTGTGAGACAGAGGGCACTACCGTCACTTGGTGTTTCAGAAACTCCTAGGCAGAATTCAGATTCTAGGACTCCTTAAGACCAAGTTGCAGTTAGGATTTGGAGGATAGATACTATTAACCTCAATTTGTAGCTCTGTTTTTAACAAGCAAACAAAAAAACAAACAAAAAGTACCACTGTCTTTTCAGACTTTCATACCCAAATTTTGACTGTAAAATGTTAGCAGCCCAAACTTTCTAAACAATCTGATAGACTGATCTTAAAATTTCCATCATTATATTAGCATCGGTAATCTTTGAGAATTATATTCTTTTCAATATGATAATACTGTTAACCTCCAAATTCTTTTGTATCTCGTAATCGAAAGGTTCTAAAGACCCATATTACTAGTTAAAAATCCTGGTGCCAAGAGAGTTCATGTAAAATAATTTCTTTCATTCCATTTTTTTATTGCAATTAGTTGGTATCTGAAGAGAGCTAAAGTACTCAATAAAGGCTGTCCCATCCAATTTTATAAACACTAGATTAGAAATTTTTGACAATTCATGTTTTCATAACTGAATGTAAACTTCAGAAGGGCAGGGCTCTCAGGTTTTATACTGACCTATCTCCAGGGCTTACTCAGTCCCAGAAATAACACAAACATTTGTTTCATAAATGTTTACTTATATTTCTTTGAGATTCCAATTATATTCTCACTTTGTGATTTTGTTAGGCAAAGACAAAGTCAGTAAATCTTGGGAGACAATGACCACGTATTCCCTCCTGCCTTAAGATGATTTCAACTACATTTGTTACTTCTGTTCTCTGCCAATCTTGGATGTTGCCTTTGAACAACTAATAGTTTTTAAAATAATGTAATTTTGAGATTACTTCAAATCTTACGCAAACCTGATTTTACGTTTCATATTAAAAGTTAAAGGTTTTTTTTTTTTTTTGAGTTACCTGCATTGCAGCATGTAATCTTCCACCAATTTTACTTTCTTTTTCAACACCTGTGCTATAAACTGATGCCAATAAAGGCCAACATATTGTCTAATGAAGGCCAACATATTCCAAGTATTATTCGGCAATGAAACCACAGCAATTAAAAAATGCTTTCAATATTCTTTATAGAACTGCATAGAACTTAGTAAGCTGCCTTTTAACTTGTTCCTCTTCAGAATTAATGACTTTGGTTTTTAAAGGCAATACATATATTTTCCTCTGCTTTAAATTCTTATTTGAGTAGGAAACTCATCACACCCAGGAAGATAATTGCACAGTGTCAATGGAGGAGTATCAACACTCCCCATATTCTCTCTTACCCACTATACCCAAGACATGTCAAATAAAAAAATGTACTCTAAATAAAAAGAGTACACTTACCATACAACTATAGTTTCAAACACACTTTCTAGAACTTCTCTTACATGTAGATTTCTCTGCCTAAGTTCTTATTTAGAAATGCTAGAGTTTCCAGCGGGAACTATGTACAAGGATTGTGCAGTCATTGATTTGTAATAATAATAATAATAATAATAAATACTTGTGCTAAGCATTATGCAAAGCAGCTGGCACATATAATCACATTTTAAATTTTACAGTGACCTTTAGGTATTACTTTTAACTGTGTAAACTGAGACTTAGAACGGTAAAGTATAACTTGCCTTAGGTCATAGAATTATTGTGTTATAACTAGTGGTTGGAATTGGAAGCCAGTCTGTCTTACAATAAATCTGTGCATCTTGTTAAGCAATACTATATTGCCTCTCTCTGTTCTGGGCAGTTGTTTTACACATCACCAAAAAGGGGATGTGGAAAATACATGTTGCTCGATTACTCAATTGGAAAAAGAAATTGGATAGACAAATATTGTTAAAAGAGAAGAGATATTTAATAGTTTTATCTCTCAGAAAAGAAGTATCATCCAACATATAATTAAAGGTGATTTAAATAGTAGCATAGATTTAAGAGATTTTAGAGATTGGAAAATGATAATAGTTATTTATTCATTCAATCAGTAGGTAGTTTGAGTGTCTCTTAGGTGCAACCACTGAAACAAAGCACTGGACATACAGTAGGATATGCTCAAAGCAGAGATTTCTTTAGTAAAAATTATAAAGAAGTCATAAAAAGCAGCACATCACATATTTACGTATAGGGACTGATGGAAATACTGCATTAAAGCTTTCATTGCAGTTTTACACATTATGGAATTATGTATTGCTAAGGAGGGACAACACATCGAATGTATCATATAATGTCACTGAATGTATTGTGCCTCACAATGTAATAGCAATATATAATTTGTTACATGTATTTATGTGTGTTTTTGGATTTTATGGCCCATCTCCATGTTCAAAAATTTTGCTCAATCCACTTATTAATTCTAATAATTTGAATGTAGATCCTTTTGATTTGTAAAGTATACATGATGTTTTCTGATATAATGACAGTTTTAAGTCTTACATTAGAAAACTTGTATCTTTTATTCTTGTACTTCTGCAGTGACTAGAACATTCAGTACAATGTCCGATGAAAGGGATAACAGCAGACATTGTTGGCTCATTATTGATCTCATAAGCAGAGATTTTTTTTTTTTTTTTTTTTTTGGTGGTACGTGGGCCTCTCACTGCTGTGGCCTCTCCCGTTGCGGAGCACAGGCTCCGGACGCGCAGGCTCAGCGGCAATGGCTCACGGGCCCAGCCGCTCCGCGGCCTGTGGGATCTTCCCGAACCGGGGCATGAACCCGTATACCCTGCATCGGCAGGCGGACTCTCAACCACTGCGCCACCAGGGAATCCCAAGCAGAACATTTCACTATTAACTAAAACATTTGCTGTGGGGTATTTGTAGATACCACTTACCAGATGAAGAAAAAGTTCCTCACTATTCCTAGTTTGCTGAGTTTTAATCATGGACCATTTTTAATTTTATCACTTTTATCATTTTCTGTCTGTTACATCGATTGTATTCTTGTTCTCTACTTTATTAATGTAAATGATCAGTAATCAGTTTTACATACTTGAAACACACTGGACTGTTTTTGTGGCTTAAATTCTTGTTAATTTTCTGGGATTCAGTTTGCTAATATTCAATTCACTTAAAACATTAATTGACATATTTAACATATAATATTGTGTAAAATTAAGGTGTACAGCATAGTGATTTAATACATTTATAGATTTATAATATGAATGCTAGTGTAGTGATAATTAGCACCTCTATCACAGCACATAATTATCATTTCTTTTTAGTGGTTGTGATAATTAAGATCTGCTGTCTCAGCAAGTTTGATGATTATAATATGATATTATCGCCTATATTCACTATACTGTGCATTATATATATAGGACTTATTTACTATGCACTGCAAGTCTGTACCCTTCAACAACTCTCTTCTATCTCCCCACCCCTCACAGACCCTGGTAACCACCATTTTACTATGTTTTTACAAGTTTGACTTCTTTTAGCATCCATATATCAGTGCTGTCATACAGTATTTGTCTTTCTCTGACTTACCTCACTCAGCATAATGTCCTCAAGGTCAGTCCATGTTGTTGCAAATAGCAGGTTGTCCTTCTTTCTCATGAATAATATTCCACCACATATATATATATTCATCTGCAGACAGATTGTTTTCCATATCTTGGCTATTGTGAATAATGCTGCAGTAAACATTAGTGTGCATATATCTCTTCAATATTATGTTTTCATTTCCTTTGGGTATATACTCAGAAGTGGAATTGCTAGATCATATGGTGTTTCTAGTTTCAATTTTTTGAGGAAGCTCCAAGTTTACATTTCTACCAACAGTATACAAGGTTCCCTTTTCTCAATATTCTTGCCAACAAGAATGTCTTGTCTTTTTGATGATATATATAGCCATTCCAATAGGTGTACGGTGGTATTTCATTGTAGTTTGGGTTTGCATTTCCCTGATGATTAGTGATGTTGAGCATCTTTTCACGTACCTGTTGGCCAATTGTGGAAATTCAATCACAATGATCAGAGCAGAAATAAATGAAATAGAAACTAAAAAATATTAGAAAATAATAATAGACTAAAAGATAATTGATGAAACTCTGTAAGTTTTTCGAACAGATAAACAAAATAGACAAACATTTATCTAGAGACTTACCAAGGGAAAACAAAAGTACTTCAATAAATAAAATTAGAAATGTAAGAGGAGACATTACAGCTGATACCACAGATATACAAAGGATTGTAAGAGACTACTATGAACACTTATATGCCAACAAAATGGACAACCTAGAAGAAATAGAAAAAATCCTAGAAACATACAACCTATCAATACTGAGTCATGAAGAAATAGAAAATCTGAACAGAACAGTTCCTAGTAAGGAGATTGAATCAGTAATCAAAATGTTTCAACAAAGAAAACTCTAGGACCAGATGGCTTCACAGGCAAATTCTGCCAAACATTTAAAGAACTAATACAAATCCTTTTCAAACTGTTCCAAAGAAGAGGAAGGAACACTTCCAAACTCATTTTATGAGGCCAGAATTACCCTGATACCAAAACCAGAAAAGGCCAGTATTGCTAATAACGATAGATGCAAATATCCTCAACAAAATATTAGGAAATCAAATTCAACAATACTTTAAAAGGATTATACACCATGTTGGAGAGGAATTTATTCCAGGGATGCAAGAATAGTTCTGTATCTGCAAATCAAGCAGTGTAATACAACACGTTAACAAAATGAAGGATAAAAATCTTATGATCATCTCAATAGATGCAGAAAAGGCATTTGACAAAATTCAACATCCAGTTTTGAGAAAACCTCTCAACAAATTGGGTATAGAGAGAACATATCTCAACTTAATAAAGGCCATGTATAACAAGCCCACAGCTACCATCATACTCAAAGGTGAAAAGCTGAAAGCTTTTTCTCTAAGATCTGGAGCACGAAAAGAATGCCCACTCTTACCATTTATATTCAGCATAGTAGTAGAAGACCTAGCCAGAGCAATTAGGCAAAAAAAGGAAATAAAATGCACCCAAATCACATAAGAAGTATAATTCTCTCTATTTGCATCTGACATGATATTATGTGTAGAAAATCCCAAAAGTTCCAGGAAAAAAAAAAAACTGTTAAAACTGATAAACAAATTCAATAAGTTGCAGGATACAAATTTTGTCAATAGACAAAAATAAGTTCTGTTTCAATACACCAACAATGATCTATCAGAAAGACAAATTAAGAAAATGGACCCATTTACATTACATCAAAAAGAATACAATACCTAGGAATAAATGTAACCAAGAAGGTTAAGATCTGTTCACTAAAGACTATAATCAATGAAATAAATTAAAGAAGGCCCAAATAAATGGAAAGATATCTTATGTTCATGGATTGAATGTATTAGTAATATTAAAATCTACTGAATCTGAAACTACAGATTCAGTGCTACCTCTATCAAAATTTCTATGACAATTTTTTCACAGAAATAGAAAAGAAAAAAAAAATAATGCTAAAGCTTGTATGGAAGCACAAAAGACCTTGAATAACCAAAGCCATCTTGAGAAAGAAGAACAAAGCTGGAAGCATCACACTTCCTGATTTCAAACTATATTACAAAACTGTAATAACCAAACAGTATAGTATTGGAATAGAGACAGACACATAGATCAGTGAAACAGAATAGGGAGCCAAGAAATAAACCCATGCATATATAGTGAGTTAATTTAAGACAAAGGAAACAAGAATATACAATGGGGAAAGGACAGTCTCTTCACTAAATGGTGTTGAGGAAACTGGACAGCCACATGCAAGAGAATGAAACAGGACCCCCATCTTATACCAGGCACAAATATCAGCTCAATTTAGATTAAAAACTTGAACTTAAAACCTGAAAACTTAAAAATCCTAGAAGAAAACATAGGTATAAACTTCTTGGCATCAGTCTTGGAAATAATTTTTTTGTATTTGAAAACAAAAACAATGGCAACAAAAGCAAAAATAAGCAAGTGGCACTACATCAAATAAAAAGCTTCTTCAGAGGACTTCTCTGGTGGTCCAGCAGTTAAGACCCTGTGCCTCCAGTGCAAGGAGTGTGGGTTCCATCCCTGATTGGGAAACTAATATCCCACATGCCATGCAGCACGGCCTCACCCCACCCACCCCCCCCAAAAAAAGAAAAAAAGTTTCTGCAAAGGAAACCATCAGCAGTATGAAAGGACATCCTACAGAATGGGAGTAAATATTTGCTAGTCATATATCTGGCAAAGGATTAATATCCAAAATATATGAAAAACTCATAGCAAAAAAAAATTTTTCATGAGCAAAAGAACTGAATAGACCATACAAATGGCCAACAGGTACATGAAAGGGTGCTCAACATCACTAATCATCAGCCAAACTCAAATCAAAATCACAATGAGATATTATCTCACACTTGTTAGAATAGCTATCATCAAAAAGAGAGGAGATAAGTGCTGGCAAAGATGTGGATTATAGGGAACTCTTTTGCACTGTTGGTGGGAATGTAAATTGGTGCAGCCACTATGGAAAACAGCATGGAGGTTCCTGAAAAGGTAAAATATAGTTACAATATTATCAAGAAATCCCACTTCTGGTATATATCCAAAGGAAATTAAAACAGGACCTCAAAGAGATATCTGCAGTCCCATGTTCATTGCAGCATTATTCACAATAGCCAAGATATGGAAACAACCTAAATGTCCACCAATGGAGGAATGGATCAAGAAGATGTAATATATATTACATATATTATACATGTATATATATATATACACACACATGTATATATATATATGTATATATACATGTATATATATACATGTATATATACATATATATATACATGTGTGTATATATATATACACACATATATATATATATATGTAGTGGAATAATATTCAGCCAGAAGAAAGAAATCATCCTGCTGTAAAGATTATATACATAAAGACTATATAAGGTAGATTAAGAATCATAAATTAAGGATGAATTTATAATAGTAACCAAAATCATTAAATGTCTAGGGAAAAATACAGGAAAATAAGTTCCAGAGTTTGACACTGGAAGCCTCAAAGCTAATTAAGGGAAACTTTCAAAGATTTAAATAATGGAAGAAACATTCTATGTTCATACATTGGACAACTCAATTTTATAAAGATGTTAATTTTTCTGAAATTTGTATATACTTTCACTATAATTCCACTCACATACATTTATCAACCCTACATTTTAAATGCATCTAGAATTTGCCTTATTATCACTACCTGCTTTACTAGTACATCTTAGTTGAGTCCACCATCATATTTTGCTTGGACTGTTGCATTGACCCCTCAGCTGGTCTTGTTGCTTCTGCTCTTGTTCCTCTACAGTATCGTCTCATCACAGGATCTACAGTGACATGTCTCTCCCTGTACAAAACACTCCAATGTTTGCCAAATTGTTCAGAGTAAACACCAGTACTTATAAGGACCCTCAATGACTTTCCTGATCTACCCCTATCCCTACTACCTCAGATCTCATGTCCTACGACCCTCTCCCTATCTCACTGCAGCAGCCCAAATGGTTCTTCCTCTGTATCTTGAACATTCTTGGCACACTCCATATCAAGATCTTTGCTGTTGCAAAGTGCTTTACCCCTTGCCTAGATGGTTTTTCCCCAGTTGGCCACAGCTTGCACCTTACTTCCTTCAGGCACTTAGTGATTTCAGGCCCACCTGATAACAGCATTTAAAAATGCAACTATCAACAGCAGGATCTAGAACAGGGCCTGACACACAGTAGCATTCATTCATTAATGTATTCAGTAAATGATTGTTGAACATATCTGATATACCTGTACTATGGCTTGAAGGATGCCAGCATTGAAAAGATTCAATCTTTGCTTCAAAGAAAGTGTCAAGTAGGGATATAAACATAACAACTAACATTTATATAGGAGCTGCAATTTACAAAATATCTACAATTTACATACTTCTTACATTTGAGCCTCCCAAACAACACTGTGTTGTGGAGAGAGCAGGTGTTTCACAGATATAAAATTGGAGAGGTTAAATAATTTGCCCAAGTGGGAAAGCCATGTCTCAAAGCCTGGCTTTCTGACTTTGAAACTCTTTTTTTCCTTTGGTCACACAAGACTGAATTATCTTTGGACTTTGGGGAATACAGTAGAAGAGTAAATAAAGTCTATGCCTGTAATAAAATTGAAATCTTTGTGGGTCATAGCTGTGGCATGAGAAACAAAATGAATCCCGTGACACTCAAATATCCTCAGGTTAGTTTATAATCTATAAAATGGGAGTCATGAATACACAATTACCTTAGGTGACATTGAGAAGATTAATGAGGCTATGTTTATGAAAAATCTTTAAATTATAAAGGGAAAAGCATTATCTTCAGAAAAGGAACTATTAATAATCCATATTTTTCTTATACACAAGCTTAGCATATGGTTTTGTGAAAGGAAATCCATGACTGTTTAATTCTAACTTTGAAACTTACCATTATTTAAAAAGTAGTGTGTGATTTGATTTCTAAATATTGCTTAAGTTTTTTAATAGAAAAGGAAAGATAAACATATTTTCCAATGGAGTTCAAATTTGTAGACCATCCACCCTACTATTAAGAGACGAAAACAATTAAGAACCTCTAAATTTTTAAACTCTGCGTGGCAGCTGAACTTTTGAAAAAAAGAATGAGAATGGTATAAGGAAGAAAAATTAAAACAACATGGAACAAAATTAAAAGAGAGCTATTTTATCTCTAATCTGAACTGGAGAAATTCTAAGGTTAAAAACGATTATTAATATATAGAAATGACATTTAGTTAATAAAAACTATAAAGTGACTAAGAAATTAGTCTCCTTAGGAACATTAATTTCATCATGACTATGCTTTTTTATAAGTAGATTTGTAAAAAAGTGATAAAAGCAGTATTTATATAAAAAAGAAAAATATTTTCTAAACTAGACACTGCATAAAGGACTAGGGAAGCATTTACTGAAGTAATGGTTAACGAAGTTTAAAATAATAGTAATTAGACAAGCATTGGCTTTTAAGCTTACTAAAATATAAAAATTGATTTAGGTACATATTTAAAATTGATACATCATATACAGCCACTACAATTTACTTTTGTAAGATGTATGGAAAATTAAGATAATGCAAAGAAGATTACAGATTAAATGTCAATGTTAAAAAAAAATATTTTTTTTACAAATTTAAGTTACCATTTGAGGGCATTTTATAATATCAATAAATCAAAGTTAATTTACCTCTCCTACAGGAGTTTTGTCAGATTTTCTTTTTGGGAAATAATGCTGGTCATTTTTCACTTTGATGCATTTACTTAAAAAAAAGTTAATAATGATATTTAATATTCTAAAATAATCTTTTAGAAATTATAGTCATATATTCAGAATGCACATTTCCCCACATATTTCATATTACTTTATTTTTGTATGATAGATAACAGTACAATACTATTCCAATTAAATAGGTTTCTGGTTATTTGAAATGGCAAAGAAGGAAGTTGTGACAAAGCAAAATGGGAATGTTAAGTTTATGTGTCAACTTGGCTAGGCTGTGGTGCCCAGTTGTTTGGTCAAAGACCAGTCTAGATGTTGCTGTGAAGTCATTATTTAGACATGATTAATATTTAAATCAGTAGACTTTGAATAAAGTAGGTTACCCTCCATAATGTGGGTAGGCCTCATCCAGTCAAAGGACTTAAGAGAAAAGACTGAGGTCCCGCAGAAAGGAAGGAATTCTGGAGACAAACTCAAATTCTGCCTTCAAACTCAAGACTGAAACATCAACTCTTACCAGAATTTCTAGGTCATAGGCCTGCCCTGCAAATTTCAAACTTACCAAACTCACAATCACATGAGCCAATTCCTTAATCACATACACACCCACACATATTTATATACATGCATGCATACATCCTATTGGTTCTGTTTGGAGAACCCTGACTGATACAGGATTTATACCCATACCCCACCCCCCAAAATAACAAACACTAAATTCTATAGAAACCATTCTAGTATAAGAACAAACAACAAAACTTCAGACAGAATTAAAGAAATAGTGGGGAAAGGCACATGGTTGGTCTCCTCCTGTATTTTTTTAACTGGAGTAAAAGCTTTGATATACTGTGCCTTGAAATTTTACTTGAAGAATTACTTGGATTTGGCTAGAATGAAAATAACCACATTATTAGTGCTAAAAACTGGCTTAAGACCATGACTTAAAGCATAAAAAAAAATCAAAATAGACTCTTAATGGATTAGGCATAAAGAATTGGGAGACAATTTAGAACAGTAAAGAGATTGAAAGTCAGTAGTATTTTTATGAGTAAGATTTGATATTACCTCCCAGAAAAGAAGGTGATAAATCTTTTCAACATGATTTCAGAGATAGATGGTTGGAATTCTAGAAATATTTATGCAAGATGGAGGTGGTGTTCTAAGCAGAATGGATACGGACTGGATTTTACAACTTGATACTACTGTAAGAGAACAGCTTTGATTAACTAAATATTTCTTAATCCACCACACTAAGAGAAACATAAAAGTCTATAGACAGAGCACTTGAGAAATACTTAAAGGAGGATGAAACAAGTTGTCTAGGTTTCTGCCGTGGCATCTCAGTATCATTCTTTTTGTTCATTCTTGAAGATAACCACTCAAGAATGAACTTGAGGAATATTTTGCTTCTATAGCCAGTCAAATAAAATAATAATTAAGATCACCAAATGAACTTTACAACTGAAGTAATACTGTAAAAAGGATGGTGACCAGATCAGTGAACACTAGAAAATGTGATCAGACTATAAATAAAGGATTTTGTTTCATCATAAGCACAGACATTTTTCAGAACCATTTCTGCCTGTGAATGCGTTGGAACAGATAAGGGGTTGGACGGGAGTTCTTAACATTTTTATTTCTCATAATTCCTGTGCTGGTCATTTGCCTATTTGGTCACTAGTCTATTTTTCCAATTGCCTTGCTTTGCTTTGTATCACAGACCATCCTGTTTATAGACTTCTGGTTACATTCAGCAAGTTGTAGGCATTGGTGGGTGTGAGAAGGGGATAAAACGGTATTTCTCCCTCTCTTGCCTTACCTACAGTAACATTTCTAGCAGTGATTATGTGTCCATATTGGTTCCAGATTCTGATAGAAAGCCACTGTTCCATGGTTCCAGCTCCTGCCAACAAAGCAGTGGATTCTAATGCCCATTAGACAATCCTTCTTGCTCTAGTTATGCTACTTCCTCTTATTGTCCCTGTTGCTCTAGGGATAGTTGACGTCTTCGTGCTGTTGCTTCATGGTACTCAGTTTGGTTATTCAACCTTTTTATCACTTGCTTAATCAATTCTCTATGTTAAATTTTCTCAGTATGAAAGAACTAAATGGGTATCTTTTTCTTATCTCATATAGTTCTTAAAAGTGGTCACATAATTCTCTCCTAAGAGAACAGAATTTCTCCTAAGTCAATTTAAAAATTGAACTTTCTGACTTCTCAACATCTTTCCAAAAATTGTCATAACATGTTACACTCTGGGTTGTCAAGTGCAACCCAAAGAACTCATATTCTTATTGTTGTTCATGACATTTTGCATTCTATTGCTTCTAAAACAGATACTTTTAACATTACTCTCCCCACCCATACTTTTTTATTATTTCAGTTTTGAATAGGGAATTTAAAAATTATTGTTGACAAGGTGTAGTCACAACTGGGACCTTTCTATTTTTGTTATGGATCTTAGTGTTCTTGGTGTAACTAATTACTTTGGAAATATCCCTAGGCTGCGTGTAAATGCCAGTGTTTAGGAGAAAATTTATAAAGACATTATATCTTCTAATTGAGTTCTATTAAACAATATTTCACTATAAACCAAGTGAATACCTCCAAGATTCCTTATTGCACTGCCCTTGAGATCTTTGCCATGGGCCCACCTTGAAGGTAAACTGGAAAACAATAACTACATTCTAACAATTAAGTCATCTGAATTATCACAGATTATTTTAATGGTTTACTTAGAGGACTTATCTACAGAAAGGCTCTCTGTGTGTGTATGAAGTTCCAGGATTTATTCTCTTGATCTGTATGTGGCTCTTTACCCATGTTTTAAACATTAGTGTAGCCCACAGTATCCTCAAAAGTGTCAGAAATCTGGCCACTGTGCTGAACTGGACTTGGAGTGTAACCCAGTTAGACCCTAGGGAGAGAATAAATATTAAAAGCAGCGTGCACTAAAAAAGAAGCCTGTTGGGAGAAGAGCAGCATTCTGTTCTGCTTGGATCTGAGCTCAGTGATCCAGATGCAGCAGAGTGACCTAAGAGCTCCCAAAACAATTCTCTAATTTCCAGAGTGAATGGCAGCTAGGACTTCAAACTCAGAAAATCATAGTTTACATGTGCAGAAAATGCTGAAACATTGGCAGATAACATAACGAATATATGTGTACTGAATGTACTTAAACATATGTTTGAAATTTTAAATTTAAAACACATTATAGTAAGAAAAGCAAGCAAGCATATATATGTATGTATATATGCATATATGTGTGTGTATATATATATATATATATATATATCCTAAGGCATTCTTATCAATTTACTTTTGAGTTAATCTCAGTATATTCTCAATATTTAAGAGTTCTCTCAATCTGTTTTTTATGACATGTACTCAGATTCTACAACCGTATATAGCATGTGTCAGAAAGCTATAAGTTGATGCAATATGAAATTCAGAGGAAATGAAAGATTCATTTTCATGTTTTTCTCCAAATGCTCAGAGTCCTTTTCTTACTTATTGACCCTTTATTCAGCACCAACATTCTTCTCAACAAAGTAGCAGAATCTCCAGACTTTTATAAAAAAAAAAAGCCCTTCAGATATGATATTTATTTTATAACACAAAAAGAATCAATAAGAGCTCTTTAGGATTAGAAGATTCACCAAATACTGGAGGGATTTAAAGGAGAGATTTTTGTTCCATTCTGCTGCCAGAAGGTCAGATTCAGTTTGATGCCGTACTCTTGTTTTTGTTGTGGTGGTTATCTCAAAGCTTTTGCGTAGTTGTAACTCAGAAGTGGAATTCCAAACAGCAAAGGAATAGTGAAAAAAGAGAAAGTTTCAAAAGAGTTCTAAAGGCTTCTACGAAGAAAGATTTCTCACAAAATAAAAATGAAAAATAAAAAGTGAAACTAGGGTAAGGAAGTCTTAGAGGAGTTTTGGCTTTTGAGATATAAGTACCACAGGAAAAACTACTTTGTCAATCTTGATCTAAATTTAACAGGCAATATGCAGGTGGTAGAGCATTTTATCAACTACCTGTGGGTAATGAGGCTTCTCTTGACTACATATGAGTTTTCAGATCTCTAATTACATGCCAGAAATTTCATACCTAAATTGGAACTAAAATCTGTTATTTTACTTGTTATCAGTGATAGCTCGGTAACTAAACCTTAAGGAGGAATTTACTTATATTTAAAAAAGTGAAATATAATTGTTAAAGTTTTTTTTTTTTTTTAGTTTATAAAAACCAGGTAGCATAGAATCGATAATTTGCTTGTTACAGGGTTTTATTTAGTGTTCTGTTGATCCCTTAGGAATTATATTTAGTATGACATGAAGAGATCTGAACAACACTGCTTAGGTTGGATGTTGTTTAAAACTATATTTTTATAACAGCCATATGGCATGACTGTCCCTAGGGAGGTAATTCTCTTTCTAATTCCTTTATGAATTGCTATAGTTTCGTGATAATGAAATAATATTACAGTTCTCAGTACACTCAGCAAAAGTCAATATGTCCTATTGACTCAGACAACAATGTAGTGGGATCCAGATTTATTATCTGTCAGGGTCAACCTTGCTCTACACAGCAGCAATGTTCTGAGATCTTCCTGTAATGATAGCACAATGTACCAACAGAGTTATTCTGTTTCATTTGCCTATAATCTCACGTGTCCAAAATGAAAGTTGTTCTCTTTCTCTAAATAAATACAGCACAGCGGCTGAGAACATAGCTCTAGAGCCACACTGTCTGAATTTGAATCCTGGCCTTGCCAATATCTAAACTGGTGACCTTGGGCGAATTACTTAGCCTCCTGCAGATTCAGATTCCTTATCAGTAAACCTGGAATAATGATACAAGCCACCCCCAGCATTGTTATGAAGATTAAATTAGTTGGTGTGTTCAAACCAGTATTACTACTCAGTGAATAACGGCAGCTGTATCCACCTTGTCTTTCAAGCTAGGAATTTTAGGGTCATTCTATCTTCCTCCCTTATCTGACCATGATCACACTGTAACAGTTCTTTTCCTTTTTAATCTGTCAGAATTATCTGTTTTATTTCTTTCCCCATTGACCTTGAAATTGAGCTCTTACAATTGAGGTTTCTGTTCTATCTTTTGCATTCCATTAAAGTATTCATGGAATTTCCAAGCTTAAATCTGTTCACTGGTTTCCTGTTGATTGGTGCAGTGGTTGTCAGATTATTTGAAAAAGCTTTATATCTTTATTCAATGGAAAATTTTCGTGGGAGTCCAATATGTACAAAAAGATAAGCAATGAAATGCCCTAGTAGCAGTGGGAAGTGAGGGTGGGAATCTTCCCATTCACTCTGCATATTACCTCCTCTTGGTTTTTGCTGGCCTTCAGGCCTGATAATCTTTGCATCTCTTCACATCCCCATCGTCACTACTCTCCCTTTGTCAAATACTCTCCTTTGTGGACTCATTGTACTCATAGTTTTTGTATAATTTATTCTATTTTAAAAATTCTGATATTTTATAATATTTCTAGTATTATGTGACATTTACTCACTGCTATTTGTATTACTATTGTCTTTCTTTAACTGGAGTCTGCATTTTAAGAACATGCATTGAGTTTACCTTTCTTGTGGTTTTTAAAACTGCTAGCAAACAATTATGTATACAACAGATACTTACTAATATTGCAAACAATAGATCAATTATGTTTCATATTTTCTGTTTTCTCCTTACTTAGGCCAAGAGTACGCTGTCTCTCTCTTTTTTTTTAATACATCTTACTTGGAGTATAATTGCTTCACAATACCGTGTTAGTTTCTGTTGCACAACAAAGCGAATCAGCCATATGCATACACATGTCCCCATATCCCCTCCCTCTTGAGCCTCCCTCCCACCCTCCCTATCCCACCCCTCTAGGTCATCACAAAGCACCAAGCCAATCTCCCAGTGCTATGCTGCTGCTTCCCATCAGCCAGCTACTTTACATTCGGTAGTGTATATACACCAATGCTATGCTCACTTCGCCCAGCTTCGCCCTCCCACCCCATGTCATCAAGTCCATTCTCTATGTCTACCTCTTTATTCCTGCCCTGCAACTAAGTTCATCAGTACCATTTTTTTTTTTAGATACCATATATATGTGTTAGCATATGTTATTTGTTTTTCTCTTTCTGACTTATTTCACTCTGTATAACAGACTCTAGGTCCATCCACCTCACTACAAATAACTCAATTTCATTACTTTTTATGGCTGAGTAATATTCCATTGTATATATGTGCCACATCTTCTTCATCCATCCTCAGTCAATGGACATCTAGGTTGGTTTCATGTCCTGGCTATTGTAAATAGTGCTGCAATGAACATTGTGGTGCATGTATCTTTTTGAATTATGGTTTTCTCAGGGTATATGCCCAGCAGTGGGATAGCTGGGTCATATGGTAGTTCTATTTTTAGTTTTTTAAGGAACCTCCATACTGTTTTCCATAGTGGTTGTATCAACTTACATTCCCACCAACAGTGTAGAAGGGTTCCCTTTTCACCACACCCTTTCCAGTATTTATTGTTTCTAGCTTTTTTGATGATGGCCATTCTGACTGGCGTGAGGTGATACCTCATTGTAGTTTTGATTTGCATTTCTCTAATAATTAGTGATGTTGAGCATCTTTTCATGTGCTTCTTGGCCATCTGTATGTCTTCCTTGCTGAAATGTCTATTTAGGTCTTCCACCCATTTTTTAACTTGATGGTTTGTTTTTTTGATATTGAGCTCCATGAACTGTTTCTATATTTTGGAGATTAATCCTTTGTTGTTTCATTTACAAATATTTTCTCCCATTCTGAGGGTTGTCTTTTTGTCTTGTTTATGGTTTCCTTTGCTGTGCAGAAGCTTTTATATTTAATTAAGTCCCATTTGTTTATTTTTGTTTTTATTTCTTTTACTCTAGGAGGTGGGTCAAAAAAGATCTTGCTGTGGTTTATGTCAGAGTGTTTTTTCTATGTTTTCCTCTAAAGGTTTTATAGTGTCTGGTCTTACATTTAGGTCTTTAAGCCATTTGTAGTTTACTTTTGTGTATGGTGTTAGGGAATGTTCTAATTTCATTCTTTTACATGTAACTGTCCAGTTTTCTCAGCACCACTTATTGAAAGGCTGTCTTTTCTCCATTGTATATTCTTGCCTCCTTTGTCGTCAATTAGATACTCATATATGCATGGGTTTATCTCTGGGCATTCTATCCTGTACTATTGATCTATATTTCTGTTTTTGTGCCAGTACCATACTGTCTTATTCTTTGGGGGGGTGGGGGGTGAAGTAGAAAAGAACAGCTTTATTGCTTTGCCGGACAAAGGGGGCCACAGAGGGCTAATGCCCTCAAAACTGTGTGTCCCGACCTGGAGATGGTAGTGAAGAGTTTTTTTTTTTTTTGAATTGTTGAATTTTATTTTACTTATTTTTTTATACAGCAGGTTCTTATTAGTCATCAGTTTTATACACATCACTGTATACATGTCAATCCCAATTGCCCAATTCATCACACCCCCACCCCCACACCACTACCACTTCCCCCGCTTGGCGTCCATACGTTTGTTCTCTACATCTGTGTCTCAATTTCTGCTCTGCAAACTGGTTCATCTGTACCATTTTCTAGGTTCCACATATATGTGTTAATATACGATATTTGTTTTTCTCTTTCTGACTTACTTCACTCTCTATGACAGCATCTAGATCCATTCACATCTCAACAAATGGCCCAATTTCATTCCTTTTAACGGCTGAGTAATATTCCATTGTATATATGTGCCACAGATTCTTAATCCATTCGTCTGTTGATGGGCATTTAGGTGGCTTCCATGAGATGGCTATTGTAAATAGTGCTGCAATGAGCATTGGGGTGCATGTGTCTTTTTTTTTGCCGTATGCAGGCCTCTCACTGTTGTGGCCTCTCTCGTCACAGAGCACAGGCTCTGGACACGCAGGCTCAGTGGCCATGGCTCATGGGCCCAGCCGCTCTGCAGCATGTGGGATCTTCCCGGACCGGGGCACGAACCCATGTCCCCTGCATTGGCAGGCGGACTCTCAACCACTGCGCCACCAGGAAAGCCCTCATGTGTCTTTTTGAATTGTGGTTTTCTCTGGGTATATGCCCAGTAGTGGGATTGCTGGATCATCTGGTAATTCTATTTTTAGTTTTTTAAGGAACCTCCATACTGTTCTCCATAGTGGCTGTATCAATTTACATTCCCACCAACAGTGCAAGAGGGTTCCCTTTTCTCCACACCATCTCCAGCATTCCTTGTTTGTAGATTTTCTGATGATGCCCATTCTAGTGTCCAGTCTTACATTTAGGTCTCTAATCAATTTTGAGTTTATTTTTGTGTACAGTGTTAGGGAGTGTTCTAATTTCATTCTTTTACATGTAGCTGTCCAGTTTTCCCAGCACCAGTTATTGAAGAGACTGTCCTTTCTCCATTGTATATCCTTGCCTCCTTTGTCATAGATTAGTTGACCATAGGTATGTGGGTTTATCTCTGGGCTTTCTATCTTGTTCCATTGATCTATGTTTCTGTTTTTGTGCCAGTACCATATTGTTTTGATTACTGTAGCTTTGTAGCATAGTCTGAAGTCAGGGAGTCTGATTCCTCCAGCTCTGTTTTTTTCCTCAAGAGTGCTTTGGCTGTTTAGGGTCTTTGGTGTCTCCATACAAATTTTAAGATTGTTTGGTTTACTTCTGTACAAAATACCATTAGTAATTTGATAGGGATTGCATTGAATCTTTGATCGCTTTGGGTAGTAGAGTTATTTTCACAATATTGATTCTTCCAATCCAAGAACATGGTATATCTCTCCATCTGTTGATATCATCTTTAATTACTTTCATCAGTGCCTTATAGTTTTCTGCATACAGGTCTTTTGTCTCCCTAGGTAGGTTTATTCCTAGGTATTTTATTCTTTTTGTTGCAGTGGTAAGTGGGAGTGTTTCCTTAATTTCTGTTTCAGATTTTTCTTCTTTAGTGTATAGGAATGAAAGAGATATCTGTGCATTAATGTTGTATCCTGCAACTTTACCAAATTCATTGATTACGTCTAGTAGTTTTCTGGTGACATCTTTAGGATTTTCTGCATATAGTTTCATGTCATCCGCAAACAGTGACATTTTTACTTCTTCTTTTCCAATTTGTATTCCTTTTATTTCTTTTTCTTCGCTGATTGCTATGGCTAGGACTTCCAAAACTATGTTAAATAATAGTGGTGAAAGTGGACATGTATTTCTTTTTTCTGATCTTAGAGGAAATGCTTTCAATTTTTCACCATTCAGAATGATGTTTGCTGTGGGTCTGTGGTATATGGCCTTTATTATGTTGAGGTTGGTTCCCTCTATGCCCATTTTCTGGAGAGTTTCTATCATAAATGGGTGCTGAATTTTGTCAAAAGCTATTTCTGCATCTATTGAGATGACCATATGGTTTTTATTCTTCAATTTGTTAATATGGTATATCACATTGATTGATTTGCATATATTGAAGAATCCTTGCATCCCTGGGGTTAATCGCACTGGAATATGGTGTATGAACTTTTAATGTGTTGTTGAATTCTGTTTGCTATTATTTTATTGAGGATTTTTGCATCCATATTAATCAGTGATATTGGTGTTTAATTTTCTTTTTTTAAAGTATCTTTGTCTGGTTTCAGTATCAGGGTGATGGTGGCCTCATAGAATGAGTTTCAGAGTTTTCAGAGTTTCAGAGTTTCAGAGTGTTCCCTCCTCTGCAATTTTTTGGAAGAGTTTGAGAAGGATGGGTGTCAGCTCTTCTCTAAATGTTTGATAGAACTCACCTCTGAAGCCATCTTGTCCTGGCTTTTGTTTGTTGGAAGGTTTTTAATTACAGTTTCAATTTCATTACTTGTGATTGGTCTGTTCATATTTTCTATTTCTTCCTGGTTTAGTCTTGGAAGGTATACCTTTCTAAGAATTTGTCCATTTCTTCCAGGTTGTCCATTTTATTGGCATAGAGTTGCTTGTGGTAGTCTCCTAGGATGCTTTGTATTTCTGCAGTGTCTGTTGAAACTTCTCCTTTTTCATTTCTAATTTTATTGATTTGAGTCCTCTCCATCTTTTTCTTGATGTGTCTGGCTAATGGTCTATCAATTTTGTTTATATTCTCAAAGAACCAACTTTTAGCTTTATTGATCTTTGCTATTGTTTTCTTTGCTTCTATTTCATTTATTTCTCCTCTGATCTTTACGATTTCTTTCCTTCTGCTAACTTTGGGTTTTGTTTTTTCTTCTTCCTCTAGTTCCTTTAGGTGTAACGTTAGATTGTTTATTTGAGATTTTTCCTGTTTCTTGAGGTAGGCTTGTATAGCTATAAACTTACTTCTTAGAACTGCTTTTGTTGCATCCCATAGGTTTTGGATCATCGTGTTTTCATTGTCATTTGACTGTATGTATTTTTTGTTTTCCTCTTTGATTTCTTCAGTTATCTCTTGGTTATTTAGTAATGTACTGTTTAGCCTCCATGTATTTGTGTTTTTTACGTTTTTTTCCTTGTAATTCATTTCTAATCTCATAGCGTTGTGGTCAGAAAAGATGCTTGATATGATTTCAATTTTCTTAAATTTACTGAGGCTTGATTTGTGACCCAAGATATGATCTATCCTAGAGAATGTTCTGTGCACACCTGAGAAGAAAGTGTAATCTGCTGTTTTTGGATGGAATGTACTAAAAATATCAATTAAACCTATCTGGTCTATTGTGTCATTTAAAACTTCTGTTTCCTTATTTATTTTCATTTTGGATGATCTGTCCATGGGTGTAAGTGAGGTGTTAAAGTCCCCCACTATTATTGTGATACTGTCAATTTCCTCTTTTATAGCTGCTAGCAGTTGCCTTATGTATTGAGTTGCTCCTATGTTCGGTGCATGTATATTTATAATTGTTATATCTTCTTCTTGGATTGATCCCTTGATCATTATGTAGTGTCCTTCCTTGTCTCTTGTAACATTCTTTATTTTAAAGTCTATTTTATCTGATATGAGTATTGCTACTCCAGATTTCTTTTGATTTCCATTTGTATGGAATATCTTTTTCCATCCCCTCACTTTCAGTCTGTATGTGTCCCTAGGTCTGAAGTGGGTCTCTTGTAGACAGCATATATATGGGTCTTGTTTTTGTATCCATTCAGCAAGCCTGTATCTTTTGGATGGAGCACTTAATTCATTCACATTTAAGGTAATTATCGATATGTTTCTTCCTATGACCATTTTCCTAATTGTTTTGGGTTTGTTTTTGTAGGTCCTTTTCTTCTGTTGTGTTTCCCACTTAGAGAAGTTCCTTTAGCATTTGTTGTAGAGCTGGTTTGGTGGTGCTGAATTCTCTTAGCTTTTGCTTGTCTGTAAAGCTTTTGATTTCTCCATCAAATCTTAATGAGATCCTTGCCGGGTAGGGAAATATTGGTTGTAGGTTCTTCCCTTTCATCACTTTAAGTATATCATGCCACTCCCTTCTGGCTTGTAGAGTTTCTGCTGAGATATCAGCTGTTAACCTTATGGGAGTTCCCTTTTATGTTATTTGTCGTTTCTCCCTTGCTGCTTTCAATAATTTTTCTTTGTCTTTAATTTTTGCCGATTTGATTACTATGTATATCAGTGTGTTTCTCCTTGGGTTTATCCTGTATGGGACTCTCTGTGCTTTCTGGACTTTGGTGGCTATTTCCTTTCCCATGTTAGGGAAGTTTTCAACTACAAAGTCTTCAAATATTTTCTCAGATCCTTTCTCTCTCTCTTCTCCTTCTGGGATCCCTATAATGTGGGAGGTCTGTTAGGCCGTCTTCATTTCTTTTCATTCCTTTTCCTTTATTCTGTTCTGCAGCAGTGAATTCCTCCATTCTGTCTTCCAGGTCACTTATCCGTTCTTCTGCCTCATTTATTCTGCTATTGATTCCTTCTGATTTAGTTTTCATTTCAGTTATTGTATTGTTCATCTCTGTTTGTTCTTTAATTCTTCTCGGTGTTTGTTAAACATTTCTTGCATCTTCTCAATCTTTGCCTCCATTGTTTTTCCGAGGTCCTGGATCATCTTCACTATCATTATTCTGAATTCTTTTTCTGGAAGGTTCCCTATCTCCACTTCATTTAGTTGTTTTTCTGGGGTTTTATCTTGTTCCTTCATCTGGTACATAGCCCTCTGCCTTTTCATCTTGTCTATCTTTCTGTGAATGTGGTTTTTGTTCCACAGGCTGCAGAATTGTAGTGCTTGTTGCTTCTGCTCTCTGCTTTCTGGTGGATGAGGCTATCTAAGAGGCTTGTGCAAGTTTCCTGATGGGACGGACTGGTGGTGGGTAGAGCTGGCTGTTGCTCTGGTGAGCAGAGCTCACTAAAACTTTAATCTGCTTGACTGCTGATGGGTGGGGCTGGGTTCCCTCCTTGTTGGTTGTTTGGCCTGAGGCAACCCAACACTGGAGTCTGGGAGGGCTCACGCCAAGAAGTACTTCCCAGAACTTCTGTTGCCATTGTCCTTGTCCTCACGGTGAGCCACAGCCACCCCTCATCTCTGCAGGAAACCCTCCAACACTAGCAGGAAGTCTGATTCAGTCTCCTATGGGGTCACTGCTCCTTCCCCTGGTCCCAATGCACACACTACTTTGTGTGTGCCCTCCAAGAGTGGAGTCTCTGTTTCCCCCAGTTCTGTCAGAGTCCTGCAGTCAAATCCTGCTAGCCTTCAAAGTCTGATTCTCTAGGAATTCCTCCTCCTGTTGCTGGACCCCAGGTTGGGAAGCCTGACATGGGGCTCAGAAACTTCACTCCAGTGTGTGGCCTTCTGTTGTATAAGTGTTTTCCAGTTTGTGAGTCACCCACCCAGCAGTTATGGCATTGATTTTACTGTGATTGTGCCCCTCCTACCGTCTCATTGTGGCTTCTCCTTTGTCTTTGGGTGTAAGGTATCTTTTTTGGTGAGTTCCAGTGTCTTCCTGCCGATGATTGTTCAGCAGTTAGTTGTGATTCTGGTGCTCTCGCAAGAGAGAGTGAGCGCACGTCCTTCTACTCCGCCATCTTGAACCCAGTCCATACTGTCTTGATTACTGTAGCTTTGTGGTATAGTTTGAAGTCAGGGACCCTGATTCCTCCAATTCCATTTTTCTTTCTCAAGATTGCTTTGGCTATTTGGGTCTTTTGTGTTTCCATGCGAATTTGTAAGATTTTTTGTTCTAATTCTGTGATGAATGCCATTGGTAGTTTGATAAGGATTGTGTTGAATCTGTAGATTGCTTTAGGTAGTATAGTCATTTTCACAATATTGATTCTTCCAATCCAAGAACATGGTATATTTCCCCATGTGTTTATGTCATCTTTGATTTCTTTCATCAGTGTTTTATAGTTTTCTGAGTACAAGTGTTTCACCTCCTTACATAGGTTTATTCCTAGGTATTTTATTTTGTTTGTTACAGTGGTAAATTGGAGTGTTTCCTTAATTTCTTTTTCTTATTTTTCGTTGTTGGTGTATAGGAATGCCAGAGATTTCTGTGCAATAATTTTGTATCCTGCAACCTTACCAAATTCATTGATTAGTTCTAGTAGTTTTCTGGTGGCATCTTTAGGATTTCCTATGTATAGTATCATGCCATTGGCAAATAGTGACATTTTTACTTCTTCTTTTCCAATTTGTATTCCTTTTGTTTCTTTTTCTTCTCTGATTGCTGTGGGTAGGACTTCTAAAACTATGTTGAATAAAAGTGGTGAGACTGGACATCCTTGTCTTGTTCCCGATCCTAGTGGAAATGCTTTCAGTTTTTCACCATTGAGTGTGATGCTTGCTGTGGGTTTGTCATATATGGCATATGTCATATTATGTTGAGGTAAGTTCCCTCTATGCCCATTTTCTGGAGAGTTTTTATCATAAATGGGTGCTGAATTTTGTCAAAAGATTTTTCTGCATCTATTGAGATGATCATATGGTTTTTATTCCTTAATTTGTTAATGTGGTGTATCACATTGATTGATTTGCATACATTGAAGAATCCTTGCATCCCTGGGAAAATCCCACTTGATCATGGTGTATGATCCTTTTAATGTGTTGTTGGGTTCTGTTTGCTAGTATTTTGTTCAGGAGTTTTGTATCTCTGTTCATCAGTGATATTGGTCTATAATTTTCTTTTCTTGTGTTATCTTTTTCTGGTTTTGGTATCAGGGTGATGGTGCCTTCATAGAATGAATTTGGGAGTGTTTCTCTCTCTGCAATTTTTTGGAAAAGTTTGAGAAGGATAGGTGTTAGCGCTTCTCTAAATGTTTGATAGAAATCGCCTGTGAAGCCATCTGTTCCTGGACTTTTGTTTGTTGGAATATTTTTAATTATGGTTTCAATTTCATTACTTGTGATAAGTCTGTTTATATTTTCTAATTCTTCCGGGTTCACTCTTCGAAAATTGTACCTTTCCAAGAATTTGCCATTTTCTTCCAGGTTGTCCATTTTATTGGCATATAGTTGGTTGTAGTAATCTCTTACAATCCTTTGTATTTCTATGGTGTCTGCTGTAATTTCTCCTTTTTCGTTTCTAATTTTATTGACTTTCATCATCTCCCTTTTTTTCTTGATGAGTCTGGCTAATGGTTTATCAATTTTGTTTATCTTCTCAAAGAACCAGATTTTAATTTTATTGATCTTTGCTATTGTTCCTTTCATTTCTATTTCATTTATTTCTGCTCTGATCTTTATGATTTCTTTCCTTCTACTGACTTTGGGTTTTCTTTGTTCTTCTTTCTCTAGTTGTTTCAAGTGTAGGGTTGGATTGTTTACTGGAGATTTTTCTTCGTTCTTCATGTGAGATTGAATTGCTATATAGACTTCCCTCTTAGAACTGCTTTTGCTTCATCCCATAGGTTTTGGGTTGTCGTGTTTTCTTTGTCATTTGTTTCTATGTATTTTTTAATTTCTTCTTTGATTTCTTCAGTGATCTCTTGGCTATTTAGTAGTGGACTGTTTAGTCTCCACGTATTTGTGTTTTCTGGGGTTATTTTTTGTTTTTTTTTTTTTGCGGTATGCGGGCCTCTCACTGTTGTGGCCTCTCCTGTTGCGGAGCACAGGCTCTGGACGTGCAGGCTCAGCGGCCATGGCTCACGGGCCTAGCCGCTGCGCGGCATGTGGGATCTTCCCGGACCAGGGCACAAACCCATGTCCCCTGCATCAGCAGGTGGACTCTTAACCACTGCGCCACCAGCAAAGCCCCATATTTGTGTTTTTTACAGTTTTTCTTTCCTGTAATTGATTTCCAATCTCATAGCACTGTGGTCAGAAAGGATGCCTGATATGATTTCAATTTTCTTAACTTTTCCAAGGCTTGATTTGTGACCCAAAATGTGTTCTGTCCTGGAGTATGTTCCATGTGCACTTGAGGTAGGTCTCTAGGTAGGTCTCTGTACCCGCTGTGTCAGCCGCATCTCTGCATGTTTTCCTTTCACCAGTGTCTTTTCCTGAAGCTGGCCCAGAGCCCATGTGTCCCTGCAGGCCAGCTGGGGCACAGTTTTCCACAGGCACACCTGCAGCGGCCGATGCAGCTGGAGGAGGCCTTGGAGGGGCATCACACTCGGCCCGCCTGGACCCACATGGCCAGAGGAGGCCCTTTCAGGGGCAGTACCTTGGCTTCCAGGACGTGCACAGCCCACAGAGGCCTCGTGGGGGGTGGTGCTCAGTTCTGTAGGGACCCATGTGGTTGGAGGCCTTGGGGGCGCTCAGGCTCAGGGACCCACAAGACCGGAAGAGGCCTTGGCAGGGTAGTGGGGCTCCGGCCGTGTGGGACCCACATAGCCGGAGGGGGCCCCGGGAGGTGGGGTTTCAGGCCCGGGACCCCAGCAGGCTTGCCAGAGCCCTAGCAGGCCAGGGAGACACTGGCTGAGTTCCCCTCCGATCCGTGATCCCCCAAAGGTCCCTCTCCATCCCTGCTGATCCCCTCACTGTGAGTGGGCCCCTCTGAGCTTGGGAATTTCTCTCCACTCCCAACCCCCTCTCAGGGGTCCTGGTCCCATCCCACCTCCACTTTTCTTTCTCTCCATTCCCTCCCATGTCCTACCTGGTTGCACAAGGATTCTTCCCCTCCCCTAGGTGTCTGAGGTCCCCCACCAGTGCCTAGTAGGTGCCCTAGTTATGAGGAAATGCAAGCTCCACATCCTCCTACTCCTCCATCTTGACTCCACCCCCTGAAAATTTGATGAATTCATTTATTAGTTTTAATAGTATTTGTGTGGAGATTTTAGGGTTTTCTATGTAACGTATTATGTCATCTGCAAATAGTGACAGTTTTTCTTCTTCCCTTCCAATTTGGATGCCTTTTATTTATTTTTCTTGTCTGAATGCTGTGGCTAGGACTTCCAGTACTATGTTAAATAGAAATGGCAAGAGTGGGCATCCTTGTCTTATTCCTGAATTTAGAGGAAAGGCTTTCAGCTTTTCAACATTGACTATGAAGTTAGCTGTGGGTTTGTCATAAATGGCCTTAATTATTTTGAGATATGTTCCCTCTATATCCACTTTGATGGGAGTTTTTATCATCAATAGATATTGAATATTGTCAAATGCTTTTACTGCATCCATTAAGATGATCATGTGATTTTTATCCTTCCTTTTGTTAATGTGGTGTGTCACATTGATTGATTTGCAAACGTTTGAACCATTCTTGCATCCCTAGATGTATAATTGATTTATAATATTATATTAGTTTCAGGTGTATGTCATAGTGATTCAGTATTTTTATAGTTTATACTCCTAGTTGGATTTTCCCTTTTCTGTAGATTCTTACTTCTTTTCCACTTATAGAAGACCTTGTAACATTTCTTTGAGGGTAGGTTTAGTGTTGATGAATTTGTAGTTTTTGCTTGTCAGAGAAGTTCTTTATCTCTCCTGTTCTACATGATAATCTTGCTGGGTAGAGTATCCTTAGGTTGCAGGTTTTTCCCTTTCAGCACCTTGAATATATCATGACACTCCCTGGCCTGCCAAGTTTCTGCAGAGAAATCAGCTTATAGCCTTTTGGGGATTCCCTTGTGTACGACTCTTTGTTTTTCTCTTGCTGCCTTTAGTATTCTCTATCTTTAACTTTTGCCATTTTAATTATGATGTGTCTTGGTGTGTGTCTGTTTGGGTTCATCTTGTTTGGTACCCTCTATATTTCCTGTATCTGAATATCTTTTTCTTTAAGTTTGACAAGTTTTCGGTCATAATTTCCTCACATACATTTTTGATCCCCTTCTCTCTCTCTTATCCTGGGACCCCTATAATGAGAAAGTTGGTATTGTAATATTATACAGAAGATCTCTTAGACTGTTTCTCTTTTTTTTATTTAACTTGATTTTCTTTTTGCCATTCTGATTGGGTGATTTCCATTATTTTATCTTCAAGATCACTTATGTGTTCTTTTGTACCTCTTAGTCTGCTATTCATTCCTTCTAGTGTGTTTTTATTTCAGCTATTAAATTCTTCATTTCTGATTGGGTTTTTTATATTTTCTAGTTCCTTATGAATGTGTTCACTGTTTACATCAATTCTCTTTCCTAATTCTCTTAACATTTTTATTATCAATGCTCTGAATTATTTATCTGGTAAATCGTTTATTTCTGTTTTATTATTTATTTTTTCAGGGTTTTTCTCTAGCTTTTTCAATTGAGAGTAGTTCCTCAGCCTTTTCATTTTGCTTAACTTTCTCTGCCTCTATGAATTTAGGTGAAACAGTCACCTATTGCAGGCTCGAAATGGTGTTCTTATGTGGGAGTATCCCTGTACAGACTGCATATACCCGATGCCTTTGGTGGGAGAGCTGGATTTGACATGAATGCAAGTCACATCTTTCCTCAGAGTGTGCTGGCACCTCTCACCTTGGTAGGGGGTGCAGCGAGAGATGGAGGGGCTAGAGCTGGCACTGGGTGTGAGCTGGGACTTCCCCTCTATTCAGTGGCCATCACCACCCTATCAAGGGTGGGGTCTAATCCCAAATTGTTGAAGCAGAAACCCTGAGGATTGGGCCCAAGCTCTCTCTGTTCCCACTAAGTGTGTTTTTCTCTTTTCTTACATTAGGACCCTAGTTTTAGAGTTGGGGGGAGTGCTGAAGCAAGTGGGGCCCATGTGGACTCTTAGATTGTGTAGGCCACAGAGTTATGATGTGCTGCCTATCTAGGCATCTGTGGCTCTACTCAGAGTCAGTCTTGGGTGTAAGTTCCCTTTTTCTCTTACAGCCAATCAGTGACCCAGCCTCCTACACCCCCACCCTGTTGTGGAATTACTCTGCATGTCAGGTGGGCCTGCATGACCTTTTGGTGTATATTGGGGGTGAGTAGTGGTGGAGTGGCTGCTATCAGAGATCTGGGCTGTTTCTGATGTGGTGCTTCTGTAAGCGCCAACAATGGCCACTGCTGCCCCACCCAGGCTCCACACTGGGACCAGGTCATCTCTGTGTCCCATGACTGAGTCTTTTCCCTAGTTTTGGCCGCCCCAGATCCAGTGCCACACCTACATCGAGTTAGTGGAGCCAGAGCATTCCCTCTGCTCAGGCTGGGGCGTGCTGAGAGGGTTATAGGAAAGCCAACAGCCAGCTGCTGGAGCAGATTTCTTTCCTCCATGCCTGGGGACAAGCCAGGAAGCAAGAGCTCTCTGCAAATGGATTCCAGGCTCCTCATAGCCCTTCTGTTAGTCTCAGTGGCCCTCCAACCAGACAAGGGAGCTTGTGTCCCCCATGTAGAACCCCGGGACTGGAGTACTCAACCCGTGGCTTGGACCACTCACTCCCTAGGGCAGGTGTCCTCCCATGTAATCTCCCTTTTCCTCCCAGTCCCTTCCCAGGGGCACAGGTCCTAATGTGATCACTTTTATTCCCTTCCTACCCAATTACATGTGGATCTTTCTTACAGCCTTTGTTGTACAGGAATCCTTCTGCAAGTTTCCAGTTAGTTTTCAGTTAGAATTGTTCCACATGTAGGTGTATTTTTGATGTATTCATGATGGGAGGTGAGTTCTACATCCTCTTATTCCTGCATCTTGATCTGAACCCCTGTTTTCATCTCATTTTCAGTCACACGGAACAGTCACACTATGGAGAGGTATGTGCTTTTTCAGCAGACAAATAAGACTAGCCTTCATTCTAGGAAGAATTCTCTCTGGAATTCCATTTAACCTTGTGTGTTTCATCAGGATGCTATGAAGGCCTATTAGGGCCTATGGTATGACAAATTGGGCATAATGACCTCAAGGCTCTGCTCCTTACAGCAAGGACATGCCTCTGTGTTAGTCTGTTGAGAAGGATAAAATGTCTTTGGTGTTTAAAAGGAAAGAAAGAAAGAATAGAAAAGAAAAAAAATCCCTCCTACTTTTGCATAGTATGTCATAAGACAAAGTGATAGAATATCTCCAATCTTCCATACAAATGTTCTTTGCCTGACTTATTGACTTTTCACCTTCAAGATTATTAAACTCAATTTTACTTGCTACCTAATTCTGCCACTGCAAAAGAGTTCATTCTTAGTCAGGTTTTTTGAGTCCCTAAAACTCTTGGGGGATTTTATATCTAATAAAAATATCCGTTAAATATGTTTAATGAAAGTTGACAGCTAAGTATGATATATAAAGTATAATTTTTTTTCCCTCCTAAGGAAACGGTCCAAGATTGACACAAAGTAGATCTCCAGGGTTCAGGAAAATTCTGAAAGACTAACAGAAGACTCCACCAATGCTAGGATGTCATAAGGATATGATTTTAATAGAATAACCATAGTTGAAATGCCGTCCTCTTAATAAATTTAGAACAAGCCAAAGCTTTGACAACCTCTTTCTTTTTATTTTTCATTTGTGCCTGGAGGTGCCGTATAAATCTGCACAGGTCTCTGCATATCATTTTCAAGAGAAATTTAACAGGGAGGTACACATATCAAGCAGAATTTAAGATCAGGAATGCAACTTTTATGAACTTAATAATGTCATCATTTGTTTGAAACCAAGTTGTTCATTTTCTGTTGCATAGATTTCATTCTGACCTTAATAAGAGAATAGCATATTCCTCTGTGTGGGTGTGGGTGTTTCTGAAGCTGTAATATTAAAAAAGCATAAATCAAAGTTGTTTTGACAGATGAACAACACAGTTTTGTAACAGGATAGAAACTAAAAAAAAGAAAAAAAGAAAGAAAGAAAGACTGAATAGCTGATAAAAGATGAGTTGAACTAGGAGGATTGATGTTTGAGCTGAAGGCAGCATTAAAGATTAGATGCTCATTGGCTTTTCAGCAAGCCCGGTGACTCATTCTACATAAATGAAGTTTGTGATATGTAATGAAAAGCTTTCTATCTTCACTACAAGCAAATTAGCAGGTATTTTGTGGTAAGAATATTAATGTTTTCTTACATTTGTTTCTGAGCAGGAACACATTAACAGAGCAGGTTTGAAAAGAATTTCACTTTTATAACATCAGGTACTGAAAGTATTAGAACAAGGTCACCTCTGTAAAGTAATGAGGGAAAATTAGGTTATAAACATGCAGTGCCTAAAAATATATTCAGTCTACTATGCAGAGTGAATGCAATATAGAGTTTCCCCAAATTGCTAATTTTCTTTTACTCCAAATTATACTCAGGCCACAAACTGAATCCAAAGAGTTAAATAATAAAGCAAGACAGGATGGAGGAGGATTACTGGGGCTCATAATAGGCAACCAGTCCTAATCAGTAGTGTTCAAATGTCTGTACATATACACAAATCAATTCATAATTTATAAATCAGGACTTTTGGAATGTTTTATGCAATAAACCTCAGAGGTCCATATGTCTGTTTGGGAGAAAGCAGAAAAAGGCAAATGGAAGACAAAGGCAAAGCACTGCTTATTTTGGGTGACTGTTAAAACATAAGAGAAAGTTGAGTGGTTGCTGGGAATACTATCATGAGTAAGAGCTAGAAGATAAAATGACAATAAAATTCTTGAAAAGTGGGATAATACGGGTGTGAATGATTCTGTTCCTTTTATGAATACATATAAGAGACAGGATGGATAATGTGTATGCAGAAGTCTCACCAGGTCTGGATAATCAGGTCTTGGGAAGGATATCATCTTATATAATGGACCATTAAGGCACCAATGTCCTGACTTTTGAGATTTGAGTAATCATACTTGTAGCTTTTTCCAGACTAGAAATAAACAAGCTAATATAATTTTTCACCTTGCCCTAAGTATCGTCAACCCACATACCTGACCTCCTATCTCCTGGGCCATAGTTTTGCCTTATTATTTATTTCTGCAACTAAATTAAGGCTTGTTTTGATTCACTTCATTTTGCCCAAATACGGTGAGACTATAGGGTGATTAAAATATAAGAAGGCAACCCTGACCTCAATCTACAAAAATCCTTCAGAGTATAATATAACAATTTAATTACTTAAGCAATTACCTGTAAGCAGAAAGGTGAAAGGAAGAGTGTTTTGAATAGCAGTTGATAAAATTTTTGTTGAATAAAAAATTTATTTTAGTAAGAATTTAATTGTAAATGAAATGAATTGATGGCTATGATAGCCACTCCTTAAAAAATTCATGGACCAGAGTCAGTGACTGGTTCATAATGGTTGTATCCAACATGGAACTTACTTAGTGTGTCTGGAATTTAGATGGTTAAATCTGTTGGCTTAATAAAGGACTAAATAATCTCATCCAAACTTTTTATTTTACAGGTAAAGAATATGAGACTTGGAAAGATGAAATGACTCATCCAAATTCACAAGGTAATTACAGAGTTATAAAAGACTTGAACCTAGGTCTTTATATTTATTTCTATTTATTTTATTGACTAATGCAGCATGCTTCTCAAGCCTGGAAGGGGTTTGGTATCAGTAATGTTCAGGCATTACTCCAGGCCAATTAAATCTAGAATCTCTGGGGAAAAGGTGTACCATGAAAATTTTTATAACTCTTTTCATGATGTAACGCACAGCCAGGACCGAGAAACACTGGGCCATTTGGAGATTCCATTAGAAAATTTTACAATTCCTTTAGTCCAGGACTAAAGTGCTATTTTACCCAAGGTAATTTTGAGAGAAAAAACTTATCAGGGTCCATTGAATGATTAGCATAGAAAGTGCACTGTGTATGTCTCCAGTGTTTCTGTCATGTATTCAGTTAACAGCAGGACATGTATCAAGGAAGAAGCCAGTGTTAAGGTAACACAGATCTCGTTTTTGAAGCAATCTTGAAAATGAGAGGTCTGGCAAGATGAAACTCGGAAAATAAATCAATGCTTGTCTAGAGGTTATAGAGTAACTTGGGAACTATTTGAGCTCTAGTGATTACAAGATCAGAAGATTAAAAAATAACCCTGAGGGTGTGCTTTAGGAACCATTCCCTCTGGAGATATATGGGAGATTTATGATTGAGTTGAAATCATTTTTGATTGGAAATAAGTCCAACTCAGGAAGAACATTAGAGTAAAGTAGAAATGGTGGGAAGAACATTGTCAGAGAGAATATGTTCTTTATTCACATTCTAAAGCCTAACCATTTACCACTGAAAGAACAGGAACCACTTAATTAATATGACAATTAATGGGTAGGCTAGCAACCAAAAAAGTACTTACTATATTTAGGACAGGTTAAGTGATGGGATCAAACAAAGATCAAGGTAGTCCTGGAACTCAAAGGTTTAGATATGACTCAAATATGACAAATGTTTGAAAAGCTACATAGAAAAAGAAGAGATAATTTATGATCTAATGCTATAATAGATGATCAATTATAAGGCACTTATATAGTCAAATGAATGTTTAGAAAATAAGCACTTTTGGGGGTTCAGAGGCAAAGAGAACAGAGGTTCCCAAATGACCATTTTCAGAAAAATTTTAAATACCTTATAACATGGAGAGTATAGGTCTTTATTTTTCCATTGCCTGGGTTTTTTTTGTTGTTGTTTGTTTGTTTGTTTTAGTTTTATTGCTCAGTATTTCCCACTTAATGTAGGTCTTAATGCTGGGGGTGGGGGAGAGAAAGGACATTAAGTATTGAAACTAGCCTTTCTAACCTAGCCTTCCCTAACTTTATACAAGAGAAAAGATGCACGTGGTTGCTTCTCTATTTATCATATTTACCAGTATAATTTCCTTGCTCTCTCTTGTTTAATTAAAAACTTCCTCTGGGGCTTCCCTGGTGGCGCAGTGGTTGAGAGTCCGCCTGCCGATGCAGGGGACACGGGTTCGTGTCGCAGTCCGGGAGGATCCCGCATGCCACGGAGCTGCTGGGCCTGTGAGCCATGGCTGCTGGGCCTGCGCGTTTGGAGCCTGTGCTCCGCAACGGGAGAGGCCACAACAGTGAGAGGCCCGCGTACCGCAAAAAAACAAAACAAAACAAAACAAAACTTCCTCTGTCTATATGAGATGATGCATGCTAACTAAACTTATTGTGGTAGTCATTCCACAATGTATGTAAGTCACGCCATTATGCTGTACACCTTAAATGTGTACAGTGATATATGTCAATTAGATCTCAGTAAAATAGGAAAAAACAAAAACTTTCTCTAAAAGAGGTATAAATTATTGCAAACACTTATAAATCTGATTATATTTTAAAAGGTAGTTTATTATTTAAAAGTTTCACAATTTTATCTTTTAAAGAGGATTCCTAGAGAAGTTAATGGTGAATTGGAAGAAATATAATGTGATAGTATATTTATAGCACTGTAACATATGGCTGTTTATTTGCTTATTCATTTATTCAGCCAGTCTATAAAAGTGGATTGAAAATAATAAATAAGTACCACTATGGGCCAGATATTATGATAGCTCTAGGGTAAAGATGAAACTTGATCTGTCACTGAATGGAGCAATAATATTGCGATTGGGAAGAATATAGGCCCAGAACTAAGTAAAATGCAAGACATTGTGTTAGTGTCATAGGAGAGGTAAAAATATTCAGCATCTATCAAACCTGGTCTTCTTTCAGTGTTCCTTACTAGAGAGAATGGAAACCATTCAGTTTTGTATGTCAGATATATAGGAAGTAATTAATGTCCCACTGTACCTCAACTTCAATTCTTAGCCATTGGCAAGTTGTCCATAATTCATATTCAATTTTTTTTCTATTCTTATGGCTTTACTCCATTTCATATGTTTCTGCTCAAGTTAAACTTAGGTTCATCTCTTGCCTGCGCTAATATAAATATAGTTAAGTAGCCTCCTAACTAGTCTCCTTACATATGCTTCAATGAGAGTAATCTTTTCAAAATGCAAATCTGGTCATATCACCACCCTTCTTAAATTTCATGAGGGTAGTTTCTGTCTCTGCAGTTCATTATACCTCTAGCATCTAACATATTGTCAGATACAGAATAGATGCTCAATAAATAATCTCAATGGATAAATAAATGAATTGTAAAGTTGGGAGAAATATCTTGATGTAAGAATTCTCAAAATTATGAAACTTTAACCCAAATGAGAGACACTATTCTGCCTACCATATAGGGTGTTGATCACACAGAAAAGCTTCCAGAACTTAGATTAGCTGACAAAATACCATTAATGGTATTTTATAAATTTTATAAATTTGTTTTATAAATATGTGAATATGCAGATACATCTGTGTGTATGTAGATACATCTAAATGTATATGCACAATATATATATTGTCCACCTAAAGGGAAATAGATGAAAATTATGTCACAAAGAATGTTATTGGTAGTGTAATAAACCCCTAGTGAAACAAGAAAGAAGTTTTCCTATTTATAGTGTAGAAGTCATTTACAATTTTGGCCATTTATTATATATTTCCCTGTTCCCCAAAGAGCACCCCGATTTCCCTCAGTGAACAACCCTTCTGCCACTTTCAGGCTTTGCTGATTTGATGGTTGTTGACTACTTTCTCGTTTCTGGAATTAGGCATTGCATTCTCCTGGTAATTGTTGAGTAATTGTTTCAGGGAGGGGTGACTGACCCAATCAGAGCTAGTGAGTTGTAATTAGATATCCACTGGGAATAAAGAACTAGAATTTAGAGGCTATAAAGCTGAAGCCATTGCATCCATTTTGGCACCACAAAGGAAATTCCTACCAAAGAGTGGAGCCAACATAAAGAATGGAGAGCTAAGTGTTAAAGAGGGATCAAGTCCTGGTGACATTATGTGAGCTCCAAGATCTTGGTAAGTCTGAACCAGGACTATTCTGTACATGAGCTAGTAAATTCCTTTTGGAATTAACTTGTTTGGGTTGATTTTCTGCCACTGGTAAACAGGAGATACTTATAGTATCATGTAGCTTCCATGTTCCCTGGGTGGCTGGGATGAAAGAGTTCATCCCAGGCAACTGGCCTCATCCTTGAAATATGATAGATTGTATTCTGGCCAGGGATAGAGTTTCTTAGTAAGTCAGATAGGCTACAGAAGTGTAGGCTGTGACCACAGAAACTAGCCTCTGCCTTACAGACTGTGACTGTTCGGTGGCGCTTATCTAGTTTTGCTGGTAATAGGTTGCACCTGTTACTAAGAAATGTCTCATGGCCAAAGAAACTTCGAAAATGAGCACCTGCACAAGACAAAAAAAAGTGACAAAAATTCCAAACTGGAAAAGCATAATTCTGCTTAACAGAAAACATTGATTTTATGACTTTTATTGAGTAAAAACTCAAACTAGGACCTCTGTGCACATTCAACTCTGAACATTCAACTCTGAGAAGCAGAGACCGGTTTTAGAGGGAAGGACTTTAACATTTTATTATGTATTTTAGGTAAAAATTCAATCCCCCTTTTAATTCTCTAACTCATTCTTCCTTTTATTATTTTACCTTGCTCCTGAAGAGAAAGACGGGCCAGCTGGGGGCAGTCCATACTGTAACATGAGGACCAGTGGAAGGTAAGAAATGGTCTGACAGCTGCTGAGATAATCCTAGTCAGCTGTCTTTGACACTCAAAATGGTGAAAAGATCAGCATTTATGTCACCATATCCACCTGTAAGTGGTTGTTTATGGGTGAAATGGTGTCTTAAGAGAGCCCTTTGATCAAAGGAATTTGGAACATGGATGGATAAGGAAGACAACAAGGCTGGTGTAAAAGAAGCTGGGCTGATTGTTAACTGCTCCATTATGGTGCAGTGCTTTCTTAGAGATGCTCCTGCCAATATATCCTTTAGACTGCTATCAGTATGAAGTTTGGAAGCCTTATATCTGATCGTATATCTCATCCTTACTTAAAGTATTGGGGATAAGTGAAATGATAGACATTATTGCTGTCCTCATGGGTCTTATTCTCGATATGTAAATGAAAATCAAAAATAACCTGAACCAAGGCCAAGTGTGAAATACAGGAAACGAATAATATAAAATCAGAAAAGTGGGTGTTTCAGTTGGGGAATTTTTCATGAAAGAGGTTAGATCTAAACTGTGACTCAAAGGAGAGTGGTGAATATATACACTGAGAAGAGAGAAAAGGATTTCTGGTTGAACCTTTGCATAAACAAAGCTCAGGGGAAAACAAGTAAAATGTTTGTCAAATGGGGAAGGTAAAGAAAAGAATTTGTGAAATAATACCTCTTTACCAAATGTATAAAGTATCTTTTGGAAGAATCACGTAAGTGTTTTTCTGTTATAATTCATCCTCATGTAATAATTTCTTTTAACTAAATTACCTGAGGGAAAATATATGTTTTTAATTCATACTTGGATATTTTTAGAAATGAAAAAGTATGAAGTTAGCTTATCATTTCTGATGATCTGTAAAACTTACCAGACCCAGAGGAATTCCAATTATTCTATTAAATTACTCTGTAATTGAACGAGCATCTCCACTCTCAATAAAACAGGTTCTAATGTCCAAAGCAGTATGTGAGCTATTGCTGAGTGTCTTAATGGCTCCTGTGTTTGCCTACATACTCTCATACTAGCTTCCAACTAATTACTTTGTAAAGCACTTTGGGATAATTTGGTTGTGAATAGTATTGTATAAAGCAAATACATTTCTTTTCTCAAACATTGACTCATGTTGGGAGCTGAAGAGCTACAAGTACTTTTTTTTTTTTTTTTTTTTTGCCTTAGCAGTAGATATTTTATGTTAGGCATGAATACCTTTTCAGATCTTCTTTTAAAGTGATGTGTTTTCAGGTACAGAGTATAAAGACCTTTCTAAGGAGGATAGAGAATTTTAGAGAACAAAGCATATTAAACCAACAAAAGCAAAAAACTTTTCAGGTCGGGGCTTCACTGGTGGCGCAGTAGTTGAGAGTCCGCCTGCCGATGCAGGGGACACGGGTTCGTGACCCGGTCCGGGAAGATCCCACATGCCGCAGAGCGGTTGGGCCTGTGAGCCATAGCCGCTGAGCCTGCACGTCCAGAGCCTGTGCTCCGCAACGGGAGAGGCCACAACAGTGAGAGGCCCGCATACTGCAAAAAAAACAAAAAAAACAAAAAAAACATTTTTCACCTTATATAATGTAATTAGTGGACCTTTTCCTGCTGACATTGCCATTACACAAAATATTTATTTTGTTGTAAAGTCTTTTGTTAATGAATATGAAGTATTTTATAAATAATTTTCATGAAATAATTGTCTTTTTAATATTTATTGCATTTACACGTGGCAGACTTTTTTTTTTTTGCAGTATGTGGGCCTCTCACTGTTGTGGGCTCTCCCGTTGTGGAGCACAGGCTCCGGACACGCAGGCTCAGCAGCCATGGCTCACAGGCCCAGCCGCTCCGCGGCATGTGGGGTCTTCCCGGACCGGGGCACGAAACCATGTCCCCTGCATCGGCAGGCGGACTCTCAACCACTGTGCCACCAGGGAAGCCCCTACGGTAGACTCTTAAGAAAAAGTCTTTCATCACAAAATAAATGTCAACAAGGTAAATTTTCTGAAAATTATTTTAAAATTAATAACTAGTGAACTGTGTCTCATCCTGTGCCTTCTTCAAGAATCAGTGGCACTTTTATTCCAGATTTGTGCCTATCTCTTCATTGATAATCTTCTTTTTCAAGTGCTGGAAATGGGATTTAGAATGTGTGTCTAGAATTGGCTCTTGTGCACATACACAAGGAAATTCTTGTGTTCCTGTAACTGTATGGCTCCTATGGAAACCCCTGTGGTTCCAGGTTACTGGTAGTCTGCTCCAATCTTTTCTCTATGACTGTTATCTCCTGAAAACTTCATCTATGATGAAGGTCTTTTTACCCCTCTTTCGTTATTAATATTCAATATTATGACCTGTATTTCGATTTCCTGTGGAAAAATGACGATTCATAATTTGCAAGAAATAGGTGGCATGTTTCTTTATCCATACCTGAAAGTACGGGGAAGTATTTAACACTCCTAAGATTTTTAGATATTCTTAAGTGCATCATGATTTATTGACACAGGCTTGGTAATATTATCTTCCTACAAACAAACCTAGACTTTGAGTACTAAAGAAACTAAAGCAGAATATAAATTGTGCCCTTTAAATGGAATGGCCATTACTTACGCTCAGTGATCGAAATGCATATGCATATACATGTCTTCCTCATCCGGATGACAGATTTGAGAATCTTCATGCCGTGTGATTCCATTTGGAGGTGGGATTAACATTTTTGTCCCTTTGATAAACCACTAACTGCCTTAAATGAAGTTTAATGATCCTTAGTGAGTTATTAGTGGATTGTTCCATGGTGTAATGGTTAGATTAGTGAAATCTCACAACAGTATGGTAACTGTATCCAAAGGAATCTGGAAATTGATGCATCTCTATAGAAGGAAGTGATTTCTTTATTCTTCCCAATGTGTCTCATTATGTTCTTGTCCTTTTTAATGTACCTACCATTATTAAGAGACTATGAGGGTATTATGCAAATTTCAAATGGACTACTCCATGTGAATTGTTTCAAAATATGTGCTTATGTTATTCTGGAGAATAATTATACAGGATTCTCGAGGGTCTTATGTACTTGATGTTAAAACCCCTTAAGTTAAAGTTTTAAAATGCAGTTTTATTTTATGAGTTTTTACATTTGCGGAGGTAAGGGAATTCTCAATGATATTTCTCCTGAAGTGATCTGTGTTTGGGTACATTACAAATATATGATAACTAGTATTGAGAGCCATTTATTGACTTCAAATTGCATGCAAACCAAGTGCTGATACCAGTCTCTGAGCTAGGTGCATGGTTTGGGACTAAGGTGTCATCATGTGCCAGTGAAGTTATATGTCACCATGAACAGCAGTCAAGGAGATTCACTTATAATATTTGTAGTTATCTTTGAATATCCTGATTTGGAAATGTGAAATTTCAAGGGATATTTTGTTTCTGTATGTTGCTACAAGTTTGGCTATCGATAAATAAAAATACATACTATAAGGTAGAGAAGATAATCAAAGGCAATGAATTAAAAGAGAAAGTTCAAGGATTCTCTCCGTTATTCATTATCCAGTAGCCTAGAGACTGAACTGCAGTGCTGAGAGGCAAGTTGGGGTTTTAACTCAGTATGCTAAATGGAAAATATCCAGACCATGATCACAAAACAGCTGTTTTCCTCCATAACAGGGTGAATTATAGTACATGATGGAGCCAAGAAACCTCTTAGCATTTGTGCTAAAGGTTCTTTTGCCAGCCAGGAAGCAATCATCAACGAGCATTGGCTTTGGAAGAGTTGGCACCTGTTTTACAATTTCTCCATGACAAAAGTCTTTCCTATGAGAAGTTTTGTTAAATGCTCCCTTAAGGATTTAAGATGGTGATGAGGAAGAGAGCATCATAAGTGAAAACAGGGGTGGCATTTTCAGAAAATGCCTTCGCAAAATACCATTTTTTGGAGTCCTTATTTATGTGATCTAAATGCAGTTCTCAAAGATAACATCATTAGTACCTGAGATATTTTATATGCATTAATATAATCAAATCTGAAAACTAGGAAACTATTTGAAGACATCAAAGTCAGAAAATTTGGAGATTATGTGAAGTTATACTTCATCTCTAAGAAGGAGACTCAATGACCTTCCATTAAATATTAATAAGATGCAGAGGTCATACCAATCACACTCCAGAAACTTAGAAGAAATCACAGTCAAATCAAATCAAAGTTTTGGTTACAAACTGCAGTATATTTCTAAGAATGGGGAAAATGGAGACATTTTGCATGGGGAAAATGGAGACATTTTGCATGGAGAAAATATTACTCTTCCTGTAGAAAAATCTGTGAATGAAAGCTAAGAATATGACCTCGAAATGGAGAGAAATCAAAGATAAGCATTACACTTCTTTTTTTGGTGAAGTGTACACTAAGAGCTCTTGAAGCAGAGATGATGGATTGTATTTTTATATCCCTGGTCACAATAACCAGTGTTATTTGAGTTGACATTCCAAAGTATATATATTCTTTCTCATAATTTTTCAATTTGTGACATTGACACTAAATTCCAAGGCAAATACTCTAATAGATAAAATTGACATGACCAACATTTTAAAAAATAATCTTTTACCTCTAAACTTGTAGTTCTCTGGGCCATCTGTGAAACTTTTCAAAAGTGTATATGGCTGGTTCTCATCCTCTGAACATTCTAATTCAGAAATTTGGGGATAGGATGATTTTTCTTTATTTTAAAAAGGTTCACAGAATTTTAAGAACTACAGCATGAAATGATCCCTGAATTGCAAAGATCACATATTTGCCTTTGAAAACTCAAAAGGGTTTGTTTTGCATTCTCTGTAAGAGCATGCTGCAACCCCATGACAACTGCAGACAGCCTGTGTTCATTTTATCCCATGTTCACCTTTAGTCAAAATGTCTTGACTACTCCATTGCATTCGTGCTTCCTTCATCTGACAACCTGTTGACTTTAGTCTCTCAGCTCAGTAACTAGTAATTTGCCTATCCTCACTGGTTTCTCTAATTTCCTCTTGTAATTATAGTACATTTTATCTCTCCTGGTTGGATAATCTTCAAATAGTGTCTAGTTAACAGACTCCTTTGTTTAGTTTTCTTGGGTGCTTATTACAATTAATGGCAAATGTGTAATTTTTCATAGTAGTCTCTTATAGTCCTTTGTATATTTCTGTGGTATCAGTTGTAACATCTCCTCTCTCATTTCTGATTTTATTTATTTGTGTTCTCTCTCTCTCTCTCTTTTTTTTTTTTGATGAGTCTAGTGAAAGGCTTGTCAATATTACTTATATTTTCAGAGAACTACCTCTTAGTTTCATTGATCATCTTTTTTGTCTTTTTTGCCTCTATTTCATTTATTTCTGCTCTAATCTCTTATTTCTTTGTTCTACTAATTTTGGGCTTTCTTCTTCTTTTTCTAGTTCCTTGAGGCATGAAGTTAGGTTATTTATTTGAGAATTTTCTTGTTTCTTAAAATAGGCATTTATTGCTACAAACTTCCCTCTTAGAACTGCCTTTGCTCCATCCACAGATTTTGGTATGTTATTTTTCATTTTTGTTAGTCTCAAGGTACTTTTTGATCTCTCTTTTGATTTCTTTTTCGACCCATTGGTTGTTCAGTATCATGTTGTTTCACCTCCACACATTTGTGAATTTTCTGCTTTTCTTCGTGTAATAAATTTCTAGTTTCATACCATTGTGGTTGGAAAAGATGCTTGATATGATTTCAATCCCATTAAATTTATTAAGACTTGTTTTGTGGCCTAATATATAATATATCCTGGAAAATGTTCTATGTGCACTTGAGAAGAATGTGCATTCTGTTGTTTTAGGATGGAATGTTCCATATATATTAGTTAAGTTAATCCAGTCTAATGTGTCATTTAAGGCCAGCGTTTCCTCATTGATTTTCTGTGTGGATGATCTACCCATTGACATACGTGGAGTATTAAATTCCCCTACTATTAATGTATTGCCATTTATTTCTCCCTTTAGGTCTATTAATATTTGCTTTATATATTTAGGTGCTCCTATGTTGGGTGCAAATATATTTACAAATGGCATATCCTCTTGTTGGATTGATCCCTTTATCATTATGTAACTCCATCTCTGTCACATATTTCAGTCTTTGTTTTAAAGTCTATTTTGTCTGATCTAGGTGTAGCTATACAAACTTTCTTTTGGTTTATATTTGTATGAAATATCTTTTTCCATCTCTTCACTTTCAGTCCTTACATGTAGTATGAGTCTCCTATAGGCAGCATATAGATGGTTCTTGTTTTTTAACCCATTCAGTCACTCTATGTCTTTTGATTGGAGAATTTAGTCTATTTACATTTAAAGCAATTTCTTTAATATCTTTGTTGGAGTATAATTGCTTATAATGTTGTGTTAGTTTCTGCTGTACAACAAAGTGAATCAGCTATATGTATACATATGTCCCCATATCCCCTCCCTCTTGTGTCTCCCTCCCACCCTCCAAATCCCGCCACTGTAGGTCATCACAAAGCATCGAGCTGATCTCTGTGTGCTATGCAGTAGCTTCCCACTAGCCATCCATTTTACATTTGGTAGTATATATATGTCCATGTCACTCTGTCACTTTGTGCCAGCTTCCCCTTCCCGCTCTGTCCTCAAGTCCATTCTCTACATCTATGTCTTTATTCCTGCCCTGCCACTAGGTTCATCAGTACCGTTTTTTTTTTTTTTTTTTTTTAGTTTCCATATATGTGTGTTAGCATACAGTATTCATTTTTCTCTTTCTGACTTACTTCACTCTGTATGACAGACTCTAGGTCCATCCACCTCACTACAAATAACTCAATTTCATTTCTTTTTATGGCTGAGTAATATTCCATTGTATATATGTGCCACATCTTCTTTATCCATTCATCTGTTGATGGACATTTAGGTTGCTTCCATGTCCTGGCTATTGTAAATATTGCTGCATTGAACATTACAGTACATGTATCTTTTTGAATTATGGTTTTCTAATGGTATATGTCCAGTAGTGGGATTGCTGGGTCATATTGTGGTTCTATTTTTAGTTTTTTAAGGAACCTCCATACTGTTCTCCATAGTGGCTGTATCAATTTACATTCCCACTAACAGTGCAGGAGGGTTCCCTTTTCTCCACACCCTCTCCAGCATTTATTGTTTGTAGATTTTTTAATGATGGCCATTCTGACCAGTGTGAGGTGATACCTCATTGTGGTTTTGATTTGCATTTCTCTAATGATTAGTGATGTTGAGCATCTTTTCATGTGTTTGTTGGCAATCTGTATGTCTACTTTGCAGAAATGTTTAGTTAGGTCTTCTGTCCATTTTTGGATTGGGTTGTTTGTTTTTTTTGATGTTGAGCTGCATGAGCTGCTTGTATATTTTGGAGATTAATCCTTTGTCAGTTGCTTTGTTTGCAAATATTTTTTCCCATTCTGAGGGTAAAGTAATTATTGATAGGTATATATTATTGCCATTTCATTGTTTTCTGGATGCTTTTGTAATTCTTCTCTGTTCCTTTCTTCTTCTCTTACTCTCTTCTTTCTGGTTTGATGACATGCTTTAGTGGTATGCTTATATTCCTTTCCTTTATTCTTTGTGTGTTTACTGTACATTTTTGCTTTGTGATTACCGTGAGGCTTATATATAATCTATAACAGTCTATTTTAAATTGATAACAGCTTGTCTGTTCCCATTATAAAACTCAACATTTTTACTCCTGCAAACATTTTATGTTTTTGATGTGACATTTTACATCTTTTTATCTTGTGTATTCCTTAACTAATTATTGTAATCATAGCTACTTTTACTACTTTTGTCTTTTAACCTTCATAATAGCTTTATGTGTTTAATCCACTACTTTTACTATATATTTACCTTTCAGTGAGATTTATTCTTTCATATGTTTTCTTATTACTAATTATCACCCTTTCTTTTTAACTTAAAGAAGTCCTTTAACATTCCTTGTAAGGCCAGTTTTATGATGATAAACTCCTTTAGCTTTCACTTGTCTGGAAAATTCTTTATCTCTCTTTCAATTCTGAATGGTAACTTTGCCAGATAAAATATTCTTAGTTGGAAGTTTGTTTGGTTTTCTTTAAGCACTTTGAATATATCATGCCACTCCCTTCTGACCTGCAAAGTTTCTGCAGAAAAACCTGCTTATACTCTTATGGGGTTCCCTTGTATATAACTGGTTGTTTTCCTCTTGCTACTTTTAATATTTTCTCCTTGTATTTAACTTTTTTTTTTTTTTTTTTTTTTTGCGGTACACGGGCCTCTCACTGTTGCGGCCCCTCCCGTTGTGGAGCACAGGCTCCGGACACGTAGGCTCAGCGGCCATGGCTCACGGGCCTCGCCGCTCCGCAGCATGTGGGATCTTCCCAGACTGGGGCACAAACCCGTGTCCCCTGCATTGGCAGGCAGACTCTCAACCACTGCGCCACCAGGGAGGCCCCTGTCTTTAACTTTTGACATTGTAGTTGTAATGGGTCTTGGTGTGGGTCTCTTGGGGTTCATCTTATTTGGGACTCCTTGAGTTTCCTGGTTCTGGATCAGGTTAGGGATGTTTTCAGCCATCATTTCTTCAAATAAATCTCTGCCCCTAGCTTTCTTTCTTCTCTTTGTGGGAGCCCTATAATGTGAACGTTAGGCTGTTTGATGATGTTCTATAAGCCCCTTAAGCTGTCTTTACTTTTTTTTCATTCTTTTATCTTTTTGATGCTCTGATTGGGTGAGTTCAGCTGCCTTGTCTTCAAGGTGACTGATTCTTTCTTCTGCTGTATCTAATCTGTCGAACCCCTATAAGTGTATTTTTCAGTTCAGTTATTTTATTCTTCAGCTCTGTGAAAAAATCTATTTGGTACTTATATTTTCCATGTCTTTGTTGAAATTCTCACTGTGTCCATCCATTCTTCTTCCCAGTTCAGTGAGCATCTTTATGAAAATTACTTTAATCTCTTTATCAGGTAAATTTCTTATCTCCATTTCTGAGGTTTTATCTTGTTCTTTCATTTGGAACATATTCCTCTGTTTCTTTATTTTGCTTGACTCTCTTTGTTGGTTTCTATAGAGCAGATGAAACAACCACCTCTCCCAGTCTTGAAGCAGTGGCTTCTTGAAGGAGATGAACATTGGTGTTCAATCTTGCCCCAGCTCTTTGGTGTCTCTCAAACCTTTATGCTTGTCCAAGCAGCCTATTATTTTTTTAATAGCTCCCAGTAGGTGAGGATGCACCGAGACTTGTCAGTGTCCCTAATGGGAGTATCTCAGCATCTAGATTCAGGCTGATTGAAAGCCAGATCCATAGGCAGCCGCTTTTAAAATTATTCAAATAAACACAGTCCTGTGGGATCACAGCATAAGCCCCTCTGGCCAACAGAGCCAGGCAATCTGGTGGCATCTCCTCGGCAGCAGTTGTAAATATCAGGGCTCCAGGTGGGTGTATGAGCTCTTTTCTGGAAAATACCATCCAGCTGTGGCAAGGGGCAGAGGGAGAGTGCCAAGTTGGTGTCCATAGCCTACATTCCTTGAGAGTGTCTCCATCGCCACTAAATGTATGCCAAACATGAAGCCTACCCCTCAGACTGAAGCTTCTGGACTATTATCAAAAAGACAGGAAATAACAAGTACTGGCATGGATGTGGAGAAAAGGGAGCCCTTGGGCACTCTTGTTGGGAAAGTAAATTAGTGCAGCCACTGTGCAAAAAGTATGGAGGTCCTCAAATAATTAAAAATAGAGCAACCATATGATCCAACAATTTTACTTCTGGGTATTTATCCAAAGTAAGCAAAAACTAACTAATATATCGAAAAGATATACACCCCCATGTTCATTGCAGCATGATTTATAATAGCTAATCTATGGAAACAACCTGTGTCCAGCTGTAAATGAATGGATAAAGAAATTGTGATATATGTGTGTATATATATATATATATACACACACATAAGATTCCATAATATTCTGTAATATATATTATAAAATATATATGGTATTCATATATATATATATATATATATATGTAAGATGGATCTTGAGAGCATTATGCTAAGTGAAATAAGTCACACAGAGAAAGACAAATACTGTATGACCTCTTTTATATGTGGAGTGCTTAAAACAAACAAACAAATGAAACAACAATAACGAAACCCAAGCTCACAGATACAAAGAATAGATTGGTGGTTGCCAGAGGCAAGGTTAGAGGGATGTGAAAAATGGGTAAAAGGGATCAAAATAAAAAATAAAAACCTTCTATAAACTTAACTAACACACATACTGTGAAAAAGAGCTTGGTCCAATTTTGAAATAATTACGAAGCTCTGTTCTGGAGTAATTGTCTTCAAGCCATTTAAAGAGCTACCCACTATAAGAAATGCATTTTACTTCCAGACCACACACACATACACATGAAACTAGAAAAAAATTTTGCTGAACAATGTTTATCTCTACTATGTATGATGTAGCCTATTTGTTATTCTTTTCTATTTCATTAAAAATATGTGGGGGGTTGTAACCCATTCATGAGTGGAGACCTCTAGCTCAATAACTACTTTTACAAGATACAAAAAAAAAAAAAAAAATTAAGGACAAAGCTTTTCATCTATTATTCATTTTAGCATCTACAACAAGTGAAAGTGTAGTTGCTTAAATAGTGTTCCCTCAAATTTCATATACGTCTGGAACTTCAAAATGTCACCTAATTTGGAAATAGGGTCTTTGCAAATATAATTAGTAAAGGAATTCAGTATGAAATCATCCTGGATTTAGGGTGGGCCCTAATTTGAAAACTGGTGTCCTTACAAGAAGAGGAAAGGACACAAACATGGAGGAGAAGATGAGATGAAGACAGTAGCAGAGACTGAGGTGATGTGTCTACAAGCTTAGGAATTTCAGAACCTACCAGGAGTTGGTAGCAGCAAGGAATAATTCTTCCCTAGAGTCTGCAGAAGGAGCATGGCCCTGCTGACTTCTTGCGTTCAGATTTCTGGCCTCTAGAACTGTGAGAGAATACATTTCTGTTGTGTTAAGTCATCCAGTTTGTAATGCCTTGTTACAGCATCCCTAGAAAACTAATACAGAGAGTGCTTAGTAAGTATTTGTTGAATGGCTGTAAATGGATGAATAACTTCTGAAGCCTTTATGTTCACTGTAAAGACTAACCTTAGGCTTCCCTGGTGGCGCAGTGGTTGAGAGTCCGCCTGCCGATGCAGGGGACACAGGTTCGTGCCCCGGTATGGGAAGATCCCACATGCCGTGGAGCGACTGGGCCCGTGAGCCATGGCCGCTGAGCCTGCGCATCCTCAGCCTGTGCTCTGCAACGGGAGAGGCCACAGCAGTGAGAGGCCCGCGTACCGCAAAAAAAAAAAAAAAAAAAAAGACTAACCTCCTCTGTGGGGATAGTTCTGGGGGGAATTTACAATAGTTACAATACTTCACTTTTCAAGCAGTAACTTGTGGCCCATTAGCAAATATTTCAATTGGTTTTGCTCAGTATTTTAAAATGAAATAGAATAAAATATTATATAGTTTAATATAATAGGAAATATCAATGTGGCACACGTTTTTAAGGTAAATGTGTGAAAATTTTGTCTCGTGTGTGTGTGTGTGTGTGTGTACACTGTGTTGCAATGTCAAATTTATCTTACTGTGGGCTACAGTAAAACAGAAATATTTGAAAGCAAATGGTCCAGCCACATCTTATTCACATGTTTAGTCAAGCCAGAAGGTTTTGTTGAATATTTGAATATACAAAATATATCATTTTTGTCTGTTATAGCATTGCAAATTTACTTGGAAAAGGAAGGAGTAAAACTTTCTTTATATGGGAATGAAATAATATGTACATAGGAATAAGAATCTTTTTATAAAACTACCAGAAATAATAAGTGAGTTTACAAGGTCATAGTAAACAAGGTCAACATACAAAGATATATTGTATTTTTATATCTTAGCAACAGACAGTTGAGAATTGAATTTTTCAAAAACACCATAGTATCTAAAAGCATAAAATATGTAGGGATAAATCTAGAATATACGTTAAGACCTGTTCAATGAAAACTAAAAACATTGCTGAGAGATATTTTAAAAGACCTAAATAAGTGAAGTGATATATCATGGTCATGAACTGAAAGAATGTGTGTTAAGATGTCAGTATTCTCCAAATTGATGTAGAAATCAATACAATCCCACTCAAAATTCCAGCAGACTTTTTGATAGATATTGACAACCTGATATTCTAAAATCTATTTAGAAATGCAGCAAATTTACAATGGCCAAAAAAATTTTGTAAAAGAACAAATTTGAAGGACTCATCCTATTTAATTTATACAGTAAAAATATCATATAATGGATAAAAGTTCTGGGCAAATCGTCACTGGGGATAGTTCTAACATATCTGTTACTTAGAAAATCTGATCTTTTTAGAGTAAAGCCCTTTAGCTGCCATTCTGTTTTAGATCATCCTAATTCACTTTTTCCTTGATAGAATACTGATTAGAAATTCTACATGTTTCTGTAATTGTTTTCATGGCCACAGAAGGAAATTAAAACATCCATAAATAACAAAATAAATGACTAAAACTGTATTATGGAATGATTATATTCTAATGATGCTTTGGGTGAGGGATTACAAATGTGGAAAAAGGAAGTTCATTATTCCTGATAAGGTTCAAGGACACCCCCTCCTTTTAAAGGAGGAAATCTGTGAGGCAATGCCTTAAAGTCTTTAGAGGATCTTCTGTGTGACTGAATAGTTCTCTGAGACACTGCCTTATGTCTTTCTGTGATCATAACCAAGAATCTTATTGTCTCTCTCTGGATTGATTTTTGCTTGGAAGTCCCTTCTTATTTTGAGAATCTTGGAGAAGCTAAAAATGTGAAGCAGTTTTGTTTTCAAGCCCAGTAAGTCTTGGCTCCTTTGTAGTCACTTATCTTCTTCCCCTTACCTTCTACCATAGGCAACTAGCTGGAAGGAGACCAACAGTATCTCCAACATTCTACCTTCCCTAGATCATTCAGCTCATAAAGTACATTTTTCATTATCTACATTACTTCAGGAACGAGTTTTGGTATACTTGTCTCCACTATATAAAAGACCCCTTTCCTCCATTTTCCAATAATCCTCACTTTTCTTTAAGCCCGCAAACTCCTTCATTGGGTTTCCACTAGCACTCTCTTCATAGTCATCCAACCCACCACCCACTTCTGAAGCCACATGCTCTGGATTTTGTTTTAGTGACATTCTATTTCTAAGTAGCAGAATCTGTTCCAGTTATCTAGTTCTGTAGAAGAAGCAACCCCATAACTTAATGCCTCTAAAAAATGATAGCATTTGTTTTAATCATGAATCTACAATTTGAACAGGTCTCAGCAGGGCTGGCCTGGGACAGCTTATCTCTTTTTCATTCTAGAGAGCTGGGCAGCATTCATTTGCATGTCTGGTGGTTGGTGATGGCTGTTGGCTGGGCCTTTCCATCTCTCTGAAAACATATTATTTACTTGTTCAAGGTTTTAAATTTTATATATGTTAAATTATGCTTGATATATTCTGACATTTGCTTTAGTAATTTAATATTTTTTCTTTTGAGAACACTCCAAGTTGATGGTGTAGCTGTAATTTATCCATTTTTACAGCTCTGAGGTGTTTATTTATGCCAGTAACACAATTTACCTGTTGTATTATTGATGACAATTTAGGTAATTTACAATTTTTTGCTGTTATGAATAACACCCATTTGCATATTCTTGTACATATCTCCTAGATACATATGCAAGCATTTTTCTAGGGTATATATCTATGAGTGAAATTATTGGGTAGTACTTACATGCTCAAATTTATTAGCTAGTCACAAATTGTTTTCCTTCGAGGTGGTGTCAATTTATGTAACTACCAATAGAGTAAGAATCTTTCTTTAGATCCATGCTTGCCAATCTGATAGATGTGAGTGGTATCTCATAGTAGTTGTATTCTGTGCTTAATAATGATTTTGAGTATCTTTCTACATTCTTTTTCTTACAGTCTGTATATGCATGTCTTTTACACGTTTCTTATGTATTGTTTGTCTTTTTGTAACTGATAGATTATATATTTTTATATATATTTTGTATATTAATTTTTGTCAGTGTAAGTGTAATATCTTCTTGTTATTGAGCTGTCTTTCCATTTTCTTTACTATGTTTTTGTTATATACAATTACATAATTCTGATTCTAATTTAATAATTAATCACTCTTTTTTATAGTTTGTGTTGCCTTTAAAAAAAACTTTCCCATACCAACCTCTTAAGGATATTATCACACTGTGTAGCTTCTCAAAGTTTTAAAATCTTATTCCTTACATTTACCAGTTTATCTGATGGGAATTAATTTTTTTTTTTTTTTTTTTTTTTTTTGCGGTACGCAGGCCTGTCACTGTTGTGGCCTCTCCCGTTGTGGAGCACAAGCGCAGGCTCAGCAGCCATGGCTCACGGGCCTAGCCGCTCCGCGGCATGTGGGATCTTCCCGGACCAGGGCACAAACCCGTGTCCCCTGCATCGGCAGGTGGACTCTCAACCACTGTGCCACCAGGGAAGCCCAGGGAATTAATTTTTTTAAAAAAATATTATGTTAGGAAAGTATGGTAGTTAATTTTATGTGTCAGCTTGATTGGGCTAAAGGATGCCCAGATAGCTGGTAAAACATTATTACTGGATGTATCTGTGAGGGTTTCTAGAAGATATTAGCATTTGATTCAGTAGACTGAGTAAAGAGATAAACCCTCACCAGTGTGGGCAGCCATCATCCAATATTTGAGGGCCTAGATTGGGAAAAAAAAAAGAAAATGAAGGAAGGGCAAATTTCCTCTCTCTTCTTGAGCTGGAACGTTCATCTGTTCCTGCTATTGGACATTGGTGCTACTGGTTCTAGGGCCTTTGGACTCTGGGACTTATACCAACAGCTCCCTTGTTCAGGCCTTTGGACTTGGACTGAATTATACCACCAGCTTTCCTGGTTCTCCATCTTGCAGAAGGCAACCGTGTAACCCAATTCTATAATAAATCCCCTCCATCTCTGTGTGTGTGTGTGGGGGGGAGGCATGTGTGTGTGTGTGTGTGCATGTGTGTGTGTGTGTGTATACACACTATTGGTTTTGTTTCTCAGGAGAACTCTGACTAAATACAGAAAGCATTAAAGCATTTCAGTTTTCTCCCCACGTGTTCTTCAAATGAATTCGTAGAACAGCTTTGGTTACCATATTTTTCTATACATCCATTAGATTAGATTTGTTAGTTTTTATCTTTCTAATCATCTATAAATTTACAGATTACTTGACTGATTAAAAATACATTAAAATGTCTCTCTCTAAAGGTCAATTTCTCATTTTATGGTTTTAGTTTGGTTACTTTTTTGTTATACCTTTCAAATAAATTTAACCTTTCATCTAAATTGTACATGCTATGGAAAGCACGCCTCTCTATATATAACATCTTTTTTTCTTATCCTAACTCATGATTATAAATATCACCTCTTTGCAGATGACAGATCACTCTGTCATCTGTATTCTAAATTCTGACCTCCCCCCAGACATATACTGCTACATTTCAACAACTTGCTAGATGTTTTCACTAGTACATCTCACTAGAATTTTAAATACAGTCTCCCCCACCAAATTAAATAATCATGTCCTTCTTAAACCTGCTTCTCTTTCTATTTTGTCTGTTTCTTTTATAGTGCCATTTCTTGCAAGACATCCATGCTTACAAGTGACTTTTTCACTCTCTCTTGTCTTATATTTGTATGTGCAATTTAGTTGTCAAGTACTATAGATTCTACCTCTACAGTGTAATCATGATCAGTCCACACACACTGCAGCAATTGTTGAAGGTCCTCAATACTCTGATCATTACAAATCAAGCTGATTTCCTTAATTCCAGTATCAGCTCCATCCTATCTTTTTCATACATTAGCTTGCAAATGAAACTTTCTGAACAAATATTCATATATAATCTCTTTTACACTGTTTAATGACATAGAGATGAAAAATATGGCTTTGGAAACTGATGGTCTTCTTGTACTGAATGTCTTCTTTCTTTTGTATTCTCTCCAGATCCACTCTCTGTTCACTTCCACCTTGTTTTAGCCTGCAGCAAGAGGCTGAAATGTCACAAACTACATTCATATCCCTCTTGCTCTTGAGCTTCTTGTAGATTGTTGAATTTTCCCTGCCTTGTACTTGCCTTCTTGGACTGGCTGTATTCTACTGTTACCATCAACATGAGCTTCTCCATGTGATGCTCTCCTTCCAGTTTCTGGTTTCTTTCCCACATTCCTTCAGATATGGGGGTAAAATTACACACCCCTCTCCCACCAAACTATCACTGGAGCATTGCCCTACCCCTACTTGTCTTTCTATATGATATCTTTATAGATAATCTCTTTACTAAACTCTCCTGTATTATACTAATTTTTTGTACCATCTTTTTCCTGACTGGAAGATTGTCTGACCTTGCCACTTACTACTGGATAAACTTGGAAATTTTATTTAATGTTGTTGCATCTTATTTTGGTCATCTGAAATGTGGACACAATAGTAGTATCTGCAAAAGTCATTGTGGCATATATAATGCTTAATGAATAATTTTTTATTATTTATAAAATAAAACAGAAACTCTTAAACATGTAATTAAAGACATGTCAGAGGGAGAGGAAAAGCAAAACGTACTGTCCTTTTCCATATAACAGGAAGACTGTTCTGTAATGCATTCTCCAAAAATATCCAGAGCTTCTCCAGTGGAACTGAACTACAGTTGTTTATGATGAAAACCAGCTCAGTAGAGGACCTATGAATTGGCTTTTCCTCTTTGCGTGTTTCTCTATTTTGTCCTCCCACTCCTCTATACTAGATCACTTCCACAGACAAACACTTTATATCTGAACCCTTATTTCAGATTCTTTTCACAAAGAAATTCTAAACTAACACAAAACTACTGGGATTACTTTTGGGGTATTGTGGTCAAAAGATTTTTTGGTTATAAGGTAAAGATCAAGCTCTAGTCACTAGTACATAGTGTCTGAGAATTGCTGAAGCTAACATTTTAAACTGTTCTGCAAAAAGCATTTCTTGTTCCTTAAAGTTTTATCACTAACATTTTATCACCAACTTTTGGGATCAGGAGAAAATGAAAACTGTGTGTGTCTCTATGTAGTATATAGACCTAGTGATAAAGGTAAAAGTAGCAAAGAGATAAAACTCAGTGGGTAACTACACAATAAACTGTGGAATATTCTGATCTTAGATCTTATGTTTAATTTTATTGATACAAATATGGCTGTTTCATTTGGAAATATCTAATTTGTGGTGGTATCAAACCAGTTTTATATGATGCATTTATTATGCGACAAACATTTTCCATTACTGTATGAATTTTTATATACACTAAAAAGCAGACGGCTCTAAATCACAGCCAAAAAAATCCATAATAAAAATTACTTTTCTGGGCTTCCCTGGTGGCGCAGTGGTTGAGAGTCTGCCTGCCGATGCAGGGGACACGGGTTCATGCCCCAGTCCGGGAGGATCCCACATGCTGCGGAGCGGCTGGGCCCGTGAGCCATGGCCGCTGAGCCTGCGCATCCGGAGCCTGTGCTCCGCAACAGGAGAGGCCACAGCAGTGCGAGGCCTGTGTACCGCAAAAAAAAAAAAAAAAAAATTACTTTTCTCAGAATTTATACCTCATTTTTGCTAGGTTTGACCAGATTACACGCTAATATGCATTCAATATAATTTAACAAATATTTACAGAGTGACAGTGTAGTATAACTGAATGCTCATTTTTTAACAATTCTTTATGCCTAAACTCAATAGCTGGTTTGTGAAGACTGAGCATCTGATTTTAAAAAAACCACTGAATGTAGGAAAAGCATAAAGCTCCAATAGGCCAAGGCCCAGTTTTCTTAATATCTGATGATGCAATAACAAGAGAATATCACTGGGATACAGCCAAAAAAAAAATTAATATGTCAGGTAGACCTCAAGGACTTACATGTTTCCACTCTCAAGCCTAATGGTATAACATACTCTGGGATTGTCCACTGTGGCAACTATCCCATTCTGCATAGGCTCCCCATTCCTCACTAAACTATTAATGCACCTCCGCAAGCAACTAGACAGGAATTGAGAACCTATATTTATTTACTCATTTGTAGCCTTTTCTAGTGTATTTTTTCACTCCACTGAATGTTTGCTGGTTCAACAGAAATTCAGAGTGAAAACAATAAGCAGTTTTTCCTACTAGTCTTTAGAGTGGTGATACCTCTGGAGAAGGAGAGAGAAAAATATGATGGTTGGGAGAAGAATGATTCAGTAGTATCTATAATATTTATTTTGTTTAAAAATTCTGAAACAAATATGGTAAAAGTTAATGCTTAAAAATTTATTATTGGGTATATAGGAGTAAAAATTAGGATATAAGCTAATTATATGACAAATGGATCCCAAATACAGAAGCTAAAAAAAGACGAAAGCTTATTTTCATTATACTACATGCTAGTGTAGAGGTAGACAGTTCTGCTTCACAAAGTCAAGAGGGAATCTGGCTTCTTTCTATTTCAGCCTCTGCCATTCAAATGAGTGTTTCCTACATTGCATAGTTGGAGCTGGCACATGACAGCACTTCCATCTCTAGCTTGTGAGAAGGGAACTGGAGCGGCAGTGGAAAGCAGGCAATTTTCTTTTGGGGAAATGATGTAGACTTTGTACATATCACTTGTACTCATATTCTTGCAAATACTGAGTCCTTGTCCACATGCAGTACAAGGAGACTACGAAATACAGTAAGTCCCCTACATACGAACGAGTTCTGTTCTGAGAGTGCGTTCGTAAGTCCAATTTGTTCGTAAGTTCAACAAAGCTAGCCTAGTTACCCAACAAACACAATCAGCTATATAGTACTGTACTGTAATGGGTTTATAATACTTTTCACACAAATAATACATAAAAAACAAACAGAAAAAATAAAGAAAACATTTTTAATCTTACAGTACAGTACCTTGAAAAGTACAGTAGTACAGTACAACAGCTGGCATACAGGGGCTGGCATCGAGTGAATAGGCAAGAAATAAAGATACTGTACTACTGTACTCTATATAGTACTGTACAGTAAAGTACACAAAAGCACAACCACTTGTAGAGAATGCACACACGTGACAATGTACATCAGACATGTGAACTAACTTATGTGATTAGACATGTTCACAACTTGAAGTTTCGTATGTAGGGGACTTACTGTATGATATTTAACTGGGAAGCTATGTGCACCGCTAAAGCTCTGAGAACATAGTTTCATTTCTATTACAAAATGGAAAGAGGTCAAAATGAAATTTAGGGGGAAATTAGTTACTGCCAAAATGCATGTCCATTACATTATGTGTTATGTTATTCATTGCTCTCTATTTTCCCTATGTTTTAAATTTAAAACTTAAAAACAGAAGAAAAATAATTTGTTAATCACTTAAAGAGCTGAATGAATTTAGTAAGAACAAATCTTGCCATCTAATATACTCTGTGGTGGTTTCTTTTCATTAGTAAAATAATACAAGCAGTGAACAGTACAGACAAAAAATATCTGGATTTCTGTAAGGTACTACACAAATTCGACTGCAGTATATTTTTAAAATACAGGAGTCTAAGACTGATTGAATTATAGGTTGGCATATTAAGAGTTAATTAATCACCATTCCTAGGTATATTGTTAATAGATGATGAATCTATAGGGCGATAATTGATACTATCTTATGGAGTTTCATCTTGAATTATGCAGTAAATGTTGCAAAGAGGTGAAGGTGAGGTGGGGAGAGGAAAGTGAACTTTTTGATATGTGAAGAATTCTCAGGCAGCCCATTCCATGAGTCTAAACTAGGGCATTTGTAAATGTGAGGAAAGTATTTTTTGTTGTTACACAATGACAAAAAGACAGCACTAGAATTTATTGGGTAGGTGTCAGGAGTGCTAAAAATCCTGTTTCAAATGCTAATAGTGCCACCCAATCCATTAAGAAACACTGTAGGGGATGTGGCACCTCAGGCACTGAATTCTGCTTCATTTAGTCACTTAAGAACAATAATGTTGTCTACTTTTGTTCTAGTTACGTGTACTTATAAGCAAGCAAGCCCATAGCCAGTGCCCAGGACAGATGTGGTGAGGGTGGGGAGGACTCAGGGGCAGAACTATATAAATATCCTTTGCCATTGTCAAAACTGAGTTTCTTCACATCCAGTGAAAAGTGTCCTTCATGTGGATGGATTTGTCCATAGCTCTGTGCTTCCTTGGGGAACTTTGGGAGGACTTGGAAATGTGTACTTCCACCTGGTAATATGCTGCATCATCTCCTTTTCTATTCAGTGACCTCTCAAATCCATTTTTTTTAAAATTTATTTTATTGAAGTGTAGTTGATTTACAATGTTGTGTTAAATTCTGCTGTACGGCAAAGTGATTCAGGTATACATATATACATTCTTATTCATATTCTTTTCCATCATGATTTATCACAGGATATTGAATATAGTTCCCTGTGATATACAGTAGGTCCTTATTGTTTATCCATTCTATACATAATATTTGCATCTGCTAATCCCCGACTCCCAAATCATCCGTCCCCCACTTCCCCTCCCCATTGGCAACCTCAGTCTGATCTCTATGTCTGTAAGTCTCTGTTTTGTAGATAAGTTCATTTGTGTCATATTTTAGATTCCACATATAAATGATATCATGTGGCATTTGTCTTCTCTTTCTGACTTACTTCACTTAGTATAATAATCTCTAGGTCCATCCATGTTACTGCAAATGGCATCATTTCATTCTTTTTTATGGCTGCGTAGTATTCTATTGTATGTATGTACCACATCTTCTTTATCCATTCATCTGTTGATGGACATTTAAGTTGTTTCTTTGTCTTGGCTATTGTAAATAGTGCTGCTTCAAACACTAGGGTACATGTATCTTTTTGAATTATAGTTTTGTCTGGATGTATGCCCAGGAGTGGGATTGCAGGATTATATGGCAACTCTATTTTTAGTTTTTTGAGGACCCTCCATACTGTTTAGGAGGGTCCCCTTTTCTTCACATCCTCTCCAACATTTGTTACTTTCAGGATCTCTCTAAAATTCTTTATCCTTTTCCTAAAAAATGTATATTCCATAATTATGTCTTCTGATATCTTTCCATTATCACATCACTATCCCTCTAGATAACCTGAATCACTCAGGATAAGAACTAACAGAATCAATGTAAAGACATTTTAAAAGGCAAGACTTTCTGTAAAGGATAGGTAAATGTCTGTGAAATTATTGTTGAAAATATTAATTTAGTAAATTCCAATTATTCATTTTACCTTGTTGTTCAGTTGGATAGAGACCGCTGCTGAGATTCAGAAGAAGTGTGTTCTATCACTATCAATTTGATCTCTGGAAAATTATTTTAATACTTCCTTGACTCAGTCATATAATTTTAAGTAGAGATAATAATTGTTAAAAGGTCTTTTGATTTTTATAAAAACAGTATTTATGATGGAACTTTTAAGGCCATATGAAAAGTAATACTTTATTATTAAAGACAGATAGTTCTAGATTGTCCAGAATAACTTAACAGAATTTTGGTCATTTTGCTTTCTCATTTCAAGATGCCAAATGTGTAAATAAAAGTCCACAGAATTATGGGATTAGCCTATAATAACTTCAGATATTGTTGTAAAAAAAAAGACCTGTCTCTAATAATGCACAAAAACTAGCCCAGTAAAAGAAAGTAAAGAAATTAAGGAAACAATCCCATTCACCATTGCAACAAAAAGAATAAAACACCTAGGAATAAACCTACCTAAGGAGGTAAAAGACTTGTACTCAGAAAACTATAAGACATTGATGAAAGAAATCAAAGATGACACAAACAGATGGAGAGATATACCATATTCTTGGATTGGAAGAATCAGTGTTGTGAAAATGACTGTTCTACCCAAAGCAATTTACAGATTCAATTCAATCCCTATCAAATTATCAATGGCATTTTTTACAGAACTAGAACAAAAAAATCTTAAAATTTGTATGGAGACACAAAAGACCCCAAATAGCCAAAGCAATCTTGAGGGGGGAAAAAAAAAAAGAGCTGGAGGAATCAGACTCCCTGACTTCAGACTATACTACAAAGCTACAGTAATCAAGGCAATATGGTACTGGCACAAAAACAGAAATAAAGATCAATGGAATAGGATAGACAGCCCAGAGATAAACCCACACACCTATGGTCAACTAATCTATGACAAAGGAGGCAAGAATATACAATGGAGAAAAGACAGTCTCTTCAATAAGTGGTACTGGGGAAAACTGGACAGCTACATGTAAAAGAATAAAATTAGAACACTCCCTAACACCATGCACAAAAATAAACTCAAAATGGATTAGAGACCTAAATGTAAGGGGAGACACTATAAAACTCTTAGAGGAAAACATTGGAAGAACACACTTTGACATAAATCACAGCAAGATCCTTTTTGACCCACCTCCTAGAGTAATGAGAATTAAAAAAAAAAGAAAAAAATGGGACCTAATGAAATGTAAAAGCTTTTGAACAGCAAAGGAAACTATAAACAAGACAAAAAGACAACTCTCAGAATGGGAGAAAATATTTGCAAATGAATCAACAGACAAAGGATTAATCTCCAAAATTTATAAGCAGCTCAATATTAAAAAAACAAAACAACCCAATCAAAAAATGGGAAGAAGACCTAAATAGACATTTCTCCAAAGAAGACACACAGATGGCCAAGAGGCACATGAAAAGCTGCTCAACATCACTAATTATTAGAGAAATGCAAATCAAAACTACAATGAGGTATCACCTCACAGCAGTCAGAATGGGCATCATCAGAAAATCTACAAACAACAAATGATGGAGAGGGTGTGGAGAAAAGGGAACCCTCTTGCACTGTTGGTGGGAATGTAAATTGATACAGCCACTATGGAGAACAGTATGGGGGTTCCTTAAAAAACTAAAAATAGAATTACCAGATGACCCAGGAATCCCACTGCTGGGCATATACCCAGGGAAAACCATAATTCAAAAAGACACATGCACCCCAATGTTCATTGCAGTACTATTTACAATAGCCAGCTCATGGAAGCAACCTAAATGCCCATCGGCAGACGAATGGATAAAGAAGATGTGGTACATATATACAATGGAATATTACTCCACCATAGAAAGGAACAGAATTGAGTCATTTGTTGAGACGTGGATGGATCTAGAGACTGTCATACAGAGTGAAGTAAGTCAGAAAGAGAAAAACAAATATCGTATATTAATGTATATATGTGGAACCTAGAAAAATAGTACAGATGAACCTGTTTGCAAGGCAGAAACAGAGACACAGATGTAGAGAACAAACGTATGGACACCAAGTGGGGAAAGTGGCGGGGGTGGAAGTGGTGGTGCAATGAATTGGGAGACTGGGATTGACATGTATACACTAATATGTATAAAACAGATAACTAATAAGAACCTGCTGTATAAAAAATAAATAAGTAAAATTAAATTAAAAAAAAAAGAAAGTAAAGAATAGCACATATTAAACCTGATAACCTTGGGCTTTCTCCCCTCACAGGCAACACACACAGACACACACATGTATACACAGCTTGTGACACTTTAAAACTCTCACTGAAATTCAGATTATAATAGTAAACAGTACAGAATAAACCACTGAAATCCATTCAGAGCACAGAAAAAAACTAGTAAACAAGACCCCAGTTCCAGCATTGTCAAAACTGTACTGCTGAGTTAAAAAGTCAGGCAAGAAAATCAATTTTCTCTAATACATGAATTTAATGAATAAAAATTCAATATGAAGACAGAGGACAAATAACCCAGCCCTTCTAAACCAACCGAAAAATGTTGATATAAAGGGAGGAACAGTGTTCATCTGCATGTTTTTACTTATTTATTCAATAGACATTTATTAAGCAACTACTAAAGATTAGAACTAACATTGGGCATTTGAAATTCAGAGCTGCCTCTAATATGCAGCATCTGTTTTACTAGCAGTATAAATATATGAGCAAATACAACATGAAAAAGGTTTTTATAAAGAGTAAGATGTATAGACAACAATTTTAAGAGACACCTAATCCTGATTGGGAGGTCTGGGGAAGGATTCTTGGAAGAGGTGACATCTGTATTAAGCTGTGAAAGCTAAAAATGCATTAGTCAGGTGAAGTCGTATGAGCATCAAGCAGAAAAAATAACAAGTGCACAGGCGGGAGGGGAGAGCTGGGCCTCGCTTGTAATGCAAATCTGAAATAATTCAATTTCTAAAGCATAGGATGGACCCCTAGCAAGAGATGAGCTTGGAAGTGTCCATAGATCATGATGTATGCCTTTCTAAGTACTGTGAAGGTGATGGCAAGTAAGACATTTAAGGATCTTTAGCAGGGATTAATCTTGTTAGATAAAGCACTGGTCACCATCTTGGTACAATTGATATGAGGATTTTCCAGATGCTGCATGAAAATCTTATTTAGAATAAGGATAATAGTAAATAGAGGAGTTGAAATCTGTATTTTGGTACTACCTATGTTTTGATTAAAGGTATAATATAAAGTTGGAAACCAAGGTCTTCATATGTACTAGTACTGCTAACACAAACCATAAATAAAAGTGATAGAAAATGTTTTACTTTGAATTACTAACCCTTCTTTCTAGACCATCTCACTGCTAGAAAAACTTGCAATTCCACATGTAAAATTTTGTGACGCAGTAAGATTAATATGACAATGGTTGGGTTAGCTAGTAGTCATAAATATACATCTCAGAACTGAGGGGCAACTTGTTTACTGAAATAGATGTAGAATATTGATAACCTTACAACTGGCTGGATGTTATTAGGTGTACAAATATAACCTACTCCTTCTACCTATTATGTAGAATACAGGGTAAAGCCTATGTGTGCCTGTTTTGTAGCCAGTAATCTACAGTGATCAGGGTTTTGCAAATATTGCCTTGGAATTCTGAATAAAAATTTCCTATCACTCTGTTTTTGACAAGATCCTTGTAGTTAGACTTAATTGCTAAAACATCATAGATACCTCAAATAATAGAAATTATATTTGAAGACAGTTTTGAAGAGCAAGAAATAGACAAAAAAAAAAAGCAAAACAAAAATAGTCTGTAAATTCACCTCAGCTTACTGAATTCCTTACAAGTCTGTATTTTCTCTCACATCAAGACTTTTCAATGTGTCCACTGTGCCTGGCCCGTTTGTCTTCACCTCTTCTTTCCTCTATCTGCTTAATTACTCCAAAATTTTTGTCTTATTCTCCAGAACACAGTAGGATGCCCTTTTCTTTGTCCCTATCTTCTTATAGGACTTATTTCCCTTACCTCTTTAGACCATGAGTTTCTGAAGAAGCTTGTTGATTGTGAGAGAAAGAAAAGCCAGAACATGTGAATACTGCCAACAACGTTCCTCCTTTCCGTGTCATTTATCAGACAGATCACAACTTGTCAATGTCTAAAGCATGTGATGAGAGATTCAAATGCCATACACTGCAACTACTGTTTCAGTAGTTTTAAGGAATATTTTGTGCTTTGAAAGATACATGCCACCTGCAGTAAATCGTAGTTAACCAGAATATTTAAAGGAAATGATTTTAATCGTTGGAATTTCTGGTCCTCCTTCCATCCCCAAATGATACACATTCTCACCCACCCCCCAAAAACCCCCGCTACTTTTGTTTAAAGCCATATTACAAATGATTTGAATTATTTCTGCCAACACTTCTAGTTCAATCTATACAGGATAGGAATGCTGTGACTATGGAGTGAAGCATTCTTTATCTATTCACCATGTGGTAGTTTTCATGGTCTGTATTTCAGAGATTCAGGTAAATAACACATACACTGAATCCTTCCTTTTAAGGGAAGCATTGTTGATTTTATTTCCATTTGTTTGCTTGCTTTAACTTTAGCTGTCACTATTCTCTACATAATTTTGAGTATTAATCTACAGTTTTTATTTGTTGCTATGCTATACTGATTTGATACTCAAAATAATAACACAGCTTGCCTGTCTAAGAAGGACCTTAAGGATAGGGTGGTAGTCATCTTCCCGAATTGCTGATGATAATCCCTTAAAGTAAACAGATAGTTTGTTTTCATGGTCCTCTGGATGTTAAGAGGTAAATCTCCACTAAATTGGAAAACTGTCTTTTCTTGATGAGAAGAAGGGTATGCTTGGGAAGGTGTTTTGTGGAATAAAAGAGATTATACCTCCTCTTTGGAAAGGACAACTTTTGAATCAGCTACAAAATCTTCTCCAAGAACTTCCTGCCTAGGGAGTGCTGACATAGAGTACAGAACATCTGCATCCTTGCTATGTGAGATTTTCTGGTCTCCCCATGTGATATTGACTTCTGTGTTTGCAAGCATTTTGGAGCCAGTTGAGTACTTTTTCATGGAAATGGAGTTTATTTACAATTACCAGCACTGGTGCTGTGACATCTCGTACCATCTTATAACCCTGATATGCATATTCTGCCTTGTTTTTAATTCCAACCAGTAGAATCCATATTTTCCCATCACACCACCACTTTACTGTCATTATTTAACTTAAAAATGGGCAAAAGTAAGTGAAGAAAAGAAAGAAAGCATTTAGGTCAAATCAAAGCAGAGAATCTTGCAATCTTAAAGTTATATCAAAATGGCAGTAGGGTTTTTGAGAACAAATTATTTTTTTTTTCCTTTGCAGACAATGACTGATAGCTTAAAAATGTTCCTAGAGACATCCCTCATCCATCCCCACCCTTTTGGAAAGATTGTCCTAGTTACTTTGATATGTGGAAATTTGGGGAGCTTATCCACAGATAGGATAGAATATTCTTTCCTGTAGGATTTCTCACATGTACATGTGCTAAATGATGCAGTGCCTTATGTCAAAAGATAATAATACAGATTTAGAGCTGAGCAGAGATATAATTTAAATAAGCAATCAAATTTCATATTTTTTAAGGAAAAGAGAATCATGCCTCTATCCTAAAACTAGTTCATCATGAAAAACGTGAGATTTTTTACTTTACTCACGTGAACAAATTTTATCATTCATAATAAAATATGCAGAAAATATATGATAACTAGTCCATTTTGATAGAGCAATAAATAACCTAACATTGTGCAATAGAAAAAAATGAGGCCAGTTCATCAGGAAGAGGTACTTTCAGTGGCATAGTGTGGAGAAAAACAAATTGTTTTCTAAAACTACTCCACATGCTCCAGACTAATTTATTATTACATTATTATTTCCCTCTAGAATTTAAAATGGTTGGAAAAGATTTTATACTTATCAGGAGTTCTAAATCCTTAAATTTTCAGTGCTTTGCATTTTCAATTCTTTATATACTAAGAGGAATAAAATGTTCCAGTCTCTCTCCTTATTTTTATTTCTGTTCAGAGATGCTGCAGGAGCTGTCACAAAGAGGATTATCCAAACATGTGCTGAATTTAAAGCATGTATATGGATAAAGAGATATATGATTCAAGGGGAAAGAACAATACCTCTTATATGAATGTGTTTTTATCACTATAACTGATTCCATGCAATCATTATCATGCAGATGAGTTGGAAGCAGCTAAATATTGTGAGCTTCTAGCACAACATAATTAAATAAACACATTGTCCTTTGTGTTTCCAGGAAAGTAGCTGGAGAACTGCAGCCTTTGGCAGTCTTCCAGGGCTGGTGGGCATCTGTGGCAGGGTATTTTTGTTCTCTGATGAATGAAAACTACATTTGACAAATGGTCTCACACTCTGAAGTGTGAGGGTGGGAAAAGATATGGGTCAATGTGCATTAGTTCGTATCAGTTCTTTGTAAAGTATTGATGTTATCTCAACAATGTTTTGTAAAATACTCCAGCTGTATAATGAGGCACACGTTTGTGACCGTCACACCATATGTTAGGATACGGCAAGAACATAGTACAAGGGTGTGTCCAGATCAAAGTCACTTACTTGTGTCTGAAAGTGCAAAAATTGGGATTAAGTGTGAAGTTAGATAAAAAGAGATGAAAGTGGGGCTGTGTTGGAAGTAGGAGTCAGACTGTAAAGTAGGGACAGTTTTGTAGGGAGAGAACAGACTGAATTCCAGAGAGAGAGCAACAATATGACCAAAATGTGTGTCAGCCTTCAGACAAGAGGAAAGAGAGAACATTCTAAATAATAACCAAAAAGCCCCATGAATACAAAGATGTTTCTCAGTGATTTATGTGAGGACATCCAAATGCAACATAAATCAAATAAGAATAACCCTGAATACATGGAAATGGTAAATTTTCCACCCACTCTTTAATCGTCTTACAACTGTGACCACTTAGCCATTACTTAGAAGAGAGATTCCTGACCTTGCTGGTATTGACATCTTGGGCCAGATAATTCTTTCTTGTGAGGGCTGTCCTGTGTGTTGTGGGATGTTTAGTAGCATCCATAGTGTCACCCACTAAATGACAGTAGCACAGCCCCTAGTTACGAAAACAAAAAATGTCTGGGGCTTCCCTGGTGGCGCAGTGGTTGAGAATCTGTCTGCTAATGCAGGGGACACGGGTTCGAGCCCTGGTCTGGGAGGATCCCACGTGCCGCGGAGCAACTAGGCCGTGAGCCGCAACTACTGAGCCTGCGCGTCTGGAGCCTGTGCTCTGCAATAAGAGAGGCCGTGATAGTGAGAGGCCCGCGCACCGCGATGAAGAGTGGCCCCCGCTTGCCACAACTAGAGAAAGCCCTCGCACAGAAACAAAGACCAAACACAGCAAAAATAAATTAATTAAAAAAAAATGTCTGCAGACATTGCTAAATGTCCTTGGAGGACAACTGTACTTACTTCCTGTTGAGAACCACTGACTTAGTGTCTCTATCTGCTTCAAATACTACACCCTTCCTAAGACAGAAAACCTTAAGGGATTGTATATTAGCATTATTGGTTTTAGCATCATTCATGCTTCCTCATAGACTACTCTTGAGCCTATGTTCAACTTCATGAAAATCAGATTCCAACCTGTGCTTCATTTTTTTAAAAAGTGGACTTCTTCAGTATCTCTTTTGCCAGTGTTTCTACACTGTTAATCTGAAAACTATGCCACCATTCTGGTACAGAAAGCACTCCCTTACTCTTACCAGGTGTTATTAAACTTTCTTTCCTAGGATATAGTAGCTTTTCCTCCCTTGTATTCCAGTCTAATTGTTGTCATTTAGATATTCAAGATAAATTTAGCTGATGTTGCTGTCTTCTTTACCTAAAACCCAAAGTAGGACATATATTTCACAATATGACTGTGAGTCGAGTTCTGTGCTTTCTCAGTGAGAAAAACAGAGAGATATATTGTCAAGAATCAAGTGAAGAATGAGAACATCTACATCAACCTGACCAAGGCAAAGTCATAATGCACTCAAGGCAGAGATTGCATTAGGTTGCAAATGCTCCCTTTTGGAACTAGAAATAAAATTATTGAGCAAATTTATTAAGACAAATGTATGGGAAGTAATTTGTTATACAATTTTCTTGTGGTAACTCTAGAGCTTCTTGTTAGAAGGACTAGTGGAGAACCATATATATAGTTATCATGATGAGCCCTTAACAATATTATCTGCAATTATTTCTTCTGTCCATTGAATCTACATCTTCTGAAAGTATACCTCCTGGTATAAGTGGATTTTTAGAGCATTTGTTACCTAATTTTAAGGAGAATGGGTCGAAGAAGAGGTTTCTTTCACATCTTTAATTGGGTTGATAGTTGTTTGCTTTGGGCAAACATCTAGTAGGCTTCAAAACAGCCACTGATATCATCTTATTTTCCCTGTATGTTCTATTCCTATCTCCGTTTCAACTGTTCCCTCCAGTGATGACCAAACTTTGTACTCAATAAATTAGATCTAATCAGACATTTACTCTTCTCACCTTCCCATTACAAAACTGTCAACTTACCTGCATCTATAGTCACCTACACTGTCTGATTTTCTCTCAGTTACTTTGGATGAAGTATCTCTTTTCCAATTAAACGTGTCAGGTGTGACCTGGATTCCACCTTCACAAAATGTGACCTCTGTAATTAGCCACTTCTCTCCTATTCCTCTAGGGAGGCAAAGACAGCCTGAACTAAGATTATCTGTGGAATCACAAAGAGTAAATAGTTGAGAGATGTGGTGGAGGAAGATCAATAGGAATTATTAATTGATCTCATTTGAAAAATAGAGGAGAAGAATACAGTGAAGATTGCAGCACATTTTCTAAATAAGTAGAGAGATGCCATGGATTGGACCTGAACAAATAAGAGGTAGAACATTAGTCTTATGATCTTTGACTGATTCACACACACACACACACACAATTACTTTCTATCTTTCCCAGGTAGAAAAGCCCTTGTGTCTTTCTATGCACTTATTAGCTTTCTTTTAAAACCATGAATTCTCCAATGACATTATTTCTGAAAGGATCCTTTACTACTCATACCTTTGGCAGAACCTTTTACATATTCTATTTAAAATTGTGCTCTATGCGTGAGTGGTTCATATATTCACCTTTGATAATGGAATCTCTTCATGATGGTGGTGGTTCTATTTTCTTATACTATGTTATAATTGTAAGGACCTTGGAGCAAGAAACATTTTTAAAAATCTAAAATGAATGCATGGAGCTTCCCTGGTGGCATAGTGGTTAAGAATACACCCGCCAATGCAGGGGACATGGGTTCGAGCCCTGGTCCGGGAAGATCCCACATGCCATGGAGCAACTAAGCCTGTGCACCACAACTACTGAGCCTGCGCTCTAGAGCCCGAGAGCCACAACTACTGAAGCCCGTGTGCCACAACTACTGAAGCCTGTGCACCTGGAGCCTGTGCTCTGCAACAAGAGAAGCCACCGCAATGAGAAGCCCGTGCACCCCAGCAAACAGTAGCCCCCGCTTGCCGCAACTAAAGAAAGCCGGCGCGCAGCAACGAAAACACAAGGCAGCCAAAAATAAATAAATAAACAAATTTTTTTTAAAAAGTGAGTTGGAATTTTAAAATAAAATAAAATGAATACATTATGGCTGTGATTTTCACATATTCTAGGGATTATTAATTCTTCCAATATATAGTTTGATAATATTTATTCCTCCCCATTGAGTTATTGTATCAAAATATTAGACTTGTTTTCCATTTTCCTAGAGATTTTTTGTCGTTGTTGTTTGGACAGAATTTATTTACCAGTACATAAATTTTATTTAAAAAATTCAAAGTGTTATAACCAATTTAATCTACTGGTTCTTCTATGAAATTGATGGATAGCCATGATCTCCATTTCAATTTGAAGCATGTCAACAGACTTTAAATCTATTGGTTTTTACCAGTTGTCAATATCTATTGATTTAATAAACTTGAAGATATAGCGTTGCTTCTACACACACAGATGCTAACACACACACACACACACACACACACGCACAATGATTACAAATTTTTATAAACTGACTGTCACACAATGACAGGATTTACAAGTTTAATCCCATGAGATCACATCTTCATAAATATAACGGTTTGTGTTTACACACTTGTTTTCGTATCAGCTGTACATCATGGCCTTGGAAGTAGTCAGAGAAAAAGGACCTATGAAAGGTACCAGTGGAGGAAAGCCAATAATTAATATGGCAATAAGTTAGTGGAGTAAAGAAAATGAAAATCAGTGTCCACTCCTATTTGACCAGTCTCTATGGTTGAATGGGCATATATCAATTTCTTGAGACAGTATTGGTTTCAAATTGTGTATCATTTTCCCCATGAGCACACATATCAAATTATTGGTTGAAGGCTTGATTTAGAATATATTGCTATTTTATCTCAAATGAACTTAAACTCAACTTTTAAAGGTTTCTATAATCAAACGTATTCTGAGTCTACATTCTAAAACACTTCAGGTAATTAAACACTTTAATAAAGACCCCAAGATGTAGTGAAGACACTATGTTTCTTTCATTTCCTTATACTGTAACATCCCTGTATGCTGTTCTCAGTCTGAATTCTGAAAATAAAAATGTGAATAATTCCCTTTGTAAAAATCATAGAGAAAGTGAGATGACTTGAGATTACCAAAATTATTAAAGGAATTTAATTAGCCTTTAGGCTTGTGTAGAGTAGAGATGATCACATCATGACTCACAAAGTTTTCTAGGCCTTATACTGCTTCTTAAGTCTTCCTTCAGTATTTTCATTTCTCCCTCACTTGTATGTTCAGGAAATTTTATACATGTATGTATATATGTATGTATATATACGAAATATTGAAGTCCCGAATAAAGCCAGTTTAAAAAAATTAATTTTAATTATCTTTTCTGAAAGAATCACAAAAGCCAAGCAGTTATCTGCATCTTTGTAAAACTATGTTATGTCTTAAATTTTGGCTCTTGGTTTGACATAAAAACTTCCTGAAATAAGTGCTCTCTAAAACATGAATCTCTTGGTAGTTTCCTTAAATACAGTGAATTATAACAATAATTTTGAATTATGTCACAACCTGAAATTTTCCAGTAATAAAATATACATACTAGTTATAACCACATAAGATTATGCTATAATACTATGTTAAAAGAATTACATTCTTTAAAGGTGTGTTTATTAAAATAGGTCAAAATTTAATTTTTGTATTTCTTTTGTAACTAAGAGGCTGTGGTTCTTAGCATTGATTGTTAGGAGAGTATTTCTTGCACCTCCAACTCCACATATAAAAAGTATCAAGAATAAAAATTCTATTCATTTCATTCTTTCAGTAATCCTGTTAAAATGACATGAATTGCCCTTACAGTTTTCCAAGCAAGGATTATCAGGTACATTTGTTGGTCTCAGCAAAGCAACAAAAGAGGAGTTAGCATAAAGCAGCGCTCTGGCAGTTAGAAGATATAGATTTTGTTTCTGCCTTCATCACTTGTTCATTTTGCCACTTGAGCATTACTCCTTCTGTATGAACCTGAGCCTTTCCATCCACAAAGTATCTTGTTTAATACAGTGTATCCAGGGGGCCCTCAGGAAATATTAAAAGATGATAAATAGTAAAGGTAACTTGCCTCTTACCTAACGACTACAGAATGTGCTGTGTGATTGAATAAACAAAAGGCTTTGAAATTATGCATGGGGCCTTTTTTTTTCTCGTTTCCTAGCAGTATTCAGTGCATTTTTCTCTGTTTAAATATGAGTTGGACATAGTGGAAAATATACTCAGAGACAGTGGATAGCTATATCCTTCCTTGATGTACTTTCTATCTAAAGCAGTTCTTCATTTTCTTCTGCTATGTATCTTACTGTTCCTACAGGTTTATGGAGAATAGCAAATACCAAGTTAAATATATTATAACTTTTCCTATGCTGTAAGGTTATTCTAAAGTTATCTTTCTCTAATAATAATATTCTTTGGACTTTTATTTCATTTCTCTCCAGATGTACTTTAGTTTTTGCACATATTTTAGGAGTGGTTTTATTTGTTTGTTTGTGGCATTGTTCTTATGTCACACACAAAATAATATTCTAATTGGCCCGAAAAGGATAATGCATCTTCCAAAACAAGAATTAAGTTCTTACTTGATGAATTCGGCTGGCTTTTTCAGAAGTAAAATCATTTCAAAGGTTGCTGGGCAAGCCCTTAAACTTAGCACCTCTCTGAAATTCAACCCACATTTTAAAATAAATGTACTTAAAATTTGAAAATATTTAAATCTCTAATAAATTAACCATCTATAGAATTTTTTTAAATAGCTCTGTTATTGTGCTCTATTTTATGTGGAGCAATTCTTTCAGCCTTCGTTTATACTCTCAAAATAATGAGTTCCATCTTTTTAATTTATCTCAACTCTTACCTTTTAATAGGAATTTATTATTTTCACAACAGTAGGAGAGAGCCATTCTTTATAAAAATGTAGCTATCTGATACTTATTGAAACAAACATATTTCTGATACTGTTTCTCAGTATCTAAGAAAAAGAATTGCTACCACTCTATGTCTCTGCCCTTTCCTTTGTGTTTGTTTTTAATTATGCTAACTTTTGCCTTTGACGTATAATGTTTTCTCATTTTAACATTAGTTTTGATGTTTATTTACTGATAATACTTGTACACAGGGACAACACATTGCAAGTATATTCAGCAGATAGTGAAAAGATCTGAAAGTCTTCCTGGAAAGTTAATAGTTGGAACTCAAAAATAGATCCTGCACATACCAAGCATTTTTCCTATTTCTACCATACCTGAGAGAAGATTTCATTTTATATGCATGAAACAAAGTCTATTGTATGCATTAAACCAACTTTATGATACCAGGGAAACTTTGTGGGCCTAAAAAAAAAAAATCAATAAAATATTTATAAGAAAAAATAGCTAGTGAAACCATGCAGTCCCTGGTTATCATTCCATGTTATAGATGATGGCTTCAGTCATTTTCAAGTTGCCAAATACAATTTATTACTATAAAATCTTTCTCATCACAAAGCCAAGCTCTTTCCAAATTGATACAGTTTACTGCACTGCAAGGAGGTAATGCCCATCTCCACTCAGAGCTCAAACAGTTAATGTTCAGCACTTGGAATCAATTTAGCTGACATGAAAGAGCCCCCGGAGTGGTAATGGCTCTTTTCTCGTGATCTGTATATCACTGCACTTAAGTTCTAGAATGCCAGGAGCGCTTCAGATTTGAATTTATTTTGTTACTGGGCTTAATGCACCCACTTGAATATTTAGATGAATCACTTTCTGTCAAACAAATTTGTCTTTTGAATATCAAGCACTTAAAAATAATGCTGATAAATAGGCAATGGATAAAATCGTATTCTGCTTGATCGGAGTTTTTATTTTTTTCCACTTATTCTGGAACCACTAAGATTTGAATAATTCTTCAAATCTTTTCTGGACTGGAACGAATAGAGATAAATATGAAATTGACCTTGATTTTACATGGCTGGTTTTTCATGGCCGTCATATAGGGCCATGCAGCCTGGGCACTGCATAACTTTAAGGAGCACTGGTCACTTCTAGTCTTTGCAAAGGACGCCCCCTGTATCTGGATGGTGCACAACCGGCACAATTGAACATGGAGGCGCTACCACAGATAGATACAAAGCAAGTAAGGAATTTGATTAAATCATCATTCTAAAATTGCATGGTTGGTTAAATGAGTAAATCAGACCCTTACCTGCTTTGAACTGCCTTCTTAATGGCATCTGATCGTAGACTACAAGAGCCAGAATTGACTTAAGAGTTTCTCTAGTTCCAGCTTCTTACCATATAGGAGTAAACTCAAGTCCCTACTCACCAAGGGGTTAAACTAAGTCCTGTAGGTAGATAGTAGTTGTCAAAGCTAGATCTAGGGGCTTCCCTGGTGGCGCAGTGGTTGAGAGTCCGCCTGCCGATGCAGGGGACACGGGTCCGTGCCCCGGTCCGGGAGGATCCCACATGCCACGGAGCGGGTGGGCCCGTGAGCCATGGCCGCTGAGCCTGTGCTCCACAACAGCGAGAGGCCCGCGTACCGCAAAAAAAAAAAAAAAAAAAAAAAAAAAAAAGCTACATCTAAAACCCAGTGTATAGACTTCTTTTCCAATGATCTGTTTTCAAAACCCTACAGTAACTTTCATTGTCTCATTAAGATGTTGACAGCCACCTCTCCCCTGATTATAAGAGACATCACAGGGAAGTGACCTTACAATAATAGAGTTGTGGTTTTAGCCTCTCTTGAAGTCCATTCTGCTGTAGGGATTCCACAGTTTTGATCTTGGCTTGTTAACCTCATTAGCATTGATTCTCAACACCTGTGCCTGTGGTTAGTTGGAGACCTAGGGTGTATGGGGTGTATGACTTCTTTGTACCAGAGCCCACCATCAATAGTCATTTCTCCCATGACCAAATGGAGTATGAAGAACTAGAAATAGTGAACCTGGAGTCATGTGTGGGTGTTGAACAGGTTATTATAAAGATTCTGTTTACATATGTATTTTATAATATTTCATGCAGTATAGATTTTGGACAATAGGTGAAGGAATGGCAAATGAAGTTAATTATCTTTTTTTTTCTTTTTTTCCTAGTGAGGTTGATGGGATTTTGTTTACTTTCCTAATAAGATGGTGATTTACATGTTTTAGAGAACCACTTACTCTGTGCCCTCTGTGCATGGTTTCAGCCTTGCAAGTCTGAACTGAAGGCATGCATGAGTCCAGAGCAGATGTGTACAGCTGGGCAAACCTCTTTTCTATTGCTCTTCCTTGGAATGATAATCCACATGCTGAGATTTCAAATGACTTTAATACACATTTTCTTGATTAATGGAAAATGGCAGAGTGTAGGAGACTGAAACAGTTTGTGCTTTGCTTGATTAATTAATAAGGGACTCTCTTTTCCCAGCTCCAACTCATTATGCTAATGAAGTGTCATCAATTAAGGCTTTCCCTTGATTATTGAATGTCAGGTAGCGCTCAGTGAAAATGCTGCATTCCTTTGCTGTCTGGGTGGAACTGCCATTACAGCTTTTTCTGGACTGCTCCTTCCATTAGCTGCTGTTTGTTCTATTTTCTCATTATTGTGTCTTTTTCTTGCTCTTAAGTGAGGTGACTATGGAAAGCTTGGAATGAAATGGAAAATGTTGTCTCTGGAAATGTGGGTAAAGAAAAAGTGTTAACAGAAAGATACACACAATTCTTAATTCAGAACTCATTTGTAATTATTAATGATATAGTAAAAAATTAATCAAAAGACTCTGTTGAGCTTTCTGAAATAAGTCTTTGGTATTGTGATTAGATAAGATAAGCAGTTCAGAAATACATGACCATTAACCATTTCCACCCTACTATTGAAATTAAATTTTAAGGTTTTTTTTCCTAAGGGAAGTATCCTGAGAACAAAAGAGTACCTATTTAAATGCTTTATTCTCTTTAGGTAATGTTCTAATTTGTTTACAAATATTACTTAGATTTGGATCCACTTAAAGATGACAGAAATGTGAAAAGAATAGAGTAGAACCAAGTACAGCCTCTAGATTACATTGAGGAAACAAACATTTTTACGTGTCCTAGTGGCTTTTTCTCCTTAGCACTGAAGATGAGGCTCTTGATATGGGTCAATTTTGTACATTCATGTTATCTAATTCACTCATTAGGGAATGCCTTACTTTAAGATTAGGTAGTCCCTGTTAGTGAGGAACTGCTAAGACATTTATAAAGGTTGTAAGTAGAAGAAGGTCTGAGTAAGACACTCACAATCACCCATCTTATCTACTTTTGGTAGCTGACATCTTGGGGGAGCAATAGTAATGAATCTGTTTAATCTTCGCCTTTCACTTCACCTAAAGTAAAAAATAGTTTATAGTTTTATGGTACATCTCTGGCCTTGAAAAAAAATTGTTTTTCAACTAGTGGTGTCATCTGCTTAATTAATTCATCGATTTCTCAGTTTCCCTAACTACAGAATGAGGAGATAGTATTCATGCATGGCTATCTTTCTGGAGATTCTGAATATAAATAAATGGAGAAGTAAAAAGGATACTCTACTACTTGCTTTTATGGAATGCATTTTTATTCTGGTGCTGTGAGTTTTAAAATTAGAGGAAGACATCTGATAGAGCTCATTGCTGAGTATACTGATGCTTAGTTACCTCCATCAGTTAAAACTAAAGTTTATTCCTCTTTTCAGAGAGCACTCCTTTTCTCTGCTTTCAGGAATAATGTTTCCAGTTCATTGGAACGCTTAGATGTGCTGTCTTTGGGTTATATCTTTAACTCTTTCTCTGAGTCCCAAACCTGTTAGAGCACTAAAGAAAGACTGATCCATAAAGTGAACTAAGTATGCTGCTGAGCAGAGGCGGTATTTACTGCCTCAGTGTGGAACACCTGTATTATCTTCTCAGAAGGATCTTGGTGAGAAATAAATCTAAATCTAAGGATGGACAAGTGGGGGGTTGGTAATCATCAGAATTCAGGCCTGAATGCCACTCCTTTAGAGGACCAGCCCCAAGCAGCAGATTCTCCACGTGCGGCCATGCACAAGAGCAAATCCACTCGGCGCTCAGAGCCAGTATTCCATTTGATAGTCATACTTGCATTTGTGCCATATAGTGTGGAGAAATGGTAAATAACCTTCTGAAACAGAAAGTGGTGGAAGATCAAATTACCCAGGTAAAGAAGAAAATAGTTTAAGCCCTACCAACTGCAGCGCATATGCGTTCATTGTCATCACTTTAATCTTCTGTTTGTTTTGTTTTTGATATTAAAGTCATGATAACGAGATAGGATGAACTGGGATGAAATTTTATTTTTTTAGAATCAAATTACTCTCCATAAATTTCTTTATTTTGACAATGAAACTTTACTTTCATTGTAGAAAACAGCTTATGTTCAATTTTTCACCAAAGTGTACATGTCCCTGCGGTCATTAAAGTTGAAGCTGTAGGACTGTTATATTTATAACACTGCAATGTCGGTTGAGTGAGAGAAATAGATGAGTATCATAGATTTGAGGATATGAGATATGATTCTGTCATTCATAACTAAAGTCATGCTGCATGTATAACATAATCTCACTGTGTCCTGCCTGGTTTGAAATGCAGAATAAAATGTGTGTAGAAAGGAATGCCATATTTATATAATTGATTAATTGTAATTATTCCTAGAAAAATAGACTTCAGGGCCTGAATATGTAGGAAGTGTGCAGATCAACAGATTAAAAGAAAAAGTATTTTTCAGATGGACAATATAGTCGGTAACCAACAGTTAACCAAAAGGAAATTGGATATAATCAGTATTATTGCATGTATTGCATGTATTGCAAGCATGTATTGCAAGTCAACAGTTTGCCCTGGTTGATGCCAAATGGTCACTTATTCTTCTAATTAACTTCCTTCTTGGTGGGAATGTAGTGTTTTGTGAGACACAGCATAAAGTAGTTAAATAGACAGATCCTGGAGCCAAACAGCCTGGGGTTGAATCCTAGCCCACCCACTTACTAGCTGTGTGAACATGAGCAGTCTGTTTAACATTTCCATGCTTCATGTTCCTCTTCCATAATTAAAGTAATACCTTCCCCATTCAGTTGTTGTGAGGATTAAATAAGTTAATAGATAGAAAGCCTCTGTAAGCATGTTAGCACTAATTAAACACTATAAAAATTTTGCTATTATAATATAGGAGAATATATTGGCGATTTTTACCGAATTTTAGGATCAGATAGATGGGTGCTTATATTCTGTCTCTATGGATACCTTTATTATTTTATTTTTTGTTTTATTTTTGGATCTTGGATAAGTAATGAGGCTATTGAGCCTCAATTTTCTTATCTATAAGACAGGCATAATGATAGGATCTACCTTATGTTTTGTGAAGATTAAATAATTTCTGATACATACTCAATGCTTAAAAAATATAATCATAGTCTTTACTTTTTATTCACACATAGGATACTATTGCCACATTAATATACTTTCTTGTCCTTGACCAAATTCAGGATATATTAAAATCCCTTTGTTACAGATGTAAAGGCTAGAAAGGGATAATAAAATATACTCTGCATTCAGTATTAAAAATACATTGTTGAGGACATCCCTGGTGGTCCAGTGGTTAAAAATCCGCACTACCACTGCAGGGGGCACAGTTTCGATCCCTGGCTGAGAAACTAAGATCCCACATCCCCGCGCGGTGCGGCCAATTAAAAAAAAAAGTGAAAATAAATACTTAAAATATTTTAAAAAATACATTGTTGAACATCCATTTTACAGTTCAGTGTGCTTCTCCCCTGCCAGGAGAAAATCCTGAACTATACCAAAAAAACAAAAAGAAACATGATAATCGTAACAGGAATTAATTATGTAGCAGAGAAAATCCTTCCTACTTTTAAAAGATATTTTTTTTTAAGGAAAGTAATATTTGCCTTTTGACTGACATAATTGTATCTAAGTCACAGAGTGATCAGAAATTAGAGCTTTATTAAAACTTGATTTACTACAATTTCTGCTTTATTTTTTGCCAAGTTCACATTACTCCGTGAAACAAAATATAAAACCTCATAGCTTAATTTTAAACTTATCATCACCAGTAACAAGACATGTATAAGCAAAGTAACAGTGATTAGGGGAATCTATACATTCATTCAAGGAACTGAAGGAAGAAGTGTTTCCTCTTAATTTATAAAATGCGAATTATGAAATGACTAACAATTCAGTGGTTATTGTTGCTCTGTCCTTTGAATACATTTACTTTTTTCCTTTGCCTACTTTTATATTTTCATATTATACTTGGTTCCTCATAAATTATGCAACCACTTTTGAGAAATTTAGAAGTGAGTTGACCATGTCCTGCCCACCTGTACTTTTTTTCCTGGGCACACAAACTAAGGCTGTATTCTTGACTTCCCTTGCAGATTGCTGTGACTAGGTGATCAAGCATTCTCCAGTGGTATGTGAGAGAAAGTGATGTGCACATTTTCTGGTCCATCCTATAAAAATCGCCCAAGAGCACACCATCCTTTTTTCCTTTCCTTCTGCCCTAAATAGAAACTCCTAGACTGACCCTACTGTACCCCCATGCTTGGTCATTGACTTGGAATGTCCCTACACATTTGCATGAGAATAATACTCTCTTGAATATGTTTAGTTCCATTTCGACATATAGTAGGAAAAAAATGATTTTGAAATGGAGTGATGCTGTAAAAAATTAAAATGTGTTAAAACATAAATTTTTGCTCTAACAACAGAAAAACAAATAGAGGTCATGGTGAGAAAAATATATACAGCAAGAGGCAAGTGGAGATGTGGGCTATGTGATGGCAAAGCATTTTGAAAACACTCACCTGCAATTACTTGGAAGGTTAACCAAGTGTCTACTGGACCTGGAGCTCTAGAAGTGAAAAAGTCAGAATGTTAATAAATGTGTGACTGTTATTTGCTGCACTGAGCCATGTATTATGGGAAAGAGCTGAGCACAGGCAAGAATTAGCTGCTTTTAAACAGGTGTTGAAAGGAATAGAGAAACCAGATTAGAAGCATCATAGGATTGGAAAACAAAACTGCTCTGAACCTTTTACAATTGGAGATAAGACTGAAAAAAGCTTTAAGAACCAAAGACATACACAAGGGGCTTCAGCTTGTGCAAAAATCAGCTTGAAAGAGGTTGTCTTCTCATTCACTCCTGTTGCTTCAGATGAGCTTAAAGAGATATCAGAGAGAGAGAGAGAGAGAGAGAGAGAGAGAGAGAGCGCGCGAGCAGGGTGGGGGGAGGGTAGAAGAAGAGAAGGAAGGAAGGAAGGAAGGAAGTAGCAGCAGCATGTGTGGAGGAAGAGAAAGAACTGTAAGGTCGGATCTTAACAAACGGCACCGCGAAACAGAGGAAAGCTTCAAGTGAGCTTTATTAGGGAGCGCTCCCGGGCGAGGTTCACTGGTCCGAGAGAAATGGGCCAGAGAAGTCGCACCTGGGCGAGGGTTGGGCAAGATTTTATAGGGGAAAAAGGGAAAGGGGTGTGGTGAATCTGGGAGGGCGCAGGGTATTCCTTATTTGGTGGTCTTTTCGGGTATCCTGGGGGACGGTTAGCCCCGCCCCTCGAAAGGCGGGAAGGCTGGGCCGGGTGGAAAGTCCCCAGGTCAGTTCCTGGAACTGGGTGGTCCGGAATGTCTCCAGGGCAGTTTCTGGAACTGGGTGGTCCGGAGAATTTCGATCTGATGCAACCTGTGAATCTGATTGTGTTCCCCTGCCCCGGGCCAGTTGGCCTTACAAGAACAAAGAAATAAAACCAACTTAATAGAGTTGACTTAAAAACTATAGCTAAGAAAAAACTCTGACTTAACTAGAATATGAAAATGACTGGAACATGGAACTTACCAGAAGCAAATTCATTTTCAATGGAATTTTATTAACTTGCAAACCACAAGCCCATAAAAATCATTAACAATTTGGGAATTTCAGTGATATGGATATGGGGATTTTAGCATTATTCTTGCAACTTTTCTGTAAGTCTGATATTGTATTAAAATGAAAAGTCAACAAGAAGCCCTTATCTGCCAATAAGAGTATGTGATCATCAACCAATTGTTGTCAGGAATTTCACCAGCAGGAAAATAGCTGTCCAAGCTGTAAAGCTTCCAAGTAGGTCATCCTCCACCCCACCCACTTCAGATGTGGCCATTGAAGATGTGATATGGTAATTTATAATAAGAAATATATATTTGGTCTTCTTCTTCATTTCTGGTGCAGAACTTCTAAAACCCTAGGAATTTCCTAACTGATGAGAGAGATAAATCTGTCTTTTGTTATGCTAAGGAGGTGATTTTTGGACCACACCTAAGAATGAGGGCTGATTGCCTAGAGAATCAATCATGTGATTGGAGGGTTGGAACTTTCACCCCAACTCTTGACTTCCAGGGAGGGAAGAGGAGCTGGAGATCCAGTTCAGTCACCGGTGGCTGATAATTTAATCAGCCATGCCTGTGTAATGAAGCCTCTATAAAACCCCCAAAAGATAGTGTTCTGAGAGCTGCTGGGCTGGGAATATGATCCTCAGGGCAATCGTGGAAACTGCAAACTGATGTTAGAGAAGTTGCTCTCAGTTTTGATTCTCAAATGATTTTGCAGTGGAGACACTTCCTATACCCTGTTAACTTGCAAACTCCATGGACTATGGGAAATAACTTTTCATTGTGCTGATCTCTTACATATTTGGGTCCAGTTGTTTTTTAGCCTATCCTACATTAATTAATAGAAAGGGTAAAATCTATAACATCTAATTGGAACTGTAAAGATCTAAGAAATAAGTTAATCTAACTTTATCTCAACCACTATAGGGGATAATTTAAAAAATTCAATTTACCTCCAAAATATTTCAAAATTTATACAGTAAAAGAGAGATAAAATTAGGCTAGAACACCTTTAAAGATGATAAGTTGTCTATATTTTCTAACACTCTACTGAAAATGCTTAAAACCCATCTTGAGTTTGTCTTTGTCCCAGTTTATAAAAAGAAAAGAAAACCTGAAATGTATTCCCAAATTAATTTACCTCTGTATCTAGAATGAGCAGAAAACACTATTACTATTTGTCACTTTACTAATGTACTGTAGGATACTGAAGTGTTAGAAAGAAGTCTGTAATGGTTGTCATTTGAAAATAAATTCTTTTTTGCTACTGAATCTTCATATCCCTGGAAGCAGAATTGTGTTACCATGATTCAAAATGTATATTAGCAAAAATTTTTGCAAACCAAAAAAAAAAGCAATACAGAGTTTATCATTCATATTTGTTCCAACTTTTCCATTATAAACCTCATTATAGAAAATCAATAACATGGAAAGGAGATAAGTGTACCCAAATGTTAGATTTTTTTCTAATATGAAAATAAAAATATTTACAATTATAGCTTTATTTGAGCATCATAGACTATTGTCATTTCAATTTCTGATATGTTAAAATTTTCTTTGTTTACATATAAACTCTTACATTTCCCATTGTACTTTTAGGTGATATAAACTGGAGTCAGGTGCCAGGTTTTTTTTTTTTTAACCTCATTTTCATTTTCTTGATACATCTAGGAAATTGAAAAGTAAAATAGGAAACATAATGTTCTGATTAAAATAAACAACAGACTTCTTGTGCTGAGGTAAGTGCAAGCAGTAATTCTGCATTGCAGTTATTACAACAGAATCAATAAGTATGGAACTAGAAAACAAATGTATCTTCCTGAAGCTTTAATCAACCGGCAATCTCTGGTAGTGCACTTCCGTGAAATAGTGTCATTTTTATGAAGAATTTATTTACTTATATTTTATTTTTGAATCACTGCATTCAAGAGCAGTGTCATTATTTAATAATTATACTCTGCTAATTTCTGTATAAATCATGTTCTAAAGCTACATCTAGGAATGAGAGAAGGACAAAGTGGAGAAGGGGCCAGATTTTGCCAAAATAATATATTTATTAAATGTTACAGCTAGAGCTGTTACTCTTCTAAACAATTAAAATGGGATAAATTATGTAATAAAATGCATGTCTTTGAAGTTTACAACATCTTTTTTAAAAAATAATAAAACTAATACATATTTATCCCAGGAGGGCAAAAAGAAGAAAAAGTTTACCCATAATTCTGCCAAGGAGTAATCAATATTCTGTCTGACTCATTTCTCTCTTTCTATCTACCTATCATTATCTCTCTATCATCTGTCTATATCGTCTTTCTCATCTATCCTTTCAGACTTTCTAAGCTTGCGTGTATATGTTTCTTTGTTTTTATTTTTACCAAATTGGATTATACAATTTTATTTTCTGCTTTATGCACTTCACATATATTGTGAGCATTTTTTCATATCATTAAATATTCTTATAAAGCATAATTCTAGATAGCTTTATAGAATTTTTTATATAGATGTACTATGTAGTCATCTATTTACCCATCATCAAACATTTACTATTTCCAGTTGTGTTTCTTACTAATATCTTTCCTATGAACATCTTTTTTCTCACAACTCTGTGGCCCAATTTTTACTCTTTATTATTGTTGATTCTTAGAGACGAAATTCTTTGGTCACAAAGTAACAGCCTCTTTTTAAAGGCTCTTGCTGTGACTAGGAACTTTACTGATCAATGGGGGCAGGGTGGAGGAAGCTGGGAGAGGGGAGACAAACACTGCCAAAATGATTTCAAACTAGATGTACTAATTTAATTCTAACCTATGAATGCCTGAGACATGTTCACTGCACCCTAGGTAGCATTAAGCATTATTCTCATTATTAAAATATTTGATAATTCATCAGACAAACTGTACCTTATTACTATTTAATTGAATTTTTAACTCATAGATTATATTCAATGTTTATCTGTCATTTGTATTTCTTATTTACAATTTATATTTTTTACATTAATGGTTTAAACCAGAATGATATTTAGAAATAGAAGTTATACTGGACATTTTTCCCCTTTGTTTCTGACTTTAATGTGACTGCCCTAACTCTTTAGGTGTAAAATGTAGTATTGACTAAAATCATGGGATTTTAAACATAGCCTTTAACTGAGAGCAAAGGGAAAATAATGTGCTTATTTTACCTGTTTTTCTTTTAGTTGTTTCATTCTGCTATTTTACTGCCTCGTTTGTTCCAAAGTAAACTGTTTCAAATAATAATTTATATAGAAATTAAAATCGTCTTTTTCTGTAAGATACTACTGTGTGTAACAAAGTACCATCAGGAATGTTTTTCCTCACTAAAAATATGTCTTTGGTTTGGGCTTCCCTGGTGGCCCAGTAGTTGAGAGTCCGCCTGCCGATGCAGGGGACACGGGTTCGTGCCCCGGTCTGGGAGGATCCCGCGTGCCGCTGGGCCCGTGAGCCATGGCCGCTGGGCCTGCGCGTCCGGAGCCTGTGCTCCACAATGGGAGAGGCCACAACAGTGAGAGGCCCGCGTACCGCAAAAAAAATAAAAATAAAAATATGTCTTTGGTTTAATAAAGCAAGAATTATCAAAGTTAGACCTTAATAAACTAGAGTGTGGATTTAATTATTCATCTATAGGATGCACCATTTAAAATTTCGTTACCAGTTTTAAAGGTCTGGATATGCAAATTGATTTTGTAAATTTTAAAGAGGGTAATTCTTAATCTACCTGAGATAAGCTATTTTTAATAATTTTAGAAATGCAATTTATATGCAAATATATTATGTGCTAGGTTCAGCTATTTCTTTTCTGTTCAATAAGCGGGTCTGACAAAAGAAGCCTGCTCAGCAACAAAGTTAGCCACTAGTTTGGTGTATGCTATCTATTGTATTTCTAGATCAATTATACATTTTATAAAAAACAGCAAAAATGATGGAACACATCCAAGTAAGTGTTATCTTCTTCAATATTGTAATTCTGAAAGTTTCTATGCTGACTCTAATAATACTATCACTATTTAAAACCTTAAAAAATCCTTTGGAACTATCTTCGTTTGTTCTAAAATACTCTTTTGAACAACTTATTAGTTGTAATTATATTTTGATTTTGTACATCACAAAACTTTGGAGCCAAGTAGTTGTATTAGGACATATGAGTGTTGTTCAAATGCTATTGTACAAAAGATGACACATGAGCAGATGACTTTTTGATGAAAAATACTGTCATTGAATATTCATATGTACTTCATTAATTTCTATCAAATATAACCTTTCCAATTCCTCAAAATTTAAACATAAAATCTTGACTGATCATTTAGCCTTTTTTCAGCTTTTTGGGTGGCATAATTGACAAATAGGAATTTGAAATATTTAAGGTGTACAACTTGATGATTTGATATTTGTACATATTGTGAAAGATCACCGTAATCAAGCTAATTAGTATACCCATCACTTCACATAGTTACCCTTTAGCAAATTTCAAGAACCCAATGTAGGAGACTTTCAGGATGGCAGAGGAGTAAGACATGGAGATCACCTCCTCCACACAAATACATCAAAAGTACATCTACACGTGGAGCAGCTCCGACAGAACACCTACTAAATGTTGGTCAAAGACCTCAGACTTCCCAAAAGGCAAGAAAATCCCTAGTACCTGGATAGGGCAAAAGAAAAAAGAGACAACAAAATAGGGATGGGACCTGCACCTCTGGGAGGGAGCTGTGAAGAAGGAAACGTTTCCATGCACTAGGGAGCCCCTTCACTGGCAGGGATGAGGGCTGGGCAGGGGGAAGCTTAAGAACCATGGAGGAGAGCACAGCAACAGGGGTGCAGAGGGCAAAGTGGACAGTTTCCACACAGAGGATTGTTGCCGACCAGAACTCACCATCCTGAGAGGCTTGTCTGCTCACCCATCAGGGTGGATGGGGGCTGGGAGCTGAGGTTCAGTCTTCAGAGGTCAGACCCAAGGGAGAGGACTGGGGTTGGCTGTGTTAAGACAGCCTGAAGGGGGCTAGTGCGCCACAGCTAGCCAAGAGGGAGTCCGGGAAAAAGTCTGGACCTGCCAGAGAGGCAAGAGACCATTGTTTTGGGGTGCACAAGGAGAGGGGATTCCTGCTCTGTGTGCCCACAGAAGGCAGAGCACTGCTGAAGTGAGCTCCAGAGACAGGCACAAGCCGCAACTATCAGCTCAGACCCCAGAGACGGGCATGAACCACTAAGGTTGCCACCACTGCCACCAAGAGTCCTGTGTGCAAGTGCAGGTCACTACCCACACCCCCCCAGGAGCCTGTGTATCATGTAACTGTTACGGTCCTGTGATCCAGGGACAACTTCCCTGGGAGAACACACGGTGCACCTCAAGTTGTTGCAATGTCACACTGGCCTCTGCTGCCGCAGACTCGCCCCACATTCCAATTATGACTACCATACTCCTCCCTTTCCCCAGCCTGAGTGAGCAAGAGAGTCCTAATCAGCTGCTGCTTTAACCCTGTCCTGTCTGGGCAGCAACAGACTCCTGAGGGTGGCCTACATGCAGAGGCGGGGCCAAAACCAAAGCTGAACCCCAAGAGCTGTGCAAACAAGAAAGATTAAGAGAAATTTCTCTGTGCAGCCTCAGGAGCAGCAGATTAAATCCCCACAATCAACTTGATAAACCCTGCAACGTTGCAATACCTGCATAGACAACGATTGTTCCCAAAATTGAGGCGATGGACTTTGGGAGCAACTGTAGACTTGGGATTTGCTTTCTGTGTCTGAATTGTTTTTGATTTTATGTTTATCTTAGTTTAGTTTTTAGCGCTTTTTATCATTGGTAGATTTGTTTATTGGTTTGGTTGCTCTCTTCCTTTTTTTAAAAAAAAATTATGTTTTAATTTTTTTTAAATTTTTAGTTTTATTATTTTTAGTTTTTAAATATTTTTGTTTTTAAAATTTTTTTCACCCTTTTTTCTCTTTTTGTGAGTGTGTATGTGTATGTTTCTTGGTGTAATTTTGTCTGTTTAGGTTTGCTTTTACCATTTGTCCTAGCATTCTCTGTTTTCGTTTTTTTGTTCTTTGTTCTCTTTTTATGAGTGTGGTGTGTGTATGTTTCTTTGTGTGATTTTCTCTGTTTAGTTTTGATTTTACCATTATGTTTGGGGTTCTATCCTTTTTTTTTTTCCTTCCTTTTCTTCTGAGCTGTGTGGCTGGCAGGGTCTTGATGCTCTGGCTGGGTGTCAGGCCTGAGCCTCTGAGGTGGGAGAGCCGAGTCCAGGACACTGGACCACCAGAGAACTCCTGGCACAATGTAATATCAATCAGCAAGAGCTCTCCCAGAGATCTCCATCTCAACACTAAGACCCAGCTCCACCCAACAGCAAGCAAGCTCCAGTGCTGAATGCCCCATGCCAAACAACTAGCAAGACAGGAACACAAACCCACCCATTAGCAGAGAGGCTTCCTAAAGTCATACTAACTTCACAGACACCCCAAAACACACCACCGGATGCAGCCCTGCCCACCAGAAGAACAATATCCAGCCCCACCCACCAGAACACAGGCACCAGTCCTCTCCACCAGGAAGCCTACACAAGCCACTGAATGCCCTCAACCGTTGGGGGCAGACACCAAAAATAACGGGAACTATGAACCTGCAGCCTGCGAAAAGGAGAACCCAAACACAGTAAGTTAAACAAAATGAGAAGACAGAGAAATATGCAGCAGATGAAGGACCAAGGTAAAAACCCACCAGACCAAACAAATGAAGAGGAAGTAGGCAGTCTACCTGAAAAAGAATTCAGAGTAATGATGGTAAAGATGATCCAAAATCTCAGAAATAGAACGGAGAAAATACAAGAAACATTTAACGAGGACCTAGAAGACCTAAAGAGGAAACGAACAATGATGAACAACACAATAAATGAAAGTAAAAATACTCTAGAAGAAATCAATAGCAGAATAACTGAGGCAGAAAAACGGATAAGTGACCTGAAAGATAAAGTAGTGGAAATAACTACCACAGAGCAGAATAAAGAAAAAAGAATGAAAAGAAATGAGGACAGTCTTCAAGACCTCTGGGACAACCTTAAATGCACCAATATTTGAATTATAGGGGTCCCAAAAGAAAAAGACTAAAAACAAGGGTCTGAGAAAATATTTGAAGAGATTATAGTCAAAAACTTCCGTAACATGGAAAAGGAAATAGTCAAGTCCAGGAAGCACAGAGAGTCCCATACAAGATAAATCCAAGTAGAAACATGCTAAGACACATATTAATCAAACTATCAAAAATTAAATACAAAGAAAAAATATTAAAAGCAGCAAAGGAAAAGCAACAAATAACATTCAAGGGAATCCCCATAACGTTAAGAGCTGATCCTTCAGCAGAAACTCTGCAGGCCAGAAGGGAGTGGCAGGACATATTTAAAGTGATGAAAATCATAAAGATCAGAGCAGAAATAAATGAAATAGAAACAAAGAAAACAATAGAAAATATCAATAGAACTAAAAGCTGGTTCTTTGTGAAGATAAACAAAATTCATAAACCATTAGCCAGCCTCATCAAGAAAAAGAGGGAGAGGACTCAAATCAATAAAATTAGAAATGAAAAAGGAGAAGTTACAACAGACACCGCAGAAATACAAAGCATCCTAAGAGACTACTACAAGCAACTCTATGCCAATACAATGGACAACCTGGAAGAAATGGACAAATACTTAGAAAAGTATAACCTTCCAAGACTGAACCAGGAAGAAATAGAAAATATGAACAGGCGAATCACAATCACTGAAATTGAAACTGTGATTAAAAATCTTCCAACAAACAAGAGCCAACAAACCAAAAACCAGATGGCTTCACAGGTGAATTCTGTCAAACATTTAGAGAAGAGCTAACACCTATCCTTCTCAAACTCTTCCAAAATATAGCAGAGGGAGGAACACTCCCAAACTCATTCTACGAGGTCACCATCACCCTGATACCAAAACCAGACAAAGATGTCACAAGAAAAGAAAACTACAGGCCAATATCACTGATGAATATAGATGCAAAAGTCCTCAACAAAATACTAGCAAACAGAATCCAGCAGCACATTAAAAGGATCATAAACCATGATCAAGTGGGGTTTATCCCAGGAATGCAAGTATTCTTCAGTATATGCAAATCAATCAATGTGATAAACCATATTAACAAATTGAAGGATAAAAACCATATGATAATCTCAGTAGATGCAGAAAAAGCTTTCAACAAAATTCAACACCGATTTATTATAAAAACTCTCCAGAAAGTGGACATAGAAGGAACCTACCTCAACATAATAAAGGCTATATATGACAAACCCACAGCCAACATCATTCTCAATGGTGAACAACTGAAACCATTTCCTCTAAGATCAGGAACAAGACAAGGGTGCCCACTCTCACCACTGTTATTCAAAATGGTTTTGGAAGTTTTAGGCATGGCAATCAGAGAAGAAAAAGAAATAAAAGGAATCCAAATCAGAAAAGAAGTAAATCTGTCACTGTTTGCACATGACATGATACTCTACATAGAGAATCCCAAAGATGCTACCAGAAAACTAGTAGAGTAACTCAATGAATTTGGTAAAGTAGCAGGATTCAAAATTAATGCACAGAAATCTCTTGCATTCCTATACACTAATGATGAAAAATCTGAAAGAGAAATTAAGGAAACACTCCCATTTACCATTGCAACAAAAAGAATAAAATACCTAGGAACAAACCTACCTAAGGAGACAAAAGACCTGTATGCAGAAAACTATAAGACACTGATGAAAGAAATTAAAGATGATACAAATAGATGGAGAGATATACCATGTTCTTGGATTGGAAGAATCAACACTGTGAAAATAACTATACTACCCAAAGCAATCTACAGATTCAAAGCAATCTCTATGAAAGTACCAATGGCATTTTTCACAGAACTAGAAGAAAAAAAATTTTACAATTTCTATGGAAACACAAAAGACCCCGAATAGCCAAAGCAATCTTGAGAAAGAAAAAGGGAGCTGGAGGAATCAGGCTCCCTGACTTCAGACCATTCTGCAAAGCTACAGTAATCAAGATAGTATGGTACTGGCAAAAAACCAGAAATATAGATCAATGGAACAGGATAGAAAGCCCAGAGATAAACCCACATATCTTTGGTCACCTAATCTATGACAAAGGAGGCAAGAATATACAGTGTAGAAAAGACAGTCTCTTCAATAAGTGGTGCTTGGAAAACTGGACAGCTACATGTAAAAGAATGAAATTAGGACACTCCCTAACACCATACACAAGAAAAACTCAAAATGGATTAAAGACCTAAATGTAAGGCCCAAAACTATAAAACGCTTAGAAGAAAACATAGGCAGAACACTCTATGACATAAATCACAGCAAGATCCTTTTTGACCCCCCTCCTAGAGAAATGGAAATAAAACTAAAAATAGATGAGACCTAATGAAACTTAAAACCTTTTGCACAGCAAAGGAAACCATAAACAAGACGAAAAGACAACCCTCAGAATGGGAGAAAATATTTGCAAATGAAGCGACTGATAAAGGATTAATCTCCAAAATATACAAGCAGCTCATGCAGCTCAATATCAAAAACAAACAAAAAAAAACAATTGAAAAATGGGTGGATGACGTAAACAGACATTTCTCCAAAGAAGATATACAGATTGCCTACAAACACATGAAAGGATGCTCAACATCACTAATCATTAGAGAAAGGCAAATCAAAACCACAATGAGGTATCACCTCACACCAGTCAAAATGGCCATCATCAAAAAATCTACAAACAATAAATGGTAGAGAAGGTGTGGAGAAAAGGGAACCCTCTTGCACTGTTGGTGGGAATGTAAATTGATACAGCCACTATGGATAACAGTATGAAGGTCCCTTAAAAAACTAAAAATAGAACTGCCATATGACCGAGCAATCCCACTACTGTACATATACCATGAGAAAACCATAATTCAAAAAGAGTCATGTACCACACTGTTCATTGCAGCACTATTTACAATAGCCAGGACATGGAAGCAACCTAAGTGTCCATCGACAGATGAATGGATAAAGAAGATGTGGCACATATATACAACGGAATATTACTCAGTCATAAAAAGAAACGAAATAGAGTTATTTGTAGTGAGGTGGATGGACCTAGAGTCTGTCATACAGAATGAAGCAAGTCAGAAAGAGAAAAACAAATACTGTATGCTAACACATATATATGGAATCTAAAAAAAAACAAAACAAATGGTCTGAAGAACCTAGGGGCAGGACAGGAATAAAGACTCAGGCGTAGAGAATGGACTTGAGGACAGAGGGAGGGGGAAAGGTAAGCTGGGACGAAGTGAAAGAGTGGCATGGACATATATACACTACCAAATGTAAAATAGATAGCTAGTGGGAAGCAGCCACATAGCACAGGGAGATCAGCTCGGTGCTTTGTGACCACCTAGAGGCATGGGATAGGGAGGGTGGGAGGGAGACGCAAAAGGGAGGGTTTGTGGGGATATATGTATACACATAGCTGATTCACTCTGTTATACAGCAGAAACTAACACAGCATTGTAAAGCAATGATACTCCAATAAAGATGTTAAAAAAAATCCTATCTAGTATTGTTAATATTCACCATGTGATACATTAAATCTCCAGAATTTATTCATCTTGTTTAACGGAAACTTTGTACCCCTTTGACCAACGTCTCCCTATTCCCCCCAGCTCCCTACATCTGGCAACCTCCATTCTACTCTCTGCTTTTATGAGTTTGACTATTTTAGATTCCGCATATAAGAGAGATCATGCAGTAATTGTCTTTCTGTGTCTGGCTTATTTCAGTTAGCATAATGTCCTTTGGCCTTATCCATATTGTCACAAATGGAAGAATTTTCTTCTTTTTAAAGGTTGAAGAATGCTTCATTAATACACACACACACTCACACACACGAGTATCAATCACATTTTCTTTATTATAGTTTTGCTACATGAATAATGCTGCTATAAGCATGAGAGTGCAGGTGTCTCTGAGATTCTGATTTCAGTTTTTTATATATATAAAAATATTATATATATATAATATATATAATATGTAATATATGTATTATATATATAGTAGTTCAATTTTTTACTTTTTTGAGGAAACTCCATACTGTTTTTCATAGCAGCTGTGCTATTTTACCTTCCCATTAACAGTGTACAAGTGTTCTGTTTTCTCCACATATCACCAACACTAGTTATATTTTGTGGTTTTCATAACAGTCATCCTTACAGATGTGAAGTGATTCTCATTTTAGTTTTGATTTGCATATCCAGCATATCTTGATCCTTGTTTTTGCTGTGCATTCAAAACATATATCGCAATCTTAGAAGAAACTTTGTTCTTATTCAAATAAATTCACTTCTACATGTTTACAGTCTGCCTTTTCTGCCAAATTTATTTAAAATATATAATTAAGCATAGTTTGAAAAGTGAAATAAAATATGTAGAATGTGATTCTTTTTCTAGTGGGTGTAGAAATATTTGGTTATAATTAATTAAAGAGTTATGTTTATGTAATTTAGTGATTTGGCAGCAACATTTAAAATACACTAATTTTAAAAATGATGAAATTCATTACCAGTTAATTACCAATTACCTGCTCAGACATATAAGGAGAATTAAAGATTTGAAAAGTGGCCTTAGGAAGGTGCAGATTGGAAATTTCTCATAATTCAATAATCTCTTGCTTCTTAGGCTGGATAGCCTTACATAATGATCACTCATCCAGATAAAGTTATGATACTATGACAGGGAAGAATACATATTTAGAGTGTTCTATTTGTATTTTACCCACCTTGATGCTAGTAAAAATGTTAACACTAATATGTAAAAAATATCAAGTGACCTCAGTGACCACTGATGGTCTTCATAATACTGGAGTAGTGGCATCTTCAGTGAGAAAATCAATTGGTCAGTTATTTCCCTTAACCAACCATTACAGTATTAGTGTTTTCCAGGACTCAGTCATAGTTGTTGTTTTTTTCCCCCTTTTTTAATCTTCCATGCTTTACAGGGATCTGCTTATCCTTTACTACAAATACAATCTCCACTTGACACTATTAAATTTAGAGTTCATCTCCAGAGTCAACTTTTCCTGTGAACTTCAGACTTCTGAATCAAACTTTTTATTGAATATCTTCACAAGAATGTTCCACAAGCACTGTCATAACAGTGTGTCTAAAACTCAGCATCTTTTTTATTTATTTATTTTTTCAAATTGCTTTCTATTGTCATTGCCTCTGCCACAGTCTACACACTTCTCATTATCCATTATCCAAAATTTCTCTCTGGGATCCTTGCAATTGTCTCTTAACTGGTTGCCCTGCTTCTTGCTCTCTAATCAGTTTAATATCTACACTTAGTTATGTTTCTGACACACAAAATTGTGTCATTTCTGTGCTGTAATTGCTAAGTGGCCCCTTATCTCAACTTGACAAATTAGAAATTCATGACATATTGTGGAGGACTATCTCAGCTTGGCACTCTGCACGCCCACTTTAGCAAAATAGTTGCTCTACTCTAAACTTGCCAGCTTTCTCATTCCACTTTGCTTTTGTGCATGCCTTCCTCCATGCCTGAAAAGTTCTCCAGTGCTTTTCTGACAAGGGATTCAATAAATACTTTTTTTACATCTCAGTTGAAACTCATTGGTGAATCATCTGTGACTCCTCATGGTAAACTTATGTTCCTTTCCACACACCAAGGGTGCCATTTATTGCACTAGAGCAACTACTAAAGTTTTGATTTCTCAATTTTCCTTTCTCTAGATTTAAGCTGTCTTGAAGTAAAAGATCATGTTTTCTTATTTTATATTTGCACCAGTAAGCATAGTGCTTAGCCTGTGGCAGAATCTAGTGCAATGATATCCAGTCTCTTTGGGGGCCACAGTGGAGGATATGTTCACATCGATCGTGGGCTCTGATTCACCAATACAGGTTCAATTTGAGAAAGTGCCCATTTATCTGCTTTGCATATTGATCTATATTGCACAATATTTTGGAGAAGAAAGTATTAAAATTTTAAAAATAATAGAAAAGGAACAAGATTTGGAGTGAAATAAATTTTGCTATAAATCCTTCTCTAGCATGGTGTAATTAGTTATCCTTGGGCAAGTGACTGAATATTGAGTTTTTAAAGTAAAACTCACCATCTATATACTGCATAATTATTGTGAAAAGTAAAATGAAGATAATGGTTTTTTATCTTAGAATAATTCTGTATATTTTTCTTTTGAAGGTAATGTTTTTATTGTAAACTCATAGTTGTGTAGCTTATTCATTCTTATATTAAATGACACTTAAAAACAGAACCAACCTTGCAAGTTGATGAATAAACTTACACATAGGAGATCTGCCCTAAGAGTCATATCATAGGGTTTCTCAGTATTTTTTTTAAATGGAGAGGTCTAAGAAAAAAATTATTCTCTCTTTGAACATTTGGGTAAGCAAATTTGAACGTATACTTATTATATAATTTTCAGTGCCATTTAAAATGTACTAGTGTACAAAATTCTGTGAATCTCTAATATGGGCCATTGCACGAAGTATTTTCCAAAGAGATGTCACTATAGAATTTTTCCCTCTTATTTTTCATGGAACATCTTTTCACATTTCACAGAGCACTGTGACTCAGTCATTAAGACTGAGTTTGGAAAGTCATATTTAACCCCATAATTTATCTTTTAGTGAGGTACAAAATACAACATTCCACTATGAGTAGTACAGAAACAGAAAGGAGTTTAGGTAATATTCCTGGTCATTTTCCTAGCACTGCACAGTAAAACTTCCTGTGATAATGAAAATGGTCTATAAACTATGCTGAAGTTTGACTTGCAATACTGAAGCCACTAGCATCATGCAGCTATTAAGAACATGAAATGTGTATATTGCAATTGAAGAACTGAATTTTTATTTCATTCAATTTTAATTGATTTAAATTTAAATTTAAATAGGCATATGTGGCTGGTGACTTTTTATTAGACACCTTAGTTCTAAGCAATTATTCTGTTGTGGACAATTACCACAAGTTACTTGTCATTAAGTGGTATAGATTAATTTTCCTTGCTTTAACCTGAAAGTTGAATCATGCCCCAGTTTTTCTTAGTAACTTTTTATAGTTCTATCATTCATCAATTTGATGAAAGTCATTTGGAATCCAGTTTAATTTCCTGCCACTGCCACTTCTTGGAACAAATAGTTCTTTAAGTTTATTAGCCACTATGAATAAGGACTTCCTGATCTTTATTCTGAGATAACTTTCACCAGTTTCAGTGTTATACCTCTTATCCATATCAGGGTCAGGCAAATAAATCCATGGGTAATTTATCTATTATATTCATGTCTACATAGATTTTGATCCTATTTCTTCTATACCTTCACCTTTGTGAATTAAAAGATTACCATCAGGCTTCCCTGGTGGCGCAGTGGTTGAGAGTCCGCCTGCCAATGCATGGGACGCGGGTTCGTGTCCCGGTCTGAGAGGATCCCACATGCCGCAGAGCGGCTGGGCCCGTGAGCCATGGCCGCTGAGCCTGCACGTCTGGAGCCTGTGCTCCACAACGGGAGAGGCTACAACAGTGAGAGGCCCGCGTACCGCAAAAAAAAAAAAAAAAAGATTACCATCATGTGAATGTATTACATGAGTCTACATAATGTTCAAGAAGCACATTGTTTTATATTGATTCAGGTCACTGACTTTGGTTTGTGTCTACCACTGTCATTTTTTAATGAATACAAATTTGTTAAATATTTTGATTGTACCCGCACAGGGTTAATAGCCTGGGGGTGGGAGAAGGATAGCAAACAGAAACAAATAGCAATAGCAATTAAATCTCCTATTATTACCTCTCTTTTCTCAGTTATAGATAATTACAAATAATTTGAATTTTGTGCTTTTACAATCTTTTCTTTAGTAGAGTAGTAGAGAACTTCCTTACTCTAGAGTGTAGCTTCTACTTTTCTGCTTATTTGTACTTAACTGTGAGAATTTATTTCATCAGTGTCTTCACTTATCAAAAAAGTTTGCTGTTATCCAATAACATCAAGATTTCAAATCTTAGAGACTTTATGGGTTGAAAGGATTATGATATACACTGATCTCCATATGCAATCCCCAAGAAAAGCAATAGAAAAATATTAAATAGCTCTGCCAAAGATCAAATTTATTGGGATTTTTTTCACAATCATTCAGTAATCCTTTAAAAGTCTTTTGAAAGAATTTTTTGTTTACACATTTATTTATTTTTATTTATTTATTTTTGGCTGTGTTGGGTCTTTGTTGCTGTGCATGGGCTTTCTCTAGTTGCGGCGAACGGGGGCTACTCTTCGTTGCAGAGCGTGGGCTTCTCATTGCGGTGGCTTCTCTTGTTGCAGAGCACAGGCTCTAGGCACGTGGGCTTCAGTAGTTGTGGCTTGCAGGCTTTAGAGCGCAGGCTCGGTAGTTGTGGTACACAGGCTTAGTTGCTCCGCGGCATGTGGGATCTTTCCGGACCAGGGCTCGAACCCGTGTCCCCTGCATTGTCAGGCGGCTTCTTAACCACTGAGCCACCAGGGAAGTCCCAAGAATTTTTGTAAATAATTTAAAAAGTCTAAGTGGGTTACATTGACCCCTTTCCCTATGATTATTTCTTCTCTCTAATAACTATAATAAATTAACCCAACACAGTTTACTCAGAGTTTGCCAAGGACTATATATGTTGTTTTTTGTCAGACCCCATAACTAATTCTAAAACACATCTGTGTCTGGTTCTCCTTTTTCTAGGCACATTCCCAACACCTTGGAGTTAGACACAACAAGTGAGTCATTATGTTCAAGATGTTTTGTAGTTCATGTTTTGCTTGCATCTTGCAGTTACCTCTAACCTTTGAATTATTAGTATATTTTGATACTGGGTCATATCTCTGATGTTTAGAGTCTCACTTATCTCTCCTACCCTGTGTGTCATCTCAGTTAAAAATAAAGAGTTAAACGCCATGCTCTAGGTATGTTAACCTTATTGGCTCATGCCAAACAATTTTTAGAAACTGGTTTTATCATCTCACATGCTCACCAACAGTCCATGAGAGTTCCACTTGCTCCACATTCTCAACTACACTTGGCTTTGTCAAAAGAATTGATCATTATAATCAGGTTGCAGTGGTGTGGCATTTTGGTTACAATTTATATGTTTGTAAGTCTATCTGTGATTTGGATACACTCTTTTGAGAATTGCCTAAGTCCTTTTCCTTTATTTTTTCTTTGATTGTGTTGTCTGTCTTTTTCCAATTAATTGTATAGATTTTAAAAAAATATAGATGGATGTATATCTATTGTGGGATGCAAGTATTGAAAGTATCTTCTAGTTTGTGAAGTCCTTTTCTACTGTCTTAATGTTATCTTTTGATAATTTTAAATGAAGTCCAATTAAACAACGTTTTTACCTTATGGTTAGTATTCTCAGTGCCTTTTAAAGAAATCTTCAACTACTTCCAAGTCATAAAGATTTTCTCCTATAATATAAAGCTATAATACAGCTTTAGCTGTATCAAAGCTTTGTATATAACTTAGTTTCCATTATCATTCATTCCATATCATATCATTTAATTTTAAGTATTATAGTAATTAACGGTTTAATATAGGCATTAGAAGCCACATGGATGTGGGAAGAGACGGGGTATAAAAGCACAGAAGGGTTGCAGTTGGAGTATAGAAGAAACAGTCACTAAATGGCTTCCATTAGAATATCTAGGTATATTGGAGAAACTGAAGCTTGAAGGAAATAAAGCGGCTTCGCATTCAGCTGTTGAATTAGGACTTTAAAGAGAAGCTCATAGAGAGGTATATGAATACTGCTATGAAGGTAAAGTGAAGCTTGTGTGAAAGTCTGAAAAAAGTAATGGTTTCTGCCACATTTTCTCTTTGCCCTCAATAAGCACTATAGCTGGTAAGGGTTCTTTGGCTGGTAAAGAGACCCCAAACCAAACTTTCATTTTTATGAAGTCTGAGCCATTAACAGTTCTTTTGGGGCCATTAGCACTCCTATTTGTGTTGGTTGTTGCAGTTTTACATTGAATTTACCACATGACATCAGAGTCCTAGAAGACTCCTCAGAAAATGTGTTCCAGACACATTCCTCCCTGCCTTCATTGTGCAGTGGCAACCCAATTTCCTCTTGGTATTCTCCATTCAGTATATAGAGAGACTCAACTGGGAGGCTTTAGCCACCAGCATGCCCAACAAGTGAGGGCATAAGTGCTTCAGTTCAGAAGGAGTGATCTGGGTACCACCATCTATTATTGTTCAACTCTTACACTGCCCTCATCCTCTTATTTTATATCGTAAGTTCTTTGAGAAGCTCTGCTATGATTTTGGTTGGTCTTTTTTCTTGGGGGATAAGGAGAAGATTAGTGAGAAGAACTACAGCCCCTGCTGCAGCCAGTCTCAGGAGTGAAATTGATATGCACTGTCTTCATTCTCTACTGTTCATTTGAGATTCCTCCTTTTTGGATAGCACTTCTGCCAGTATAGTGTACCTACCAGGACACTTATTCTTTACAAGTCTTAACATCTTCTCAAGAAATGGCTGTTGCACTTGTCCATTTACTTTCAAAATGGGCAAACACATGCAAGTGGATGACCTGAGTAGTATCAAGCATAATCCTTCCCATCCCTCCATCTAAGAACAACCCTACCTCCTCATGATGATTAGGGTCAATTATATTTTTCAAGCCGATTAATTCCTTTCCTTGTCTGCTTGTTTCTTGACATAAGTAACCTTAGGTAACCAGGTGATAACCGTGACTTAAAGTTTAGTGGTACTCTTCCTATTCCCCTTAGGGAAATATTTGTTTCTGGGAACCAGGACATCTAAACCCATATTGCCACGGGAACAGGCAAGGCTACTATGACTTTTGTCTTTGGTAACCAAACCCATGTTTTATCCCATCTATTGAACACAGAGAAACAAATGGTCATTGATTTAGCATAAAAGTGAGTATTGAAAAAGGTCTCCCCATCTTTGTCAGCCATCATATCCAAGCTGATGTGTCTCAGTTATACCTTCAAAAGGCATTTCTATCACTCAGGTGAACAACTTCTAGGTAGTGAGATGGATAATAGGACCAATGGAACCTCTGTATACAGGTTAAATTTCATACCTTCTTTTCTATAAAGAGGAGTTACGTTATGTGGGATCATGGATAAGTGGATCACAACGTATGATCCTGTCTGAGGCCATGCAAGGTGTAAAGCATACCCTACTAAATGTGTGTATTGATTCTTCTCTGGATGAATCCCAATCCTTTCCAATATGGAAGGGATACAATGTAATTAACTTGCCATCAAGTAACAGGTTGTTTCTTCAAGGGATGTTATTATATCAGGAACTCAGAATTTATCTCTATTGCTGACTTTGTCAGCAGCAGATGTTGGAAGTCCATACAGTTGGATCCATACATAGTCTTTATTGCTGTCTCCATGGCTGTTGCATTTGTAAGCCCATTGTGCCAGCTCTGGGGTGAACTATGACTGGCTGTCTGCTATTAACTGAACTAGTTTAATGCTTCTTCTAAAGTGGATGTTCTTTGGTGGATGTTTTCACATAATGTGAAGCTCTTCATACTTCGTGCCCTCTTTTCATAGATCCGTCCATGTGCATCTTCCTAAGACTTCCTTGTTCCCTATCTTCCAACATTTGTCCTTCCAGCCTTAGTTCAATCAGTCAAGACATTTGACATTGTCCATGAGTCCCTAATTATTCTTCCCTTCCCACACGAAGTTGTGATCAGTTGCCTTATGAAAGGCTCTTCTGTTGGTGGGAGTGCTGGGGGTGGTGGGCTTCATTCACTTCTATCTTTTGGAGCTACTCCAAACAGGGTTGTAGTACTGCAGCAGTCCACTTTCATCTATCATGCATATTCATCTCGAATGCACACTTGGCCTCAACTGATTGGCCCTAAATTATTGCCTTTCCCTCCCATGAGATTACATGTATTAGCTGAGAGAGAGGCTCCAGTGCAACAGTGTTGGCTGTCGTGGGACTCTGAATCGCTTTCTTTTGCAGTTTTCTTGCGTCCTCTATTTCTCCTTTTGCCCAATCTATCTTTAAAATGCTGCTAAGCGTATTCATCCTTATGTCTTGGTAGGTCTGAGAGAATTCAAATAATTATGGGAAGTTTTTCTGCATTAGCTCTTAATGCCATGGTCATTCTTAATCTATATCAGGGCCTGTTAGCATGCAAGACCTGTTTTAAAATCATGTATGATTATTCACTGAAGGTAGTATATGCTTCATCCAGTAACTTAGGGGCCCCTGTTCCAATTACTTTATTTGTGCTGGCTATAAGCACCACATGGCATCTGTTCCCACCATCAGTACCTTTAACACCATAGAGTTTGCAGGGTTTTATGGACCAAGCAGCAAAGCCACCTGCACCATAGACTGAATTTCCTGTAGACCGCTTTTGTGCCCTGTATCCCATTAAAAACTGGCAGCCTTTATGACACCAGGTAAATAGGTTGACATGGTATTCCCAAGTAAGGAATATGCTGCATCTAGAACCTACAGAAACTTCCTTCTAAGTGGTAGAAGGCATGAATGTCAATAATTTATTTTTTTACTTTGGAGGGATTTATCAGTATGCCCTAGACAACCGAACACCTAAAAATTTTACTGGTGTAACGGGTCCTAGAATTAACATAATTTCTTCTGCCACCCTCTGTAGTGCATGTGTCTTACTTACCAAGGCCATCAGTATACTTACTACTCTTTGCTTATCTGGTCTGATGAACATAATGCCCTCAATAGAGTGAATCAATGTGATCCTATAGTGTGACCCCCATGTTCAATAATCCTTAAACTATTGGGCATTAATTTTTTTTTCAACTGTATATTAATAAGTGGCTGCAGGTCCCTTTGGGGGAAAGAATGGGGAACCATTATTCTATTGATTTGCCGTTGATTTGCAGAGCCCTTCCTCATGGAGACTCAGTCTTTCCTGTGGTCATGAATTTCAAGGTTGAAACTGGCTTAAGTCAAAAAATCAGTCAGGGCTTCCCTGGTGGCGCAGTGGTTGAGAGTCACCCTACTGATGCAGGGGACACGGGTTCGTGACTCGGTCCGGGAAGATCCCACATGCCGCGGAGCGGCTGGGCCCGTGAGCCATGGCCGCTGAGCCTGCGCGTCCGGAGCCTGTGCTCCGCAATGGGAAAGGCCACAGCAGTGAGAGGCCCGTGCACCGAAAAAAAAAAAAAAAAATCAGTCAAAAGAGACTGATTCTTAAAAAGGCAGCTGCCTTCAACATCCTGGTTAAATATCCTTCATTTTTAAAAAAATTTTTAGATTTAACAATTTCTTTATCAGCAGCCCATTAGTTTGTGCCTAGGGACATAGTGATATATTAACCAACTCCTTAGCTCTCAAGGGGTCATGTCCCTTTGGCTGCCACTTTGACTTTCATACTCATTTAAGTACTGCCATCTGGCCCCTATTACTTAGGGTTCCTATCATCCACATTGCTATCAGGGATTACTGTTCTGAAACAGCATCTCCTATTATGTCCGAGACCAGTGGTCCCCAACAGTTTTGGCACCAGGGACTGGTTTTGTGGAAGACAATTTTTCCATGGACTGTGGGGAGGGATGATTTCATGATGATTCAAGCACATTATATTTATTGTGCACTTTATTTCTATTATTATTACACTGTAATATATAATGAAATAATTATACAACTCACCATAATGCTGACAGGAGGTAGAGCTCAGGCAGTAATGCGAGCTATGGGGAGTGGCTGTAAATACAGATGAAGCTTTGATTGCTTGCCCACCACTCACCTCCTGCTGTGCAGCCTGGTTCCTAACAGGCCACAGACCGGTAGCAGTCCATGGCCCAGGGATTGAGGATCCCTGTTCTACACCAATGAGTCACACTGAGCTTCTCAATGATAGTTAGTGACCCTTTCCCTAGAATATTCTTTATTGTTTTGGTTAAAAAAGAAAGTGTCTTTTGAGCCCTCTGTAAAACTTAGACAGTTCGTGAGTTTTGTGACCTTAGGTAACATATCTACTCAAACATATCCATTTCTCTGAGAGTTTTAATCTCTTCTTACACTGACTTTTATGGAAATTCTGCCATTTCTATTTATTTACTGTTAGCCATCACTTTCTCCAACTTCCAAGAGCCATCCTAATAGGGTGTTATTACCATATTCTGGAGGTCTTGCTAAGATGATAAACCTTGTATCATGGGATAGGCTCATATCTATAACTCGCCATTACTCAACTTTAAGTTCTTCCCACGTTTGTTCAGACCATGTACACTCCCTGTATCCTGTCAGTATATGATGGCTACGTCTTGAATCTTCTTTCAGCTATATTCTCTTTACTCTCTTAGTACTTCCCTGATCATGATCTGTTATAGCTTAACTGTACCTATAAGCCTGGTGGTCCATAGGAATAGTGAGGGTAGATCCTGAGGAAGGGGCATGCTTTCTTGCAAGGCAGAGGTCTCTACATCATCTTTAAGCAAAGGAGTGCACTCACCTTTAGTAGGGAGTAGTGGGCCATTTCTGAGCACTACAGGACTCAGAAGAATCTGGAGATTCAGGAGTTTTGAAAGCATCAGTCTAGATATCTCTGCCTCATTTCTTAATGTCCCTCTCTCTCCCTGTACCCTGAACTTGGTGCCTATAACATGCTAAATGAGGTTGAGAATTCACATTCTTTTTTAACTACTATTTTAAATAAATTTATAGTTAATTCCTGGGTCAGATCCTTATCTTTTCATGCCCTCTGCCTGCTAAAGAAGAGAGTCTACTTACATACTGAAAGCTTAGCTTTCAAACTAAAACTTTAATTGGCAAGTAATAACCTTCAACCTTTCATCTACTTTCTTCAATGAATTAGAAGCATCTATAGAAAGCCCTTCAATTCCATAGGTACTATAATTTTTACTCACCCAAACTTCTTAAATGCCAGTTTATTGCCCCCACCATAAACAACACTCCTAGAAGAAAACATAGGCAGAACACTGTTTAACATGAATCATAACAATATATTTCTTTGTTTTTTGGATCTGTCTCTCAAGGCAAAGGAAACTAAAGCAAAAATAAACAAATAGGACCTAATTAAACTTAAAAGATTTTACACAATAAAGGAAACATTGACAAAATGAAAAGACAACCTACTGAATGGGAGAAAATATTTGCAAATTATATAACTCTTAAGGGGTTAATATCCAAAAATATACAAAAAAAATGCATGCAACTCAATATCAATAAAAAATAACTATTAAAATATGGGCAGAAGATCTGAACATTTTTCCAAAGAAGATATACAGATGACCAACAGGTGCATGGAAAGATGCTCAACATAGCTTATCATCAGAAAAATATGTATCAAAACCACAATGAGATATCACCTCACAACTGTTAGAATAGCTATTGTCAAAAAGACCACAAATAACAAATGTTGATGAGGATGTAGAGAAAAGGGAACCCTTGTACACTATTGGTGGAAATGTAAATTGGTGCAGCCACTATGGAAAACACTATGGAAGTTCTTCAAAAAACTAAAAACTACTGTATGACCCAGCAATTTCACTCCTGGGTATCCATCCAAAGAAAACAAAAACACTAATTCAAAGAGTTATGTTTACCCCAGTGTTCATTGCAGCATTATTTACAATAGTCAAGAATATGGAAGCAACCTAGGTGACCATCAATAGATGAATAGCTAAAGAATATGTGAGATGTATATATACATATATGCAATGGAATATTACTCAGCCATAAAAAATAAGAATGAAATTTTGTTGTTTGCAACAACATGGATGGACCTGGAGGGTATTATGCTTAGTGAAGTGAGTCAGGCAGAGAAAGACAAATACTCTATGTTATCACTTATACGTGGATTGTAAAAAAATAAAACAAACAAATGAATATAACAACTCAGAAATAAACTCACAGATATAGAGACAAACTAGTGGTTATCAGTGGGGAGAGGGAAGTGGGATGGAGCAAGATAGGGGCAAGGGATTAAGAGGTAGAAACTACCGTATATTAAATAAATAAGATACAAGGATATATTGTACAGGACAGGGAATATAGCCAATATTTTACAAGAACTTTAAATGGAGTATAATGTATAAAAATATTGAATGATATTATACACCTGAAACTAATATAATATTGTAAATCAACTAAACTTCAATTTTCAATTTTTAAATAAAATAAAGTTCTGGCCAAGAATGAGAGAAATAAGAATGAGGGAAACCAAAATTATGTAAGCACATTGTTTAGTTTCTGTCTCAGGGTTTCTCTGATGACATGGATATCCAAATATTCATGTGCATCTCACTTTGGAAAAATAAACAGTTCCAGGGGCAACCCTCAAAGAGATGCAGCCAATGGGTAAATACGTCTTACAACTGATCCTCAGGTGATTAATTTTGAGAGAGATTATATGTGCTCTTTTGGAAGGTTTCAGATAAAACTAAGTCACATAATGGCAACCTTGATAAAGCACTCTTACATTAGCTTTCTCTCCTTATCTCAGTCTGTCTATTCTTACTTCGGCTCCTTGGGATTGCCTCCTAAATAAACTACCTGTACAGAAGTAATTGTCTCAGGCTAGGATAACTACTTAAAGTAGCCTGGAGTGGTAAAAAGAAAGGGTTAAATATGTAGTGAGTTATATTTTCACCAATGGAAAGAAAAGCATGTATGATTTTTTCTTTCACTCTTGCCTAAGTAAAATTATGGAAGTCATGATTTTGCTTGGGGTCATCTTGGAAGGGACTTCCCAAGAAGGACACGTTGGGCAAATGTTGTGTGAGATTGCAAGCATTGAGATAAAAGGTGTTATTATTGGTTATTACAGGTTACCATTACAAATAACTATCTAGCTTAAGATTCTTTTTCAATGAGAACAAAATATGTCCCTTCTCAGTGTAAAGGATCCAATAATTTCAACATGCCATCAGGTGGCTGAAAGATTGCCTAGTCTTGGTGCCATGTGGAGAGGTCAGCATTGATGTTTACTTAAAACAGAGTATAATGAAGAGAATTCTATGTTGAATTATGCAATGAAGGGAACTCTATTTTATTAAGCTTGTTCATAACCTCCATTTTTGCCACCATGAAATTTATACTTGAGTCTGTTAAGCAAGAAGCAGGGTACCTGGTAAAAGAGATAGTCTGTCATGTATAGAGGAAAGCCTCCTCTGCAGTGGTGCCTTTTGGTGAATATTCTTATGGAAAACAAATATTTTCACAGAATGTGCCCATGTTGAGCAGTATACCATATGCTTCTGTTCTAGGCTTTCTGTTCTCAATGTTCCAAACATATTCTTTCCATTTCCGTGACTCATTTTTTTTAACGTGTTAAACACTATCATAAATCAGTATTTCTATATTTTTATTTAACTATCCTGACACCAAAATTGAACAATCAGAAATATTACCTCATATTTGGCCAACTTGTAGGATCTCTCTTCACCACTGTCTTTCTTGGTCATGTAGAAGGTATATGGTGGCAGCATATTATGTGTAATCATCTGTAAATCAGGCCTGATATTTTTCATGCCATAGACTTGTCATTAGGAACTCTTCATGGAGCCATCAGTGTAAGATTAAGGCAAGGTGACAATACCATAGAGTCTAAGCCAAATGTAATTAGCTGTGTCTTTTGGAGCTACTCAAGTTTAATCTCACTTTCACCATGTTCTCATAATAATGGATTATTTCTATACACACCCAGTTTTATATCCTGGTGGAATAGAAAGCTATCAGTTCATGATAGCTCATTTTTCAAATAAGAAACAAAAAAATCAATTTACAATAAAATAATGATATTTCAATATGTAAATATCAGACACAAATGTACTGGAAGACATAACAAAAGTAGAAACACTGTGTGTCTGCTATAAATCTAAACTAACACAGTTGAATCGTGGTGATGATTCAAAAATTACGAGCAGAATTGCCATTGCTGAGGAAATTTTCTGAAATAGTAAACAACTCTTGGTACATTCAGAACAAAATAATATTTAGGCGTCTCATGATTTATTTCTGTGATTTAAAAAAAAATGTAATTAGGTTTTGTATCTGGTCTTTAACCTACAGTTGAATCTTGAAGGCCAAAAAGGAGTTCAAATGATAGACAGTATTAGAGTTGGGAGAAGTATAAGAAAGGAGGAAAACCAGGTATCAAGAAACAAGTTTGCCTGAGAAACTAATACTTTCAGGGCAATGTACTTTAGCCTGTTGTTTACCAACCTAATTCTTTTGATGAAAAATCTCTGTTACTTGGCCATGTAAAACATCATACTATCTGGTTTGTGATGATTAAATTTTTCTTGCCAGGAATTAGTTTAAGATAGGAAATGGGACGATTATTAGACAATGATAAAGTATTTGAAATTTTCTCAAGCTGGGAGTTTCCACTGGTGTAAAAAGTAGTCAAGAAGAGAGATCCTTTTTTCATTTATTGGATGCTGTTGCCTCTATATGGAATTGCAGTATAGCAATTCCATGAATTCCATGGAATTCCATGAATCATGAAGAACATGTCAAAACAAAAATATGGAAGAAACATGGACCCTTGATCCTGACAGTGAGAATAAATTAACCAACAGTGTAATATTCCTGATGTCTGAACTTCTTGTTTCTTGAGATAATATATCCACTTATTGTTTAAGCCGTTTTATTTAGAATTTCTGTATCTTGCAACTGATACTATTCTAATTGATATAGCTAGTGTTGAACAGTTGTTTTAGCATTATACTTATCTTCAGTGTGTGAACCTAAAATGCCATTTTATTGATAGGTATATGAAAAAGGCATTTTTATTTCTTTTGTTACCAAAAGCACTCAATAACCCATAGGGGAAAGAAGAGGGTGCCCTATTCTATTTAATGTCTCTAAGATTAAACACTTTTCTGGCATAAAGATGATTGAAAAAACATCTCTACATTATTTACAACGCATATGTAATGCTATTTTAAGAGTATTATTAATGAAGATGACATAGTAGGATTTGATCTAAGGATTTGCATAGCATTAGATTACATTCCTGGTGATAGTTAAGACTGATTTTCCAGCTTTTCAAGAGATTTTCTTTAAAAAAAAAGAAGTCTACATTTCTAGCTGAATTTTATTTTGTGGTGAAAAGCAAATCTTAGTGGGCTGCTTTGAAAATTATCTTGGGTGGAATTATATTAATTTTTTGGTTGGTGAGCTAATCTACAGAAACCTTGGAGAAAGCATGATGATAAAGAATAAAGGAGTAAGAGCTTTATAAGACTATACTTGGAACTGTCCTTGCTCTTGCTTTCTGGAGGATGATCAGTAAATGTTTTTATCAAAATAATTAGATGAATATTTACTCTAAATACTGAAAATTATCACTGGGTCTACTGTTTACATGAAATGATAAGCAAAGCAGGAAAAAACTCAAGAAAGAACTCAAGATTTCCCTCAAAGAAGCCTTTCACAAAATTTTGAAGAACAGAACTATTTTGAGTCTCATGACAGAGAATGCCCATGGCATAAGGAAAAATGTTTCTGTATTGTATGATTCAGTTCTATGTTTATTCCGAAGCGTTAAAGCAATAAAGACAAAAACATGTTTTCATACTATAATTACTAATGACATGTGTTAAGTACCAACCCCCTGTCAAATTTGGCATTGTCCCTTATGCTGGATGAATGCAGCATATTTCTTGGATGCATTTCATGTACTTCGTATTGGATATAATATTAATATTCCCCAAAGCACTTGGAATGAGGTAATTTGTATGATGATGAGGAGGAAACATAAGTATCTATCAGACACAGATTTTTATTTTTGAAGTGTGAATCAGGCATAAAGTTTTAAATGTATGCTTCTTAAAAACTTAGAGAATCATCTATGAGAGAAACAATTTCAATAACAACAAAATTGGCCATCTCGTCTAAGGAAATTGGGGTCTAAACCTGAACAGCGCAAGATCTTAATGGACCTTCTAAAAAAATTATTTTTAAAGCTCACTGAGCCATCTTGTGTTGGAAATGAGGGAGACAGTGTCTTGTGCATCTTTTAAACTTTTTTGTTTTTAAAAATAATTTATTATTGTTTTATTGCATCCTGCTAGAATCTCCTGTATCTCTCTATTTCTCCAGTTAAGAAAGTAAATAGTAAACAAAAATATTAACTGAGTTCTCATAAAACACATCAGAAAAATTCTATGTGAGGTTTTTAGTCGGATGTTTTGTTTTGTTTTGTTTAAGAGTTAAGAGTTTGTAACACTTTGTATGACCTTGTGTGGGTGCTAAGTCAATATAAAATAAAGAGAAATTTACTCACCAAACTGGCATTGCCTATATATCTCTATATTATCATTGCCAGTTATTAGTTCTAACAGGAAGTTTAGAACTTCCATTTTTAAATGAAATTATTATATTTAATATAATAATTAAAGAATATTTTATATATATCTAAAGTCAGTAAACAAATACTATATAAAATATAAGTATATGAAAGTGTCATACATACATATATATATAATCTCAACCACTCTTACCCATTTCTTCATTTTTCATTTTAATGAAAATGCTTAGAACTGAAAAAAATTGAATTGATCAACTTCCTTCTCTCTTCATCTCATATAATGATCTGAAATTTATTCTTAAAACTGCAAAGATATATCACTACATATCATATAGATATTAAATGATAATAAAGGAAGCCTTAATACCAGTAAATTTGACAAATAGATGAAATGTACATGTTTCTTAAAAATATAACATAAAAACTGACACAAGATGAAATAGAAAATCAGAAGAGTACAATATCTATAATAAAAATTGAATTCATTATCAAAAAGTTTTCGACAAAGAACTCCAGGCCTAGATGCTTCCACTAACGAACTGTGTCAGACATTTAAGAAATAAATAATATCAATTTTATACAACCTTTTTCAGAAAATAGCAAAGGGAACACTTTCCATCTTATTTTATGAGGCCAGTGGAACCCCAGTATCAACACATGACAAACGTTGCAAATTTAGGACTAAAAAAAGTAGAAGGTAGGAGTCAAGGACAGTCTTCTGTCAGTAAAATACTAACTAAAATCAAGTTTACTAAAAATGCACTTCCATGACCTATGACGTGATTAAAATTATTTTAAAAATCTCATGACATTTTGTTATTCAATATGTCAAATTTTGGTAAAGAAGAAAAAAGGGGGTTTTGATAACCTTGTATAAAAGTGAAAATCCTTTGTATTGTTAGTTCTTCCGCTGTTTTAAATGAACATTGTGCAGGACTTCCCTGGTAGCACAGTGGTTAAGAATCTGCCTGCCAATGCAGGGGACACGGGTTTGAGCCCTAGTCCGGGAAGATCCCACATGCCTAGGAGCAACTAAACCCGTGTGCCACCACTACTGAGCCTGTGCTATAGAGCCCGCAAGCCACCACTACTGAGCCCACGTGCCACAACTACTGAAACCTGTGTGCCTAGAGCCCGTGCACTGCAACAAAGAGAAGTCACTGCAGTGAGAAGCCCATGCACCACAACGAACAGTAGCCCCGTTCGCTGCAGCTAGAGAAAACTCCACGTGCAGCAACAAAGACCCAATGCAACCAAACATAAATAAATAAATTTATTTTAAAAAATGAACATTGTGCATTTGCAACTCTCTAATCTTAGGAAAAAAGGACAAGAGATATATAAACCAATCACTATACAATGCCATTATTTTTATATTTTAATGTGTATAATCAGGAGCTACTTATCTGGAGGTTATTATAAACCATCTTGACAATTCAGAGAATAATTTCCACCTTGAAATATATAAAACGCTTTACTAGCAGGACAGAACCATTTAGTGTAGTTAAGGAGAGCTAAGGAAAGATGTATATTCCCAGAAGTGGGATTGCTGAATCATACGGTAGTTCTGCTTTTAGTTTTTTAGGAACTTCCATACTGTTTTCATACTGGCTGTACCACTTTACATTCCCACCAACAGTGCACAACATTGTTTTCTACAACCTCAACAACACTTGTTATCTCTTGTCTTTTCATGACAGCCATTCTAACAGGTGTGAAGTGACATCTCATCCTGGTTTTCATTTGCATTTCCCTGATGACTAGTGATGTTGAACACCTTTTCATAACCTGTTGGAAATTTGTGTATCTTCTTTGGGAAAATATCTGTTGAATTCCTTTGTCCATTTTAAATCAGATTTTTTTTTTTTTTTTTTTTTTTTTTGCTATTGAGTTGTATGAACTCTATAAATTTTGGATATTATACCCTTATCCAAAACATGGTTTACAAATATTTTTTTCCTATTCTGTAGGTTACATTTTCATTGTGTTGATGGTTTCCTTTGCTGTCCAGAAGCTTTTTAGTTTGATGTAGTTCTATTTGTTTAGTTCTCTGGAGTATATTAAGAACAGAATGTTAACTAGGATATTCTTCTGGGATATTCTCTAGTCCTATATATTTGTGACGTGGTGATTATTTTGATCATGATGAACTGAGTCATCAATAAATGATGAAATTGTGTTAAAACATTTTATTTAAGGTAGAGTAACTGCTTGATATATTAGAAAAATTTGCCTCCAATTAACCATTATTTTTACTCTTTTGGAACTTAGGCAGACATTAAAAATTTGACACATATATGACAATTTTTGGCAATGACAAATAAATGAGGTATTTGGTTTTTAATTTGTCAGTGTGTGTGTGTATATGTGTGTCATGTGCTTCCATGTATATACTTATTTGTTTTGGCAATATTACCTATCTTTAATTATCCTAATGTTACTTGGGATAGTAATTTATTGAAAATCAGCTCAAATATCCTATGTATTAATTTCTAGCTTAGAAGGGTAACTGAATAGCTTGTTGAGTGTCAGACTGTATTTATACTGGTTTAAACTTCCAAGATTACAAATAACTTTACAAATAGATACACGTTAATTTTAACTTCACAAAGAGAATTCCATATTAATCTTACACTCTAATGGGTAGTAACTTAAAGCAAATAGTTTTAAAATTGTTTCCATGTGCTTCTCCTCTGATCAAAATTCCCCAGTGTTTACAAAGAAAGTTTCAAATTCTCTACAAAATTTTTAAGCCTCTCCACCACATTCTAGCCCCACCCTTCCCAATTATTTTAATTTCCATGTCCTTAAAACATTTAGAACAAATTTGATGTATGTATGGGTGTATGCATACCTATACATACATAAAAACATATATATATATAATTATAGCTGATGCTATTCCTATTGTGTCTGAATTACCATCCAAAATTTCAAATTGTTCTTTTATGATTTCATAAGCAATTCCCTAACTACTACAACCCACATTGATCTAATATTACTCAAACCTCTACGATTATATCTTTTACTTAATTATATACTATTTTATTAGAATTAAGGTAAGTATGATCTATTTGCAGTTAAAATATACTTCAAGTAAAATGTTTTATTGTAAGACAGCATACAGAAAAGAACGTGCAATCTATGTGTAACACATAAAGAATAATGATTCAAAAAGCACTCATGAACCCCCACACATTTATTTAAGGGAAAAGAACATTACAATTATCTTTGAAATCCACTAGGTAACTTCTCCCAAGTGTACCAAGAGGTAATTTGCGCTGAAATTTTGTATTTTTTCATTCCCTTTCTTTACTTTGTAGCCCCTCAGCTTTACTTTCTCCAGTCTTAGAGGTAAAGCTTTTGGTGTGTCACTATTAAGAATGATTTTAGCTCTAGATTTTTTTGTAGATGTCCTTTATCAGGTTGAAGAAATTCACTTCTATCCTTATTTTACTGAGATGTTTCATCAGGAAACAATGTGTTGGATTTAGTTAAATGATTTTTCTTTGTCTCTTGAGATGATTATGTGGTTTTCCTTTATTATTTTGTTAATATAGTGAATTACATTGTTTTGCATGTGAAATCAAAGTTGCATTCTAATCAACTTTATTGATATATAATTTATATACAATAATATGCACTCACCTTAAGTAAACAGTTCAATGCATTTTTTAAAATTAATTAATTTTTGTCTGTGTTGGGTCTTCGTTGCTGCATATGGGCTTCTCTAGTTGTGGCAAGCGGGGGTTACTCTTTGTCGCGGTGCGCAGGCTTCTCCTTGTGGTGGCTTCTCGTGGAGCACGGGCTCTAGGTGCGTGGGCTTCAGGAGTTGTGGCACACAGCCTCAGTAGTTGTAGCTCGCGGGATCTAGAGTGTAGGCTCAGTAGTTGTTGTGCACGGTCTTAGTTGCTCTGCAACATGTGAGATCTTCCTGGACCAGGGCTCGAACCCGTGTCTCCTGCATTGGCAGGCGTATTCTTAACCACTGCGCCATCAGGGAAGTCCTCAATGCATTTTTCAGATGTATTCCTGCCTTGTAATTACAACCCCAATCAAGTTTTAGAATATTTCTATTACCCCCAAATTTCCTTTGCGACTCTTTGCAGTTATCCCCCAACAGCCAACCCTTGCCCAATGCAATGCAAACTCTGGTCTGATTTTTATTGCTATAGATTCATTTAACGTGTCCTAAATGCAAATGGAACCATACAATTTATACTCTGTTGTGTCTTGTTTCTTTCACTCCACATAACATTTTGGAGGTTGTTTTGGTCATCTGTAGTCAATTTCTTGTTGCTGAATATCATTTTATTATACGGTTACACCACAATTTATCATTTTACCTGCTGATCAACATTTGTGTTGTTTCCATTTGGGGGTAATAATTGTTGAAATTTTTATGTACGTTGATGTACAAGTCTTTTCATGGCTATATATTTTCATTATTCTTGGGGAAATAGGAGTGGAATTTCTAGGTTATATGTGATTTATATGTTAAGTAGATGTTAAATTTTATAATAAACTAACACACTCTTTTTTAAAATGGTTACATTTAATCTTTTCACCAGCAATGTATGAAAGTTTCAGTTGTTTCATATCTGTACTGGTTATTGTCAATCATTTAAATTCTAGATATTCTAATGAGTATGTAGAGGAATTGTATTGTGATTTTGATTTGGATTTCTCTGATTTCTAGGAATGTTGAGGATTTTAATACCTACTTATTGGATATATATATATATATATTATTTTTTGTGAATTACGTGTTTAAATGTCACATTTGTCACATTGGGCAGTTTGTCTCATTATTTAGTTGAAATGTTCTTTATGTGTTCTGGTTACATAGCCTTTATCAGGCATTTGTATTTAAATATTTTCTCCAAGTCTGTGGATTGCATTTTGATTATTTCAGTGTGTTTTAAAGTACATTTTTAATCAATTCCAAATTATCATTTTGTCTTGTGATTTGTGTACTCCTAAAAATATTGTCCATGAGATCAAAAAGAATTTCTCCTGTTTCCTTCTATATATTTATTTTATTTGTCTCTCCTAGAATTCCATTTACTTCTTTTTTTTATTTCTATTTCTTTGCTGAGATTTTCCATTTTTTGGATGAAATTTTTATTGACTGAATAAATGTTCTTTTATTTCATTAAGAATGTAGTAGCCACTTCTATATTCTTTCTGTTAGTACTAATATCTGGCTTCTCTTGGATTTGGATTCAATTGATTTCCTTTTCTCTAATACTGTGTTCCAATTTCTTGATTCTTGGTATGTTATGACCTTTTGGATTGTGTCTTGGGCATTATGAATATTACATTGTGTGGATTCTTAATTCTGTTATTATCCTCCAATGACTATTATTATTTTTTTTTTTTAGTAAGTGTTTTTCTTAGCTGTGCTTGACCTTTAAATTTTGTTTCTTGGGAAGCAAGTCTGGTCCTAGTTCAGATCTTTTTTTCTTAGTTACCTCTCCTTGAATCTGTTCCACACATGTGTAGTTGAGGGATCAGTCAGAGATATGGGTAGAAAGTTTGAAGATCCCCTCTCTGGCTCTTTCCCATGCATGATTCCCCTACAGTCTTTTTACTTCCTGGCTTCTGGACTTCATTTTTCATTTTTCCCAGGCAGAAAAACTAAGATCTTTTGCAGGTGTGCCCCCTGTTCCCAGTATGCATGTCTTGCAGACCTTACTTAAGGCTGAAAGTTGTGGAAACTGTAACCTAACTGTATAGCTACACATATTCCATTCTCCAAGAAAGTATGCCCTCCTAACCAGTCTCTTTGCTTCTGTCCACACTGCAGGACAATTAAATAGTTGCTTTTTGCATTATGTCCATGTTTTTATATTGGTTTCTGCTTTGGGGGTCATCTGAGAGGGTCTTAGTGCATCAGATCCAGAAGTGATAATCTATTTTTGAATACTTATTTTTTTAACACCAGTAAACATTATGAACTGTTACTAATTCTAGTAATCTATCTGAAAAATTTTGAGGATCTTGCATAGAGAATTATATGATGTGGAGTAAGGTAGTACTTATTTCCATCAATATTTACACCTTTAAATTTTAAAAATCTTTCTTCAAAGAATACGTACTTCAATACAATTTTGAATAAAAGTGGAGACGGTGAACATTCTTGTTCTACATCCTACTATTGAATATAATGCTTACTGTATTTTTTAAAGATATCTTTTATAAGATTAAGAAAGATTCTACAATTCTTAGTTTGCTATGTTTTTTAAAAATTGTGAGTATATTCTGAATTTTATCAAATTTCTAGATTAATGATTGATATGATTTTATTTTCACATTGTAAAGTAGATACTGTTTAGATATCTAACAGTTTAGATACTGTTATCTAACAGTTTAGATACTGTTTAGATACTGTTTAGATATCTAATTCTATTCTTGCATTCTTGCATTCTTGCATTCATCATATAAAGTTTAGTATTCCTTTATATGTAACTAGTGTTAATTTGTTATTAGTTTATATACGGTTTTTGCATGTAAATGTATAAGTGAAGTTTGTCTATAATTTTATTCCTTGTTAGGTTTTCGTAGCAAGGTTTTACTAGCCTCACAAAAATGAGTGGAGAAGTTTATGTCTCTTACATGTAATGGTGTTTGTGGAAGTGAAATTACTTATTCTTTTCCCCACCCCCTAACCCCTGATAATCACCATCTACTTCTTGCTTCTATGAATTAGACTTTTTTTTTTTCAGATTCCACAGATAAGTAAGATCATACAGTATTTGTTTTCCTCTGTCTGGCTTATTTCACTTAGCATAATGTCCTCTAGTTTCCTCGAGTTGATGAAATGATGATGTAATGAAAATGTCCTCAAGTTGTTGCAAATGGCAGGATTTTCTTCTTTCTCATGGCTGAATAATATTCATTGTGCATATACACACCACATCTTCTTTATCCATTCACCTGTCAATGGACATATTTTGGCTATTATGAACAATGCTGCAGTGAACATGGGGGTGCAGATTATCTCTTTGAAATAGTGATTTCCTTTCCTTTGTTTGAATCCCAGTAATGGGATTGGTGGATCATATAGTAGTTTTATTTTTAATTTTTTGAGAAACCTCCATACTGTTTTCCATATTGGCTGTACCAATTTGCATTCCCATCAACAGTGTACCAGGATTCCTTTTTCTCTACATCCTCGCTGACACTTACTATCTCTTGTCTTTTGATAATAGACATTCTAACAGATGTGAAGTGATATCTCATTATGGCTTTGATTTGCATTTCCCTGATGGCCTCAATAAAGCTTGAAGAAAAGAAGAAACTATATATTATTGTGAGCTTTTTGCCAGGTCAACAGCTGTGGAAAATGTAAACAAAACAGACATTGACTCTGCTCTGAGGGGGTTACAATCTATATGTCTGTTGTCCTAGAATAACATTTAAGGTAGTTGATCATTAGAACATAAAAATTATTCATATATATTTTGAATGAAAGAATAAAACCTAAAAAATAAAGTGAATGAATTTTACCTGAAGGTAAGTTGCACTTTTTTGTCTGAATCACATATGGATTCACCCAACTTTACAGGGTCAGACAGTCTAATGGATATAGAACCAATTCATGATGAGGTACTTTCACCTATTGAGACAGGAGTGTAATCATTCTCTCTTCTCTTATGGAGTTATACTAGATAACTATAGATTGGGGTGAATAGAGTAGAAGATATTACTTGTACTGAAGAAGAAAACATGTGTGGATAATTTCTTTTTCTGGGGCTTTGTCAGATTTGTGATTACACTGATTATCTTGTCCTCAGCTGTAACCCTCTTCTTCTGCGGGTGTGAATTTTCATCATTTTATTATGGACCAATCATAATCTTATTTATAAAATGATAGAATATGCCTTTATTTTTCTAAAAGTTATCCTGAAGTCTGAACAGTTTTGTAATCCCAAAATTATCTGGTGTTATTTAAATCTTTATTGTTGTTGTTGATTTTAAGGTGGTTGTAATTCCACTTATTGATCCTTTTGAGTTGGTTTTCATGGTAAGAGGTAAGTACACTTATATTTACATAAGCAATTTTCATTTTCTCATTTTTCATAAAACATATTTCTAATGAGGATAGACATCTTTATTAGCTCTCCCTTTTCATTCCTTTCATTTTCCAGCTGCCATTCTCTTTCATTTTCCATGTTAAATTGTATGAATAATTAAAGTTGGACTTTTAATTTTCTTTTCTGGGCATGATTCCGTTGTTTCATTTTATGAATATTCTTAGTGGTAAATATGGGGAAATATCCCTAGAGTCTAAGAATTAAAATCAGACAAATCCTATTCATCTTGTGCTCTAATCAAGCATCGAACTCTAGCAATTTGCTCTCTCATAGCAGCAGCCTCCCATATATCAGGTGTGTTATATATTGCTCTCGCCTTTTCAACTCTGATGACTTTGTGTTTTGACAGATAACCAAAGTGTGTATTTATATTTTCAGCAAATGGTGTGCTCTCTTTAGGAGCCCCTCAAAAATTGACAGACGTTGCGTCACATGATTTCTACTTGAAGTATAAACACAATGCAACTGTTTATATAAAGTCAAACCCTTTGATTCCATATAAACCTCTTCAAAACACTACAAAGTATTCCAAGAGTAATATTATCCCATTTGAACTCACCAAAGTGCTTTAAATACTAAACCGTTTGAGTATTAAAATTAACATTCACTCTTTGTATTTACTAATCACAAATGAAGTACATTTAAATTTTGTTGAAATGTCATAAAATTATCTGTGTACTGTCTGTGCATGAAAATTAGTGCAGGCCTCCAATGGGGCAGTGAAATATTGAAGACCACTGGAGGCACAGGGGGGATTAATAATCTCATCTGAATTTGAAACAATTGTAAAGATATGGAACATTTTCGGGAACAGAAGCAGATGATTTGAGTGACAAATCAGATATAACATACAACATTTAAAAATATTTAGTAAAGATCATTTACAGCAGTCTTAGCAGCAAGCTTCTTCAGTTGTATCCAGTGAGCTGAAATATAATCATCAACCTCAATTTTTATTTTCTAAAAGACCCTTTTTTTCACTCCTGATGTTGCACATTCTATGAGTTTTGACAAGTGCATGACAGGTATCCACCATTATAGTATCATAGAGAAGAGTTTCTCTGCCCTAAAAATCCTATGTGCTCCGCCTATTCATCCCTACTTCCCTCCTAACCTGTGGCAACCACTGGTTTTTACCATCGACATAGTTTTGACCTTTACAAAATGTCATATACTTGGAAATCCTACAGAATGTAGCCTTTTAAGATTGACTTCTTTCACTCAGTAGTAAGCATTTAAGATTCTTCCGTGTCTTTTTATGGCTTGAAAACTCCTTTTTTTAAGTACTAAATATTTATTGCCTGAATATATCACAACTTATTTATGCATTCACCTACTGAAGGACATCTTGGTTTGTCCAAATTTGGCCAGTTATATATAAAACTAAGTTTATATATAAAACTAGTATAAATATCTTTGTGTAGGTTTTTGTGTGGCCATAAATTTTCAACTCCTTTGGGCAAGTAAACACCAAGGCGTTCAGTTGCTGGATCGCATGAAGAGACTATGTTGAGCTTTGTAAGAAACAGCCAAACTGTCTTCCATAGTCTCTGTACCATTTTGCATTCCCACCAGCAATGAAAGAGTTTCCACGGCTTCACATCCTCACCAGCATTTGATGTTGTCAGTGTTCTGGATTTTGGCCATTCTAATGTGTGTAGTGCTTTGTCATTGTTGTTTTAATTTGCATTTTCCTGATGCCACATCATGTGGAACATCTTTTCATATGCTTATTTGCCATCTTTGTATCTTCTTCGGTAAGATGTCTGCTGAGGTCTTTGGCCATTTTTTTTTTTTTTTTTTTTTTTGCGGTACGCGGGCCTCTCACTGCTGTGGCCTCTCCCGTTGCGGAGCACAGGCTCCGGACGCGCAGGCTCAGCGGCCATGGCCCACGGGCCCAGCCGCTCCGCGGCATGTGGGATCTTCCCGGACTGGGGCACGAACCCGCGTCCCCTGCATCGGCAGGCGGGCTCTCAACCACTGCGCCACCAGGGAAGCCCTTTGGCCATTTTTTAATCAGGTTGTTTGTAATTTCCACCATCCCCAAAGGCTTCAGATTGTCCCTTAACTGTCTCTCAGTTCTCCTTTCCCTGCTCCTTTCTGCCCTAGACAATCATTCATCTGATTTCTAACATTATATATTAGTTTTACTAATACTAAACAGTTACGTAAATGAAATCTTAACATTGTGATTTGTGTCTGGCTATTTTTGCTTAACATAACATTTTGAAGATTCATCCGTGTTTTTTGCATGCACTAAATGTTCCTTTTAATTGTTGAGTTGTATAAATATACCACACCTTGGTTTTCCATGCTTCTCTTTGGTTTCATAGGTTTTTAAAATCAATTTCCTCATTTCTCTTTGGTATTTTAGAGTGAACATGTGTTAAGCTTTATTTCTAATCTTTTGGAAATTTCAAAACTTTGTATCCAATTTCTTATGCCAAAATATTTGAATTTATTCTTGACTCTTCTTGTTCTTTTACTCTCCTGATAATTATTGTGTGTAGACTAAACCCTTTAATTCTGTCCAAACCAAGTGCTCTATTTCTCCAAAACCACTGATGCCATTTTAATTTTATCTACAACTTCTGCATAATCAACCTCCTCAAATATAGGCTAGGGGTTTCTAATCCGTTTTCCCCCATCTACCAGTGTGTGTTTTTAAACAGAAAATCCTTCCCTGCTTACAACCCTTCAATTACTTTTTTCAGTTATAAGTAAAGTGACTACCATGAATAAAGTGTACACAACATTGATTACCTCAGTGACCTAATGGACTCTCATCCTTCTTCACTAAACTTTAGCTCCAATAACCTTCATTTAGTACCTTCCTTACTCAGGACCTTTGGACAAGTTTCTTATCACTTTTGTATGCATAATTCCTATTCACGTTTCAAATTTCAGCCAAAAATTACTTTATCAGGGAGACTTTTCTTGAGTTTACTGGTTAGATGAGCCCCTCTTATTAAAGGTCACATACCATCCTGCATCCTGATTTTTTCCATCCTGCCTTTTGACCATTATTCAATTATTAATGCATTTGCTTAATGTCAACGTCTTTATATAAATGACCTTATAAAGCGAGATGCCATGTTCATTTCATTCATTGCTATATTCATAGCACTTAATAAAGTACTTGAGTATTTTAGGTTCTTAGCATTGTTTATTGACTGAACTGTGATGGAAATGGGTATTTGCAATTGAGTATATCAGTGATCTGCACTGAGAGAACAAGGGATAAGAGAAAGAAGGCAAGACCTGGGGAAATATGGAGAGAAATACGGAGAGAACAGAACTTACTGAGGTGGAGAAGAAAATGTTCTGCCTCAAGAAAAAATTATACTCATTGTTTACTATCATCAGAGGAGAAGATATGCCAAAGCACCTACATTCAAGCACCCCCAAAATTCTTGTCTTAATAAAGTTCAACTAATATTTTATGATATTTAAAGAACAATGATGTAGGACTTTAATATTAGAAAATTATGAAGTAATAATTCATGTCCTAAACAGAACACAGACATTAACCTGTTTTGAACACTAAAACTAGAAGGGACCAGCACACTGGCTATTTTTTGTTTTTGTTTTTGTTTTGCGGTACGCGGGCCTCTCACTGTTGTGGCCTCTCCCGTTGCGGAGCGCAGGCTCCGGACGCGCAGGCTCAGCGACCATGGCTCACGGGCCGAGCCGCTCCGCGGCATGTGGTACCTTCCCGACCAGGGCACGAACCTGCGTCCCCTGCATCGGCAGGCGGACTCTCAACCACTGCGCCACCAGGGAAGCCCCACACTGGCTATTTTTGACCTTTGTCTCTAATAAGAAGTTTTATGTTGAGAAGCATCTAAGTTTTTACTCTGGTACTTTTTTACTATGTGATCTAGGATAGTTATTTAAACCTCTCCCAGCCTCAGTTTCTTGCTTTGTATAATTTTTTTTTTTTGCGGTACGTGGGCCTCTGCATCGGCAGGCGGACTCCCAACCACTGCGCCACCAGGGAAGCCCTTGTATAATATTTATTTCATAGCGTTGTTATAAGGATTAGGTGAGGTAATACATCATCATTAAGCCCACATCATAGGGATTTTCACATACGTGTTTGGAAACTCAAGGCTATTGTATTTTTGTAATGTTCTTATTTTGTCATCATCACTGCCATTACCAATAGAAGAACATTTGGCTAAGGGTAAGGAAATTGTATTATTTTCCAATAATGGAAAGAAGAATCTTTGGGCAAATGCGTTAACAAATGGCATAGTGGTATTCACCTTGTCAACAGGAAAGGGTTCTTGTGAGTAAATGCAGGTGAAGGCAATTTGAACATTGGAAGTTATTGTTGTTAAGATTAGACCATAACCTGGAAGCACTGATTTGAAGCAAAGTTCTAATGAGGATAAGTTTATACTTTTAATTCCTTTATGCAAAATTTTGTTCAGTGGCTTAGAAGGGTGTTACTTCCTGGGGACTAGCCAGTGTTCATCTGTTTTCTCTAGATTACAGAACAAAGATGATAATTAAAAACTGCATGGTATATGCATGTATATCAGCCAAATATACAACCATTTTGAGTGAAAACAGTATTCTAATTAGAGGTCTGAAAGTATTTAGTCTCCATGACTTTAATGTGCCAATTTGATCACCTACATTATTTTGTGTGAATTTTCTTGTGTTGTCTTGTCTTATCTCTATTCATTTCCAATGTTTGTCAGTCCACCTTTGGCCTGTAACCACTGCTTTGTCATCTTCCTGACTGATACCTTTGAAAATCTGTCAACAGTTATTGTGTTTTACATTTTAACATACTGCCCAACATAGCATAACATTTAGATTCCCTGTACATAGAGTCTTTCCTTGTGGGGAAAAAAAAAAAAAAAAGTCTGGTTTAGTTAAGACTCTTACAGAATTTAGTCAGTTTCACACAGAACATCTTTCTTTATTCATTAGCGACAATGGAATGTGGTGGAAAAACACAGACCTTGAAGTCATTGAAACCTAGATTTGAGTACTAACTCTGTCATTTAATGGTTTTGTGACCTTGAGGAAATTATCTATGCTTTTCAAGCTTCTGATCCTTTTTCTGTAATATGGGGATGATGATAGTCACTTTACACATGGATATTGCAGAAATAAATGAGATAACATAAGACACAAACATTAGTGCCACACAAAAACCAACACTACGCAGAGAACAACGGAAGTAGATTCTATCTTATCTTCACTCCAAGTTATATGCATACAGAAGGGAATGGGGCCTAATTTCACCCCCTCACCACGCTCATTTACTTATAGAGCAATTAAACGCAAGCACAGTGGGAATTGTCTGTTTAGTTCCGGGGATAAGGGAATGACATACTTTACAGACCACAGTGCAGGGAGAAAGGCGTTAACTGTTATGCATACAAGTTATCTGCATGTAAACCAGTCAGTTGGACTGCTTGATGTAGGTAAATTAATTTTCATATAGAGATTACTCGGGTATGTGAGGTCTTGGAGTTTGAATCTGCAATTTAAAAGATATTGGCAACTTACTCCCCCTGAATGGGAAGAGCCTATTCATTTTTAGAGCTGGATCCTGTTGTGACAAGACCTACGTGCTCACTGTAGTTATGCAGGTGTTAGGAAAATCCCTGCCTTTTGTGAGGGGAGCAGTGCAAAGAAACCCATTCTTTAGATTGGCACTGGTCAGGACCAGGGCTATAGATACTTTTGGAGAATACTATGTTTGAAACTTCTTACAGAGTGAGGCTTTTTACCTCCTGTTCCAGTAGGCTTCTGGGAGTAAAAGTATCAATATCCACTCTACTTATAAAGCACTTAGGAATGTGCCAGGGGCTGTGCTAAATATGTTTAATGAATTTTATGATTTATAAAACTCACGAGTCATTATTATATCATTTTTACAGAAGTATCAACTGAGGCTCAGATAAGCTCAATAATGTACCCAATATTCTCATGGTGAAAAACTGGTGGAGCCAAAATTTGAACTCAGGCAAGCTTACATGAGATTCCTTTCTCTTGTGCATGGCTGGCAGGGAAGGAATTAAAGGACCATGAAAGGAAAGTCACCATAAGGAAGAACAATAGTAGAATGGGTATGGATAAAATAAATAAGTTACAAAGATATATTGTACAGCACGGGGAATATAGCCAATATTTTACAATAACTTTATTTTTTTTACAATAACTTTAAATGAAGTATAATCTATAAAATAGTGAATCACCATGTTGTCCACCTGAAACTAATATAATATTATATATAAATCAACTATATTTCAGTTTAAAAAACGTGGACTGGGATCAACATCAGGACTTAGCTGTTGCTGGACACGTCTGAAGTGACAATTTAAATAAATGATGGAACATTTACATAACAGAATAACATACTAAATCTATATGTATTGATATGGATCAATATGTAACCTATGGTTTTCAAGAAAAAAAATTCAAGATGTTGTTTCATGTTGGAATTTCTATAAAGCAATATTTATGTAGCACAGAATATTTCTGGAAGTTCATGCATGAAACTGACACGGTTACCTGTGTGGAGCATACTGAGTAGACAATAGTGATGTGGTAGGGGGTACAGACTGTTCTCAGATTTTTTTTTTTTTTTTTGCGATACGCGGGTCTCTTACCACTGCGGCCTCTCCGGCTGCGGAACACAGGCTCCGGACGCGCAGGCTCAGCGGCCATGGCTCACCGGCCCAGCGGCTCCGCGGCATGTGGGATCTTCCCGGACTGGGGCACGAACCCGTGTCCCCTGCATCAGCAGGCGGACTCTCAACCACTGCGCCACCAGGGAAGCTCTCAGATTATTTTTTTCTTTTTTTTTTTTTTTTTTTTGCGCTATGCGGGCCTCTCACTGTTGTGGCTTCTCCCGTTGCGGAGAACAGGCTCCGGACGCCAGGCTCAGCCGCCATGGCTCACGGGCCCAGCCGCTCCGCGGCACGTGGGATCCTCCCAGACCGGGGCACGAACCCGCGTCCCCTGCATCGGCAGGCGGACTCTCAACCACTGCGCCACCAGGGAAGCCCTCAGATTATTTTTTATACTTAAAATAGTTCAGCCTTAAAGTAGTTTAGCAAAGAAAACTATATTTTAAGATTGAGAGGGCACTTTAAACCTTATCTCAAAGTGGTCTACATTTTTTCAAAAAACTTGGGAAGATTAGTAATATAGGTAGAGGCAATATTGATTTATGCATAGTGCTCTCCCCTTAGTATTCTAGATAATCTCCGGGTTTATTCTGTCTTTGTCAGCGGAAAGTATGATTAGCATTTAGTGAAGGTATTATTTTTCATCTAGAAATTGAAAATGTGAATTCTTTTAAAAAAAAGAAAGGACAGAACATTCACCTATTTTACTCAAGCAATTTACACTTTCAAAGTGAGGAGGCCAGATTGATAACACTGAACTGGTACATCAAAATAATTAAGCTTTAATCTCTGATTCAAAGACTTCAGCTTAGGGGTCATGAGAAATCAAGAAGACTTTTTCTTTGTAATCAGTCTGAGATGATTAGTAGCTTTGCTTGTAGAATGATCATTTTCCAAATACAGCAATGCAATGTTATAGTAAAATAGGGGGAAAAGATTAAGGAGTTTAATTTACTTGGCGTGTTATAACTATGTTTATTAAAACACTAAGAATTACAGCAAAACTTTATTATTTGTTAATATTACTTTTGCCTCAATGGGGGTTATATTGAGAAAGTAATATTCTAGACATAAAGGCCACTGCCAAGCTGTATTTTTTAAAAATATAATTTTCTACTTTCTTGTACAATGACCCCCTGGGTACTTAAAATGAAATCTACTTCTTTGTTGGAATGTAATTCCTCCCCCTCCCTCAATAAGCTTTCCATCTCTGGTTTATTGTTGCAGTGTTGTTCAAATAAAAAGACAGGTTTAGAATACTGATGATATATTAATCAGCATGCCTTATACCATAAGAAATAGGATAAAGGGGGCTGTGAATTATTTCTCAACAAATGTTTTGCTTGCATAATGCCACACTTGGGATCTTCCTTCTGGTTTTATCATGAAATTAATTGAATTCAGTAAATACATGCAAAAACCAAAACCTGTTTTAAATGTAGAAAATCCATGTCAAATAAAAAAATACCTTCCCCAAAATAGGATTGAAGCTTTTATAAAGAGGTCAATGATTTTAACTTACCAGGTCTTATAACTTGTGCTTGTTTTAGTAGGCAGAGAGTCTTTTTCAGAATAAATAGGTAATCTTTGGTTTCCAAGAATGAAAGTTGACAGAAAGTTGGTTTTAATAGTGTTGAAATGTGCAAAACAAATACCAAGAAAATATGGGCAGTTTCCTAAGCATTTCTCATGACAGTAGTATGTTATTTAATAATACCTTATGACGGAAACCATCTTTACTATGAGAAAAATGGTATATTTAGAAATGAGAAGAATATATTTATCAGGCCCTGAGAGGTTGGTAGCATTTCCTGAGAGTTTAAGGAAAAAAATGTACTAAAAAAGTTGGTAAAGATGTATGCTTTGCTTCCAAACAGCAGCTTGTCTTACCAGCCTGCTCTTGCGATCTATGCCCTTCGTGGTAGGATCCATAATGTTTTTCTTGTATTGAGAATTTTATGTCATGTACAAAATCTATGAGACACTCATCTTTTAGTGGACTAATTACTGTTTGTTAGAGTTTTCAGAACTCCCCAAGTTCCCAAATGGACTACTTTACAGACTGCAAAGAAGCGTGCAGCACAAACTGACAAAAATAAGACTGAGATATGGTTGTATTTGGAATGTTGCTTAAATTTTATGTTTGCTTTACCTACAAGATTCATAATTGTGATTTGGGGTCTAACAGATCCAGAAATAAACTTTAAATGAACAAACAAAACGGTTTCTTTATCTTCACATATTATGAAGATGCCAAAAGGATTGTATAAATATTACTAAACTCACATCATTAAATAAGATCAATTTACTATAAACCATCTATCATCTTAACTCAATATAATTCTTATGAATACATTTATAAAATGTAAACACTACATAGTGCATGTATATATATTTACATATATAAAACTCTCTCCATAATGCATTCTCAGGGATAAACATTTTCCCTTGTTAATTTTATTGATTACTTCAATAACTCTAAACAATATGGTTATATTACTATTTCTCTTTATAAATCAAATATAAACATCCATTGACTCATTATTATGGTGTTTCCTCAGCAGTTTTCCTGCTCTCCAGTTTTATCATTGATAATGTTTAATAATTTAAGTAATATATTTTAAAATTTCCCTGTTAATTTTTGACACATTTTAAATTTACATACAGTGAAATTCACTCTTTTTTTTTTTTTTTTTTTTACCAAACTCAGGTCTGGCTATTCACTGTTCAAAAGCCAACACTTGAGAGACAGGTGCTGGTAGGAATGGAAAGATTGCTTTATTCAGGAGGCTGGCAACCTGGGGAGAAGGCAGATTTGTGTCCTGTTCCAGAACAGGAAGATTCTGCTCAGCCATGAAAGTTTTTAAAGGGAAAGGGGGAAGTAATCTCAGTTAATCGTTGAGTTAGGGGACCAGATTATTTGCCATTGCCCACTGTGTACAGGCCTGTTGACTCCTTGTGATCTTTCTTTAGATGCTATATTGTTCATACCACCTGCTCGTGAGCTTACTGAAGGGGAAACTGGGGAAAAGATCGAGTCATCCGTTAATTATTTATTCTTAATTTCTACTTCTTTGATCTAAAAGAAGAATCAACGGTTTAGGCAAGGTATCGTGTAATCAAAAAAATTGAAAGTTGTGCTTGGGCTGGAGGTTAGTTAAGCATGGGGGCATCTGGTATAAACGTTAGTTAAAAATATAGCTTTGCTAAAGTGACAAGACAAAAGGGGCCTCCTGCACAGAGCTGCTGCCTGCAAAGAGCTGTTTACAAATCCCCACTGTCAGACATTATCCCATTTCTGTGGGATTATGGGTGAAGGTCTCTCTTCTGTAACTTCTTCATGCTGACACACGGCACCATATTCTTAGAGTGGAAGGTGTAGATGTGGGTCTGTAGCATCTCTTTGCTAACAATTTTAGTTACCCACTTATATATACTGGCAGAACAAGCTACAATTATTTTGATGCCCACAAAGATACAGATTATTATGAGCGACAGTGTTTATTAATCCTATTCTCTTGAGGCCAGTTCTTGGAACTGTGCTAGCCAAAGATTCAGTACTGCTCAAGATGGAGCAGTTTATGTCATGGCTATAGTCTGGTCATCACACAATTAGCTTTTTCCCTCTGGTGACAGTTATAGTATCTGTAAAACAACTCAGGAATGCGCATCAGACGCTGAAAGATTCTGTGACTCTGTTGTCCAAATCATTAACTGTTTTGAGCATACTCTTTTGTGACTCAGGAGGCTTGAGAAACTTCAGCTTTTCTATAAACTAGAGGCAGGGGACATGGAGGAGCCTTGGTACTTGGGAGGGCCCTGCAGTGTTCTACTTGGTTTCCGTTTTGGTATATAGTATTCCTTGAGTTTTGACAAATGCATAGAGTTGTGTAACTACCACAATGAGCAAGGTATGGGTCAATGCCCTTATCCAGAATATTTCTCAATGCTGCCCTAGTAATCAACCCCTTTCCTTATCCCTAAAACCTGGCATCTACCATTTGATTTTGTTCTCTGTAGTTTTGCCTTTTCCAGTATGTCATACAAATGGAATCATGAAGCATATAGCCTTTTGAGCCTGGCATCTTTCCCTTCTTATAATGCACTTGAAATATGTATGTATTGTTGCTTGTATCGATAATTTGTTCCTTCTTATTGCTGAGTAATATTGCATTGTGTGAATTTACCAAAGTTTGTTTATCCTTTCACCAGCCGAAGACCGTTTAGGTTGTTCCCAGTTTGTAGATCACATGAATAAAACTACTGTGAACATTCATGTACAGGATTTTCTTGAACATAAGTTTTATTTCGCTTGGGTAACTACCTAGGAGGGAGATTGTTGGGTCATATGGTAGATTATGTTTAATTTTATAAGAAAATGCCAAACTCTTGGCTGTACCACTTTTACATTGCTACCAGAAATGTATGAACGTAACGGTTGCTTTGCAAACTTACCAGCACATGTGGCTTTATCAGGTTGTTGTTGTTTGCTGATCTAATAGATGTGCATTACCCCTAATGACTAATGATATTGAACATTTTTACATATACCTATTTGCCACTGGTATATCTTCTTTGGTGAAGTGGGGTTTTTTCCTAATATTTTTCTTATTTTTTTATTGGGTTGTTTTCTTATTTTTGAGTTTTGAAAGTTCTTTATGTTTTATGGATCCAAGTTCCTTGTGAGATATCACCTTTGCAAACATTTTTTCCCAATCTGTAGTTTGTTTTTAAATTCTTTTAACAGTGCCATTCACAGAAAAAAATATATTTTTAATTTTGATGAAGTCTAATCTATCAATATTTTCTTTGGGAATCACGCTCTTGATATATATATATAAACGCTTTGCCTGTTCCAAGGGTCACCAAAATGATTTCCTATGTTTTCCTTTACAAGTGTTAGAGTTTTACATTTTATAGGTTTATGATCTGTTTTGAGTTAATTATTATATAAGATGAGAGGTCTGGTCAAAGCTTTCTTTTTTTTCTTTTTTTGCATGTGGATATGCAAATATTCCAGCAACTTTTGTTAAAAAGCTTGTCTTAAACATTGGCTTGCGTTTGCATATTTGACAAAAATCAGTTGACCATAGTTGTGTTTCTCTGTTTCTGGATATTCTGTCCCATTGATCTAAATGTTCATCCTTTCACTGATACCACCTGTTGTGATTATTGCAGCTTTATATCACACAGTGTGAGTCTTCCAACTTTGCTCTTTTTTGCAAACTATTTTTGTTATTCTAATTCCCTTCCCTTTCCATATGAAGTGTAGTCATCTTGTCAATATTTACAATAATCCTGTTGTGGTGTTAGTTTGGATTGTATTAAATCTATAGGTCAGTTTGAAAAAAAATAACTTTAAGAATATTGTCTTATGATCCATGAACATGATATATCTCTTTTTATTTAGAGATATTGCTTTCTTTATTGATGTTTTGTAGTTTTCATCATGCAGATCCTGTACATATTTTGTTAAATTTATATCTAACTATTTTATTATTTGGGGGAACTATTTTAAGTGGCACTTTTAAAATTTTGACTATTATTTGTTTATTACTATCATGTAGAAATACAGTTGATTTTTGTATATTGATTTTGTTTCTGGTGACATTGCTATACTCACTTATTAGTTCTAAGAACTTTTATGGTATAGTCTAAAGGATTTACAGCATAGAAAATCACATTATCTGAGAATAGAGACACTTGAAACAATTCCTGAAAAAAGTGTATGGCCAGTACAAGCCCACACTAAAAGCCAAGACTACAGCCAATGTCACTACAGTGCATTTGTTGGAGAGCTACTGTAGCGTTAATTGGACATTGATACTGACCCAAACACCATCTGACAACGTATGTCACTGATGACATTACTGCCACTGGATAATGGATACCATACCACCACCAGTGGAATGACCTGCAGAGTTGTTGATCTGTTACTATGTTCCCCCCAAGAGTAACATATTAACACATTTCCTAAATGAAATAGGAGGTTCATATGCTGGAAGAAGAAAAAGAAAAGATGGACAAACGTACACTAAATTTGTCTAATTTCTTTGTAAGCTGCACTATTGTCATCCTAGAATTCTTTTTATTACATTTGTAGATTATGCCTGCTCTTTCACTGATATTGCATCATGTACATTCTTTGGTACTTTTAATGTTGGGGTGAGGCACATCTTCAAATATTTCTCATATTACAAGTGACTGATACTGCTTTCCTCTACCTTTCTGTAAGTCAGATTCCCCAAATTGTTACTCTTTTGGATGGGAGGGCTGACTCTCAGCATTTCCAGTAATGACATGTGAGTAGGGAGCCGATAGAAGAGCTAGCTCTTGATCTAGTTTCCAAAAATAAATAAATAAAATTGGATTAAATAAAAAGTGGAAAATATCTGGCATGCTAACACCAACACTAGAATCCCTAGTCCTCCCCGATACATTGTTCAGTTTCTTTTGAGAGTTCTTTAGTTGTGTCTGGGAGTAACCAGTGTCTCTGCCAATTCAGGGCTTGCATGTGGACAGCTTGCATGTGGCAACCTAGTCTTGCAATCATATAGAAAGTCTTTAAATTATTTAAATTGTTTTTGTCCCATTCAGACTTCTGCACAATGTAACCACTGTCACTAGGTTTGTACCCCTGAATCCTTTTCCCAATAAAGAGCATTGCTCCCATGTCTACTGTTTTCACTTGCTCCTTTTTGTGGACTGTGGCTTTCTTTACTCTATTTCATCTGTTATTAAGATCATATCTACTGGTCTTCCTGTTCACAATGCTTGTATGTGTTTGTTTTATTTTTTAAAAATGTATCTGCCATTTCAGTGGGCTTTTGGTAAGGAGGAGGAAAAGACATATGTGCTAACTTCACTGTCTGAACCAGAAACACCTAGAGGAGTTCTAATATGGACTTATAACCACGCATAATAAGGAATTAGTGAAACTCCTTTGCCATGTTTGGCAAATGAATCATCTCTGGGGGGATGAACTTTCCTAAACTTTTCTGTTATATTATTTTTCTTTCTGTGTTTCTCATTTTTCAAGTTTCCCACGTCAGAACTAGTATGTTGATTGTGTTCATTCCTCCTATCAGGATTCCTATAACTAATTGCATAAATGTTTAATATTCTTTCTAGTTATCATTTTTAATGTTCTCATTTTAAACAACAAATTTGCTTGTTAATTATCTCAAAATATTTCCATTGATATGGAATGAACAGTGACATTAATTAAACTACTTAGGGCAGAAAGTTAACTTAGGGCAGAAAGATAAACTTGGAGCTTGCATTATTAACCATTATTGTGTATGGTTTTCCTTTAAATCATTTTAATGTTTTAAAAGAGTTAATTTTTCTTCCAAGTTACCTGTCTTACACTCATATAATAGTTTAAGGACAGGGAGAGCGTACTTCAGTCCACAGACTTCTATCTTTTCAGAACTGGAAAGTACAGTGGTATCGCTCTAGCTCAGCCTCGCTTTCTCACACATGCTAAACAAATCCTAGAGCTTAAATGATATGTTGATAAGTTCAACTATTACGAGAACTATTACAAGGTTCTTCATTCTCATAGCCATTGTTCTCCTAAAACTTCTATTTTCTTTACTTTTGTTAGAATACCACCACTACCAAAACAAACAGTGCATACTCTTATAGCCTCTTCAGTCTCTGTATTCTGTGTTGATGTGCAAATGCCAGATCTATTAACCATCTGAGGTAAGGTGACTAAATTCAGGTGCATATCACATGCAGTCTGACCATTAGTATGTAAAATGCTAATTTACATTTACATAAAATATTCATGATCCAGTGGTTTTCTGAGCAGCGTTAGAATCTGTGTCATGTTTACATGTTTCAGACTTTATGAATATATTATTTGCAAATGTTTGAGCAATAAGATAATAAAATTATAAAGTACTTTCTGTCAGGATCCTCAAAGCACTATGTATACATAATAATTAAAACATTATAAAATTATAATAAGCAATCACCCACTAAGATAAATTTAGGGAGGAAAAGTTTAGAATAGTGTTACATAAATGTAAAGAGGATTAATTGTAAATTCAAAAAAGGACTGCAAACATGATTAAATGCAAAGACAAACACAGATCTTGCTGAACACATTTGTCTTTGGGAAAGAAATTATAAAAATGTTTGGCAGTAAAGTGAAATTGCTTATAAATCATTTCAAAATAATAATACACCCTGGATGACTTTATTGTTTTTATAACTTTAAATCTGTGACCCAGTGCCTTGTATGTGCTTTCTTGTAAAGTTACAATCTAATTATGAAGTGACCAGATATTAAAGAGCTGCTGTGAATCTGCTGCTGCCTCCAAATGTTACTTTTGCTGTTTAAAAGTCTTCTAATGAAAATTGCATGCACTATCAATAGAAAAAGATTAAATACTATAGTGCAGTGAAATGAAGCAGAGAGTGGTTTTTCTCCCTGTTAAGGTTATGATTGAATTATTGTGAACTTAATATTTGTTCCAAAGGAAAATAATTTCTTTCTTTAAATATACATTACAATGATTGAATAAACAAGGTTGTTCCTGGAAGTTAAGGGGTATTTTAAAACCATTAGAAATAGTTGTGTATTGTATCTTCCCTCTACTCTAAATGCCCCTTTCCCTCAACAACAACTCTGCTGTTATTTTATGAAAACACTATACAATGCTCCAGGGGAAAGAAATAGGTTTTTCAACTGCAGCAACTTATTGGAATATTTTCTTGTACCTCTATTTCTATTTAGGCGCGTGTGTGTGGTGTTTGAGTTATTGATAAAAGAGGAGGGACATCTAAGTTCTGCTTAACTTACTTAGCTCATTACTATCATTCACATCCCATAGGAAAACTGCATTATGGTTCTTTATTGTCTCTGTCCCACTCATTCTTCTACTTTCTGGAATCCCTTTCAAGAATGCCACATTTCAGTATTCCACTCTTTAGCTTTCCTCTGGGAAATACCTCTCCATGCTATAAAATCACCCTTTCATCCTATATTTTCCTTTTCATGTCTACAGTTCTTATTCCTTAGGGCAAATTGCAGTTTTTAAAAGTTAATATTCTTACTTAACTCACACTAAAATGTGAATGTGAACAATGACTATATTGTCATGTTTAGGAATAATAATCTAATAAAAGTCTACTTATATATTCAAATAAATATATAACAGAGGATGAAATTTCAGGCAAGATGCATATGGCAGGTGAGTTTGGCTCCCAATAACATTCTACACCCCAATCGCCAGGTTGTGAATATGTTAACATGTCAAAAAGAACTTTGTAGATGTAGTTAAATTTCCTAATCAGGTGAATTTAAAACAGGAAGATTATCCAGGATTATCCAGCAGCAGGGGCCCAATATGATCCCATGATCCCTTAAAAGCACAAGACAAGGCAGAAAGGGAATTTAGAGAAATTCAAAACGCAAAAAGAATTCAATGCTCCTTTGCTTGAATTTGAAGAGAGTAATGTGTCAGGAAAACAGGGACTTCAGTTCTACAACCACAAGAAGCTGAGTTCTGTCAACAACCTTGAAAGAAGCTAATATGGTACTCCAGAAGAGAATCATAGCCCTGAGAGGTATCCTAATACCTTAAGACTACTGCACCATCCATCCGTTTAAAAATACAGCTTGTTAAAATATAAGCTATTTAAAAAATAAATCAGTTAAAGCTCCAGTCCTTAAAACTTTCTAGAGGAACAGAAGAGATAAAGTACATGTTAAATGTATGGAACCGCTGAAAGACAATTTTTTTTTCATAAAACAGGTATGACTAAATTGCTCTGAGACCCCAGAAAAGTGAATTATTACTTAAAGTTGGAACATGTTGGAAGGCTTCTTGGAGTAATTGGAGTCTAGGCTGAGTTGATTCAAGTTTCACCATTTTATTTTATTAACGTGTACAGGTACATAACGTATATAACATATAATTAGCACTGAGTTGGTAAAATGACATTTCAATATATTAACGTTCCATATGTTCCACTGAAGATATTACAATAAAAAAGTACTTTTATTAACTAAATAATATTATTTAGAAGGGAAATCTGGTTCATGGTATCATCGTAAGACTTTGTTTTATGGATTGATACTCTCTTCAAGGATATAGTACAATCAAATTATTATTCAGTAATTGGGATAGTGCTGATTTAAGCCATGCACAGAAGAAGGTACATTAACAAATTCATGATAGCTATCCCCCTTTTTAAAAAATAAATTTATTTATTTATTTTTGGCTGCGTTGGGTCTTCGTTGCTGTACGCAGGCTTTCTCTAGTTGCGGCTAGCGGGGGCTACTCTTCGTTGTGGTGTGCGGGCTTCTCATAGCAGTGGCTTCTCTTGTCGCAGAGCACAGGCTCTAGGCACGCGGGCTTCAGTAGTTATGGCATGCAGGCTCAATAGTTGTGGCTCACAGGCTTAGTTTCTCCATGGCATGTGGGGTCTTCCTGGACCAGGGCTTGTACTTGTGTCCCCTGCATTGGCAGGCTGATTCTTAACCCCTGTGCCACCAGGGAAGTCCCCCCCCCTTTTTTTTAATAGAGCAAATTTGCACAACACCTCAGGTCAAAAGACAAGCACAGCCAGGTTAATCTCTGCATGGTCTCCCCTACATTTCTAACTCCCACTTTACCTGCCAACTAAGATAGGCATAGGTACCTTTGTGTAATCTTTTCTAAATTTATCCCTAACATGTTTTTATGTGCCAACATTCATATTCATGTCTTTTGTTTTCCAATATTATCCTGACCGATGTGTTTATTCAATTCTGTTACATATAATTAAACATCTAAATGCTGAGCATTTGTGCCAACTTGTGATAGCTAATCTATATTTATTTTTCAGCATCCTCATATACTCTTTCAGAACTTTGTCACCTCTCTATTTAGCTGGAAAGACTTATGAACAAAATCTGAAGACTAATGTTTGCAGAACAGAGGGTTTCATATTACCCATCTCCCTGGCTGCATATTTTCAAATTTTATGCCTCATCTGCTAAAATCTCTTTCAACACAAACTCCGACTGTGCAGCTGTGTAAATCATGCTTTCCTGTGACCAGGTGCGCCAAGGATGACTGTGGAGATACCCCTGTTAAAGTAATCCTCCCACTAGAAGAGATACTGATAACATTGATTTTCAGATGTTGACGGGCTGGATGGCTTAGAAGCCAGATAGTTTAAGATTGTTCCAGAATGTTTTCATTTGAAGCATGATGACTAACTGTGTTATAAAGTTTGGGAATAGTAGGAGCATCTTCTCTGTGCTAATAATTACTGGAAAGCATTGTCCTTTGCAGACTCAGGAATCCTTAACACATAGGCTGCTCTTACCCTGCTAAGATTTAAGATTTTCCTGTTTTCCGTCTGCTGATGCTGAAAAAACAAATAAAAAAAATCATAGGTTTTTGTCTAATGAGCATCAGTTACTCAACATAATCAAAAGAAGACATTCATTTTTTTTTTTGCGGTACGCGGGCCTCTCACTGTTGTGCCCTCTCCCGTTGCGGAGCACAGGCTCCGGACGCGCAGGCTCAGCGGCCATGGCTCACGGGCCCAGCCGCTCCGCGGCATGTGGGATCTTCCTGGACCGGGGCGGCAGGCAGATTCTAAACCACTGTGCCACCAGGGGAGCCCAAGACATTCATTTTTAAAAATCTATCTCTTATCATCTATATCTATCATCTATCTATCTATCTATCATCTATCATGGAGCTACCCTGAGGCCATCAGTAATTATGCAAGTTGTGTTATTTATTTATTTTAGTTTTACAACATGACTCTGAGACATGGCTACCTTGGGTGTGCCTGTGATGGCCACAATGAAGTAAAGTGACACTGCCTTACTGTCTTGAGGTGAGAGGAAATCACTGACTTTTATTGTAATAGGGTAATTTATACTAGTGTTCTCTTTCAGTGAAGATCTAATATGAAAGGTGGTGTTGGGGGGAATATTTTTATTTATTTATTTATTTTGCGGTACACAGGCCTCTCCCGTTGTGGAGCACAGGCTCCGGACGTGCAGGCTCAGCGGCCATGGCTCACGGGCCCAGCCGCTCTGTGGCATGTGGGATCTTCCCGGACCGGGGCACGAAACCGTGTCCCCTGCATCGGCAGGCGGACTCTCAACCACTGCGCCACCAGGGAAGCCCTGGGGGGAATATTTTAAATCGTTGTCACAGATCAGCATATATTATTCCATCAGCTTGATGTTTAGACATATATTACATATTTTCCTTTCAAAAGAGCTGACAGGTAATAATGCCTTTTGTTGTCTGGATGTTCCTAGCCTATGATAATAACATCCTTGCTTATGTCTCTTCTGTAATGTTGTTTACTCTGAAGTTCTCAGAAGTTAAAGAGAAGTAATGGTTTTCACTGAGAGTTTTTCTGTTGTTGTTTAAAAAAAACAAACTGACACTAGCAAATAGTGAAATGTTAAATCAATTGAATACGGAAAGACATTTAAAAGCTTTCATATTGGTAATACAAGCTAGGAAATTAAAGGAAATTAGGAAATTAAAATTTGTGGTTGGATTCTGATTTTACTCAGAAAGTCACTGAACTGCTTTTGAAATTGCAACTTTTAGCAACTATTAAGCAGGATAATACTATCTGTTTCTAATCCATATCAGAGACCTATTGTTATGTGGATTAATGCAATAATTTCTACCAAGACATTTGATGTATATAAAATGGGCTGGGTGAAGACAAAATAGTGCTATTGTTTGTCATGAAATTGTGAGGTTTCTGTTTTCGTTTTTGTTTTAGTTTAATTGTATTCAGTTTCTTTTAAATCCCTCATTTTTCATTTTCCTTAAGTTAGTTGGTTGCTGTCTTCTTGATTCAATATTAGCCTAGATTCTTCTGCTGATGTCTATTTCTGTTCTTTGACCCACCATCTCTTGAAACAATCCTCACTCTAAGTCATCAAAGTGTCACATCTGGAGGCTTAGAAAAACTTTTGCCTGCAGTTTTAATACAATGGAGAGCACATGGAATTCCAATCAACGTATTGTATAGAAACTTACAGCTAAACATGTATTAAAAGAAACCGTTGGTAATTTCTGAAGGTATAATCTCTCTTAAATTTTATTTTGAGAAATAATTCTGGTGTAATGGTCAAGGCCTGTACTTTCGGCTTCATATTTATCAACCTATGTCTTATTTTGCCTATTTATTCTCTTGATTATTGTTCACATTGACAAATAATAAATTTTCCCTTTTTAACGTTTTGTTCTTGTTCATATTTCTAAAACTGGAAATTACAGACCACTTCCACTGGAAATTACAATCTACTTCCAGGATTCTGCATATTGCAATTGGTATAGGTATGTTAAACAGTTTATTGTTTTCTATATCTGTGCATTTGTCCACTAACTTTGAGAGTTGGTTAGGAGAGTCTGCAACTTACTATGTATGCTCTTTTTTTTTTTTTACTTTTTTATTGGAGTATAATTGCTTTAAAATGGTGTGTTAGTTTCTGCTTTATAAAAAAGTGAATCAGTTATACATATACATATGTTCCCATATCTCTTCCCTCTTGTGTCTCCCTCCCTCCCACCCTCCCTATCCCACCCTTCTAGGTTGTCACAAAGCACCGAGCTGATCTCCCTGTGCTATGCGGCTGCTTCCCACTAGCTATCTACCTTACGTTTGTTAGTGTATATATGTCCATGCCTCTCTCTCGCTTTGTCACAGCTTACCGTTCCCCCTCCCCATATCCTCAAGTCCATTCTCTAGTAGGTGTGTGTCTTTATTCCTCTCTTACCCCTAGGTTCTTCATGACATTTTTTTTCTTAAATTCCATATATATGTGTTAGCATATGGTATTTGTCTTTCTGATTCTGACTTACTTCACTCTGTATGACAGACTCTAGGTCTATCCACCTCATTACAAATAGCTCACTTTCGTTTCTTTTTATGGCTGAGTAATATTCCACTGTATATGTGCCACATCTTCTTTATCCATTCATCCGATGATGGACACTTAGGTTGTTTCCATCTCCGGGCTATTGTAAATAGAGCTGCAATGAACATTTTGGTACATGACTCTTTCTGAATTATGGTTTTCTCAGGCTATATGCCCAGGAGTGGGATTGCTCGGTCATATGGTAGTTCTATTTGTAGAGTTTTAAGGAACCTCCATACTGTTCTCCACAGTGGCTGTATCAATTTACATTCCCACCAACAGTGCAAGAGGGTTCCCTTTTCTCCACACCCTCTCCAGCATTTATTGTTTCTAGATTTTTTGATGATGGCCATTCTGACTGGTGTGAGATGATATCTCATTGTAGTTTTGATTTACATTTCTCTAATGATTAATGAAGTTGAGCATTCTTTCATGTGTTTGTTGGCAATCTATATATCTTCTTTGGAGAAATGTCTATTTAGGTCTTCTGCCCATTTTTGGATTGGGTTGTTTGATTTTTGTTATTGAGCTGCATGAGCTGCTTATAAATTTTGGAGATTAATCCTTTGTCAGTTGCATCATTTGCAAATATTTTCTCCCATTCTGAGGGTTGTCTTTTGGTCTTATTTATGGTTTCCTTTGCTGTGCAAAAGCTTTGAAGTTTCATTAGGTCCCATTTGTTTATTTTTGTTTTTATTTCCATTTCTCTGGGAGGTGGGTCAGAAAGGATCTTGCTGTGATTTATGTCATAGAGTGTCCTGCCTATGTTTTCCTCTAAGAGTTTGATAGTGTCTGGCCTTACATTTAGGTCTTTAATCCATTTTGAGCTTATTTTTGTGTATGGTGTTAGGGAGTGATCTAATCTCATACTTTTACATGTTGCTGTCCAGTTTTCCCAGCACCACTTATTGAAGAGGCTGTCATTTTTCCACTGTACATTCCTGCCTCCTTTATCAAAGATATGGTGACCATATGTGCGTGGGTTTATCTCTGGGCTTTCTATCCTGTTCCATTGATCTATCTTTCTGTTTTTGTGCCAGTACCATACTGTCTTCATTACTGTAGCTTTGTAGTATAGACTGAAGTCAGGGAGCCTGATTCCTCCAGCTCAGTTTTTCATTCTCAAGATTGCTTTGGCTATTTGGGGTCTTTTGTATTTCCATACAAATTGTGAAATTTTTTGTTCTAGTTCTGTGAAAAATACCAGTGGTAGTTTGATAGGGATTGCATTGAATCTGTAGATTGCTTTGGGTAGTAGAGTCATTTTCACAATGTTGATTCTTCCAATCCAAGAACGTGGTATATCTCTCCATCTATTTGTATCATTTTTAATTTCTTTCTTCAGTGTCTTATAATTTTCTGCATACAGGTATTTTGTCTCCTTAGGTAGGTTTATTCCTAGATGTTGTTTTTGGATGGAATGTCCTATAAATATCAATTAAGTCCATCTTGTTTAATGTATCATTTAAAGCTTGTGTTTCCTTATTCATTTTCATTTTGGGTGATCTGTCCATTGGTGAAAGTGGGGTGTTAAAGTCCCCTACTATGAATGTGTTACTGTCTATTTCCCTTTTTATGGCTGTTAGTATTTGCCTTATGTATTGAGGTGCTCCTAGGTTGGGTGCATAAATATTTACAATTGTTATATCTTCTTCTTGGATCGATCCCTTGATCATTATGTAGTGTCCTTCTTGTCTCTTCTAATAGTCTTTATTTTAAAGTCTATTTTGTCTGATATGAGAACTGCTACTCCAGCTTTCTTTTGGTTTCCATTTGCATGAAATATCTTTGTCCATCCCCTTATTTTCAGTCTGTATGTGTCTGTAGTTCTGAAGTGGGTCTCTTTAGACAGCAAATATATGCGTCTTGTTTTTGTTTCCATTCAGCCAATCTGTGTCTTTTGGTGGGAGCCATTTAGTCCATTTAAATTTAAGGTAATTATCGATATGTATGTTCCTATTCCCATTTTCTTAATTGTTTTGGGTTTGTTGCTCTAGGTCTTTCTCTTCTCTTGTGTTTCTTGCCTAGAGAAGTTCCTTTAGCAGTTGTTGTAAAGCTGGTTTGGTGATGCTGAACTCTCTCAGCTTTTGCTTGTCTGTAAAGGTTTTAATTTCTCCATCAAATCTGAATGAGATCCTTGCTGCGTAGAGTAATCTTGGTTGCAGGTTTTTCTCCTTCATCACTTTAAATATGTCCTGCCAGTCCCTTCTGGCTTGCAGAGTTTCTGCTGAAAGATCAGCTGTTAACTTTATGGGGATTCCCTTGTGTGTTATTTGTTGTTTTTCCCTTGCTGCTTTTAATATGCTTTCTTTGTATTTAATTTTTGACAGTTTGATTAATATGTGTTTTGGCGTATTTCTCCTTGGATTTGTCCTGTATGGGACTCTCTGTGCTTCCTGGACTTGGTTAACTATTTCCTTTCCCATATTAGGGAAGTTTTCAACTATGATCTCTTCAAATATTGTCTCAGTCCCTTTCTTTTTCTCGTCTTCTTCTGGAACCCCTATAATTCGAATGTTGGTGCGTTTAATGTTGTCCCAGAGGTCTCTGAGACTGTCCTCAGTTCTTTTCATTCTTTTTTCTTTATTCTGCTCTGCAGTAGTTATTTCCACTATTTTATCTTCCAGGTCAGTTATCCATTCTTCTGTCTCAGTTATTCTGCTATTGATCCCATCTAGAGTATTTTTCATTTCATTTATTGTGTTGTTCATCGTTGTTTCATCTGTAGTTCTTCTAGGTCCTTGTTAAATGTTTCTTGCATTTTGTCCATTCTATTTCCAAGGTTTTGGGTCATCTTTACTCTCATTATTCTGAATTCTTTTTCAGGTAGACTGCCTATTTCCTCTTCATTCGTTACCTCTGGTGGGTTTTTATCTTGCTCCTTCATCTGCTGTGTGTTTTTCTGTCCTCTCATTTTGCTTATTTTACTGTGTTTGGGGTCTCCTTTTTGCAGGCTGCAGGTTCGTAGTTCCCGTTGTGTTTGGTGTCTGTTCCCAGTGGCTAAGGTTGGTTCAGTGGGTTGTGTATGCTTCCTGGTGGAGGGGACTAGTGCCTGTGTTCTTGTGGATGAAGCTGGATCTTGTCTTTCTGGTGGGCAGGTCCACGTCTGGTGGTGTGTTTTGGGGTGTCTGTAGACTTATTATGATTTTAGGCAGCCTCTCTGTTAATGGGTGGGGTTGGGTTCCTGTCTTGCTAGTTGTTTGGCATAGGATGTCCAGCACTGTAACTTGCTGGTCATTGAGTGAAGCTGGGTGCTGGTGTTGAGATGGAGATCTCTGGGAGATTTTCGCCGTTTGATATTATGTGGAGCTGGGAGGTCTCTTGTGGACCAGTGTCCTGAAGTTGGCTCTGCCACCTCAGAGGCACAGCACTGACTCCTGACTCCAGCACCAAGAGCCTTTCATCCACATGGCTCAGAATAAAAGGTAGAAAAAGTAGAAAGAAAGAATTAATAGAAGTAGAAAGAAAGAAAGGAGGGAGGGAGGGAGGAAGGAAGGAAGGAGGGAAGGAAGGAAAAAAGAAAGAAAGAAAGAGGATAAAGTAAAATAAAATAAAGCAAGATAAAATATAATAAAGTTATTAAAATAAAAAAAAATTAAGAAAACAAAACAAAACAAACAGAAATGGACGCATAGAACCCTAGGACAAATGGTGGAAGCAAAGCTATACAGAGAATATCTCACACAGAAGCATACAGATACACACTCACAAAAAGAGGAAAAGGGGAAAAAATCATAAATCTTGCTCTCAAAGTCCACCTCCTCAATTTGGGATGATTCATTATCTAAAGGAGGGAGGGAAGGAAGGAAGGAAAGAAAGAAAGAAAGAAGGAAAGAAAGAAAGAAAGAAGATAAAGTAAAATAAAGTTATTAAAATAAAAAATAATTATTAAGAAAAAAATTTAAAAAAAAAAGGAAGGATAGAACCCTAGGACAAATGGTAGAAGCAAAGCTATACAGACAAAATCTCACACAGAGACATACACACAAAAAGAGGAAAAGGGGAAAAAAATCATAAATCAAGTCCAGCTCCTCAATTTGGGATGATTCATTGTCTATTCATGTAGTCCACAGATTCAGGGTACATCAAGTTGATTGTGGAGCTTTAATCTGCTGCTTCTGAGGCTGCTGGGAGAGATTTTCCTTTCTCTTCTTTGTTCTCACAGCTCCCAGGGGCTCAGCTTTGGATTTGGCCCCGCCTCTGCGTGTAGGTCAGCGGAGGGCGTCTGTTCTTCGCTCAGACAGGACAGGGTTAAAGGAGCCACTAATTCGGGGGCTCTGGCTCACTCAGGCCGCGGGGAGGGAGGGGCACGCAGTGTGGGGCGGGCCTGCGGCGGCAGAGGCCGGCGTGACGTTGCAGCAGCCTGAGGCGCACCGTGCGTTCTCTCGCGGGAGTTGACCCTGGATCCCGGGACCCTGGCAGTGGCGGGCTGCACAGGCTCCCCGGAAAGGGGGTGTGGATAGTGACCTGTGCTCGCACACAGGCTTCTTGGTGGCGGCCGCGGCTCGCGCCCGTCTCTGGAATTCCTTCAAGCAGCGCTCTTAATCCCCTCTCCTCGCGCACCAGGAAACAAAGGGGGAAGAAAAACTCTCTCGCCTCTTCGGCAGGTCCAGACTTTCCCCCGGACTCCCTCCCGGCTAGCCGTGGCGAACTAACCCCCAGCAGGCTGTGCTCACGCCGCCAACCCCAGTCCTCTCCCGGCGCTCCGACCGAAGCCCAAGCCTCAGCTCCCAGCCCCGCCCGCGCCGGCGGGTGAGCAGACAAGCTTCTCGGCCTGGTGAGTGCCGGTCGGCCCTGATACTCTGTGCGGGAATCTCCCCGCTTTGCCCTCCGCACCCCTGTTGCTGCGCTCTCCTCCGCGGCACCGTAGCTTCCCCTCTCCGCCACCCACAGGCTCTGCCCGCGAAGGGGCTTCCTAGTGTGTGGAAACATTTCCTCCTTCACAGCTCCCTCCCACTGGTGCAGGCCCCGTCCCTATCCTTTTGTCTCTGTTTATTCTTTTTTCTTTTGCCCTACCCATGTACGTGGGGGGTTTCTTGCCTTTTGGAAGTCTGAGGTCTTCTGCCGGCGTTCAGTAGGTGTTCTGTAGGAGTTGTTCCACGTGTAGATGTATTTCTGGTGTATCTGTGGGGAGGAAGGTGATCTCCGCGTCTTACTCTTCCGCCATCTTCCCAGAAGCTCCTAACGGAGCTCTATGTATGCTCTTTTAGTGAACAACTAAGAAGTAATCTCATCTGTTCTTTCAAAAATATTTATTAAGTGCTTTTTGTGTACCTTTTAAATTTAAGAAAATAATTTTATAACACACTAATGTTTATACTTTATAAAAGGATTTATGTAATAGTAACCAAATGTCTTGACTGTGGTTTTTTTATTCAAAAATAAGGAGACTGCTGTCATGCAGAATATTAAAAAACTCTGCTGGTCATGTGGGTTCCCATTTGAACGTATCTCAGAAGGAAATTATTTGCAGTTTTTATAAGCCAAATTTCTCCAATCTTCTCCTAATTCAGTCTCCTCCTACCATAATACTATAACCCTTCATTTGCAAGGGATGCAATTATTGTGGAGGTGCTGATGTTAGTGGTGTTTCTTTGGGTAGCTGGAGAGAGATTAAAAGGAGATACTCTTTTAGAACATTTGCTCTTTCTTATAAAAAAATTCCTATGTATTACTTTATTAATTAAAATAGATGACAAACATATGGCTTGCTAAACCATGTGATACCCCAAAAATCCCAAGTTATCAAGGATAAACATTAAGGGTGATATGATTGCATCATCGTTGTGCCATCATTTATATTCACTTTAAACCTAGATTTATTTGCTTAACAGTTATGTAATTAGACAAGAATAAAAGAAGCAGAGCATTGAGGCATTCAAAATTACCTTATGCTAGAGAGCCTATTCTGAGACTGGAACAAAGCATCCCATTTGAGTTTTCTGCCTAAATTTATAAAAATTAATATTTAACATGGACATGGCATATAAGTATCATGCTTCCTTATGATACTAAGGATGACAATGACAATGACGTTTCTTAGCAGTGGTGGTAGTAAAATTTGGAAAGTACCTTAGAGTTCATCTACTCCAACCTCTCAGATACTGCAAACTGTCTCTGAAATCTCAGATATTTTTTTCTTAGCCATTTCTGTAAATAGGAACTCACTATCTGCAGAGAAAGAAAAAGATATTTTTTTAAATATATATTGTGACAAAAGGCATGCCCTTGAATCTTTCCACCACTTTAAAAAAAAATTCTTTCCTTTGGGAGAAATTTACGTGTATTATATATACATAAAAGTGATTAAACTAAAAAGAACTTAAAGTGCTAGGGTAATATTTGTCTGTTTTGTACATTTTCTATTTTTCATTAGACCCAAAATATAGTGAAGAATGATTCTCGATGATTCTGCAATGATACTTTTTTTTCTTTTTCAGTTAGTTATATAACTAACCGTGACATAGATCTGTAAACTAAGCACCAAGGTGATCTTTTACTGTGTTATTCTTTATCTTGGAATTGTCTATTTTTCATTTTGTTTTGCTCTTTTGAGTGTAATGTTCATTTGGAGAAGATTCAGTAACTTGGTGCTTTCTTTTTCTTGTACTGAAAAAAGCTAAGATATGCCTTTTGTTTTCCTGACTTTTTAAATACTTGTTGACTTATTCTGTAACATAAAAACTCATTCCAGCTTCTGATTTTGTGCCTTGGATGACATGATGTAACTTCAGAAGTTCTAGATTCTCCCTAAGATGGGCCTGAACCTGGTACTGGTTGTGTAGAGCTACTTTTATTTCTTTTTTCTATGACTTGTGTTTCTGTTTGTCAATAACTTAACAGATTTTTATTGTAAACTCCAGTTTGAAATGGCTAGCTACAGCCCGGCAAGATTGGTGCCCTGATTTTATGCACATATCTTAGTTGCCAAAGCAGAAATTACATGAGAAGAGAGCAAAATGTAGAGACCCCATTTGGGGGCACTGTTCTAGATGTACCCAGTCAACATGCTGTCTTTGATTTATGACAAATTCTTGGTCTCCATTGATATCCACACCTAAACATGCTTCAATTTTCTCTTCCTGCACAGATACAGGAATCACATTAGGTACCAGATGGTTGAGCTTCAGCCCTATTTCTTCCTTTTTATGGTGGCAATATTTCCTTGTCTGTATCTTAATCTGCAAGTAATTTCAAGTCTGGCTATTATTGGTTAGTTTCACTTATTAAAATAACCATGGTTGGGCATTGGTTTGAAACTCTTTAATGTTTATTTTACGCATATAAAAATTTCTCTATCATGTCTACTAAAGGAGCAAATAAGGCCCAAGATTATGTAAAATCTGTAACTTTCTTTTTCTTTTAATAAGAATATTCTTTTTAGCCTTTCATGTATAATCTGGTCTGTTGTATCAGGATCTCTTCATTCTCTATAATAAACCAACAAACAGAACATTGTCCCTTAAACTTGTTCACTTCCCATGTCAGAGTGACCAGTTTGTATTTATAGCACACATCATCAGTACCTACCTCAGACAGGGATGACCTATGCAGTAAATACCTTACGGACAATGGAATAATAATTTCACTGTTTCCCTATGAGTAACATCAAGGCTACAGTCTTTTTTGGTTTCTAGAATTCCCAAGGAACATTTTTTCCTAAATCTTGTCATGGCAACTTATTTATTTCAGTTGTTTACTGGAGGCTCTTTGGCACACTGGTCATTTTTTTCCCTTTCCTACTGACTGTTAACCTCAAATGTCTTAGAGGTTTGCAGCCATTTGCTTAGCCAGATATTATTAGTTAGGATTCTTTAATATATACAGAACACAAAAAGAATAAAGGCTGAACTATAATCCTTTCTTTCTTTGTGCCAAATGAACACTAAATTAAGGTCTGCCTTTTACCCAGGTCATGCCACTTACTGTTCCTTATTCTCAAGTTCCATACAGGTAAGAAGAGGTAGTGAAACTATATAATTCCCAGGTATGTGGTATAATGAAAGTTCAAATGCTTTGGAGATAGATAGATATATATAGCTGAATTTAACTTGTTGGTGCCATTTATGAATTGTGTGGTCAAAGGAAACGATTGATAGGAAGACTTATGTCATAAATAATGGAATTCAGCAGAATAATATTTTCAAGGTATGAAGTGACTGGCTCAGGGAATACGTGGAGAAAACAGTATACTTATCCTTACTCTCTCCTATAGCTCAATATATTCATGTATTTGAGAGTTGACTATATGACAACCACTGTGTCATATTTTTCCACAGGACGATATATGTATATTTAAGTAAAGTGTTTGACTATATGGTGATAAATCCTATTATAGAGGCATATACTGATACGCATGGAAGTACTGTTGACCCTTGAACAATGCAGGGGTTAGAGACACTGACTTGTGCATTGAAAGTCCAAGTATAACGTAATTAGTCCTCCATATCCATGGTCACTCCTTATGTACAGTTTCACATCTAAGGATTCAACCAACTGCTGATTGTGATCTAGTATTTACTGTTGGAAAAAATCCACATACAAGTGGATTGATGCCATTCAAACCCATGTTGTTAAAGTTTCAATGGTATATACATATTCTACTTTGCAGTACTTTACTAATTGACCATTACATTGGCTTCTAAAGGATAAATATGGTTTATTAAATCTAGTCTGAGAGTTGACATCCTAAGGTTGAATCTTCCCAGCTTTAATAACACATTTTGCCTCTAACCATTTATGGTACCTTCACACTCTTTTTTTCTATACAATATATTTTGCTTAGTAATTATGAAATAGTCATATCTAATTTAGCTGATGAATGTGAAGTAGATATATTTTGGTTCATATTCTGTAAAAAAACACATTTGTTTGAGTGATCTTGATGTAATTGTGTATATTTTGGTTAGTGATCATTTATCTTTAGAGGTTGTTTAAAACAGACCTGAGATTGATAGCCTTACATGAATTACAGTCAGTGCCTTATCTTTGTTTTTGCTCTCCCTCCCTTTTGTAGTGTAATTCACTTTGCAAGAGGATATGCATCTATTTTAAAAATTAATCAAAAACTTACTCTCATCTCCAACTGAATATGCCCAAAGCTAACTGTTTATGTGATTACCTTACAGAAATTTCAATTTCTCTGTGAAATCACTTTTTTAAAATGTATCAAGTTAGATTCTTCTGCTTTATCTTTTAAAAATAGACTTTAATTTTTAGAGCAGTTTTCTATTTACATCAAAATTGAGTGGAAAGTACAGAGAGTTCCCATACACTTTCTGCCCCCTCCAATCCCCCTTCCCCACTATGGCTATTCTCCACCAAAGTGGTACATTTGTTACAACTGATGAACTACATTGACAAATCATTGTTTTCCAAAGTCCATAGTTTATATTAGAGTCCACTCTTGGGGTTGTACATTCTAAGAGTATTAACAAATGTATAATTACATGTATCCACTGTTATAGTATCATACAAAACAGTTTCTCTTTCTAAAAATTCTATGTGTTCTGCCTATTTATCCCTCCCTCTCCCCTAATTCCTGGAAACCACTGATCCTTCTACTGTCTCCGTAGTTTTGCCTTTTCAAGATGTATTTTTGGAATCATACAGTATGTAACCTTTTTAGATTGGCGTCTTTCATGGAGTAATATGCATTTAAGATTTCTCCGTGTATTTTTATGGCTTGATAGCTCATTTATTTTTAGCACTGAATATTATTCCATTGTCAAGATATACCATAGTTTATTTATCCATTCACCTACTGAAGGACATTTTGGTTGCTTCCAGTTTTTGGCAATGACGAATAAAGCTAACATAAACATCTATGTGCAGATTATTGTGTGGATGTAACTTTTCAACTCATTTGTATAAATACCAAGGGGTGTGATTGCTGGATCATATAGTAAGTGTATGTCTAGTTTTGCAAGAAACTGCCAAACTGTCTTCCAAAATGACTCCACAATATGCATTCTCACCATCAGTGAATGAGACTTCCTGTTGCACTATATCCTCTCCTGGAATTGGTGTTGTTAGTGTTTTGGATTTTTGTCATCCTAAAAGGTGTGTGGTGGTATCTCACTGTTGTTTTAACTTGCATTTCTCTGATGACATATGATGTTGAACATATTTTCATATACTCCTCATTTGTGTGTCTTCTTCGGTAAGATGTCTGTTAAGGTCTTTGACCCATTTTTTAATCAGATTGTTTTCTAAAGGTTGAGTTTTAAGAGTTCTTTGTATGTTCAGAATAACAGTCCTTTATCAAATTTATTTTTTGCAAATATTTTCTCCCAGTCTGTGGCTTAACTTCTCATTACTTCATAGTGTCTCTCACAGAAGATTTTTTATTTTAATTAAGTCCAACTTATCAATTATTTATTTTACTGATCATGCTTTAGATGTTGTATCTGAAATGTCATCACTAAACCCATTTTCTCCTACCTTATCTTCTAGGAGATTTATAGTTTTGTGTTTTACATTTAGATCTATGTTGTGAAAGGTGTAAAGTCTGTGTCTGGATTCATCTTTAGTCATGTGGATATCTACTTGTTCTAGCACCATTAGTTAAAAAGATGGTATTTTCTCTGTTGTACTGTGTTTCCTCCTTTGTCAAAGATCAGTGTTTTACTTGAAACCCTGCATAATAATTAGTCGAATCCATTTCATCTGCCTTTCAGTAATCAAGGTCATTTTAAGACTTGCCTGTGCTCCAAGAGGCAAGTAGCCTAAACAATAAGACGTTTGCCCGAGTTGTTTTCCAGAAACTTGGAGTCAGCTGTGTCTAGTTGAAGCTGAGTTGGTTAAGACGGGACAGACCCACTGACCCTACAACTGGGCATGCTCAGTGACCTTTTGAACGTGCAGAGACCTGTAGCTTGGTTATGTCTGTGTGCAGAACGATTACTGCACCTTTCCCCACGCCTCAGACCACCCTGCTTCTTTATTTGTTATCCATAAATACCCTGAGCTCCTTACCTTTAGGAAGGCAAATTTGACAGTAGTTCTCCTCTGCTTGGCCTTGCGGAGAAATTCTCTCTTTGCTGTAAACCTCGCTGTCTCACTGTTTTGGCTTGCTGTGCACGGAACGAAACCAACCTGGTTTGGTAACATACTTTTAATTGTTTCTCTTTATTTGTTTTCTATATGCAAAATACTACTGTGTCTTCATGTTTTTTCTGTAATTTAAACTTAGTTTAAACTTGCTACTGCATTAGCAGTAACTAATGCCAAATAGAAATAATTCTGCTCTTTAGCTTTTTAGAAGTTACTTCTAAATTCACTGATCTTTTAAGTTCAGTACAGCAGCTAATTAATGGAAGCAGAAGCTAACCATACCTAAAAGGAGAAGAGTCTTATATTTCAATGAAGATGCAAATATTGATTACAATTTTGAAGTGAGACTTAATATTTCTGAGTTGAAACTGTACTATAACCTGAAACGTTGAATGTCTGAGACTGAGGAATGAACTAAAAAATGATGAGGGTTACCGAATTATTAATACAATGGTAGGAGGGAAGCCTCTCTCTCTACATGCATTTTAAACTGGTAGTGGGAGACTAAACATATTTGTATTTTGATATCATCCAATGTGAGGTGCTTGTTCAACACTGCGCTAGTAAACTAAATGTGGTAATTTCAGTCAAAGTTAACAATGTCAGATATGGTATTGGGAACAGAGAAAGTGGCTGAGAGAGAATGCATTTTCAAGACTTAAAAATAAAAGTAAAAATAGTGAAATATGTGAAAAAAAGCTTGTCTAGGAGTCAATAGACTTAGGTTCTAGAACCACGTTGCTCTCACTTAAAGTTATGTCTCTTTATTTGTTTTATTTCTTCAGCCATAAAATAGAGAATGAATAAGTAGTTATTTTTTCTCTTCTTCAACTTGAAAATTCCAAGCTTCTAGTACAAGAAAAGTCAAATACAATTCTGGGTTAATGTGGTTCAATTAGCCAGCTTTAGTGACTCATTTAAACACATGTTTACTTGAAATTAAATGCATTTTAATAAAAACATATGTAAGAAATTTAAATCTTAAGTGGACTATAAAAGCTGACTTTTCCCACTATTTTTCTTTCAAAAGAAAATCAGTAATAAACACACATGCAAATGATTGTAATCATTTGAATGCTCTACAAATTTGTGATTTTATATTCTGCATTTATTTTTGAAATCCAACTCAAGTACTTGGAATTATAGGATTTTAGAATTAATAGGGGCATTTTAATTCCATGCCTATCCCAACCTCAATTTAGGAAAGTGTAAACTGTGGTCCAGAGAACTTAAATGATTTGTACAGGGTCACACAGCTAATTTATGGCACAGCTGGAAGAATTAGCTAGATTTCCTGATCTTCAGCCCAGTGACCTTTCCACAATAAGCTTAAAGTCCTTAGCAATTAGTATTGCTTCAGTAATCCATTGATAAGACATTTAATGCTTATTTGACAGAAATAAGTTTTGACACACATTAATTCATTTTATCCTTTCAACATCCCTGCAAGGTTATTATCATTCTCATTTTTATACACACACTAGAACAGATTAAATAATATGCCCAAGGTCATATAACCAATAAGGGGTGAAGTGTGAATTTGAAGAATCACTTTTGCCTGACTCCAGATCCCAACCTCTTTCAAGGCATTATGTTAACTTCTTCAAGTTTCCATTGAGCATTAGTATTATAATTATTCTGAGGGCACCTTATTTATGTCTTTCACATTAGTCTTTATCAGGGCTGAGTAATAATCCAAATTTATCATGATTATTTTCTAGTACTGCTCTATCATGAGGCTTTCCTTAAAGTGAAGTTCACATTAGGATATGTGCAATAATGAATGGGGTGCATATATAAATTATCAAGTAACCTTTACGGTTGATTACTCTAGAAGTGATTCACTCATTTCATGCTTTAAACATATTTTTATTGTATTTGTGTGTTTGCATACACATATGAGAATTGTACTGATTATCTTCTTTTCACCATATCAAGATGGTCTTAAATGCTGATCGACGGTCCAATGTATAACTTTTCCGAGAATCCTAGCATCAACTTTCAGAATAAAAAGTTGTCACTAGAGGCATTTCTCAATGCCTTTCTACTGCATTTCTGAATTAACAACAAATGCAGATTTTTCTTTGATGGCTCTTTTATAGCTGCATGCAGCTGGAGAAAAACTAACTGCCAAGGGAACTCAATTTTCTTTATCATCAATTTGACATTGGTTAACAGATGGCTTCTGGATACCATGGTAGTCTTCTTAATTTGTCTTTTTATGTAGTGCTGCAAATACTCTTGGTTAATTGCTTGATTATTACATTTAATTCTTTGTCAACAATATACCTCATTGTTGTGGAACATATCCTAGGATATAGGTTATAAAAAGCAGATATTTGAGTGTTGAACTTCTACCATGCCTTTAAAACATAAAGCAGAATACTAAAGGTAGGCAAATATGTTCAAATATCCCCGTCTTAAAATACAGGATGCTTTCTCTGAAATATGCCATTTCTCCAGAATACAGTGGATTCTCAAGAGCTAATGTAATACAAAAGGTAGAAGAAAGGAGATCTACAAAAAAAAAAAAAAAAAAAAATTTGAAACAAATTTAGAGACATTTTAAGGTAAAACATCTTTGCAATTGAATATTAAACTAAGGTTAACTGCAACTGAAGTCTTTTTTTCTTTTTTTAGAATTTAAGTTGAATTTAAATGTTATACTTGGGATAGTGAAAATTTTTCCACTGTTTCAAAGAGTATGTAAAAATCAGCTTACAGTTGATTGAATCTTTGGCATTCCTTAAAATGCAAATGTGAACCCTTTCTCTGACTGCTTTGATAATTCAAAGAAATGAACAAACTTTTAAAATATATAGGGTTTGAGAAAGCTAATTCAATCAGAAAATATTGCATACAATATTACACATACATGCATTCTTATACATATAGAAAGACGAGAGTTCCATATATGATAAGAGAATTCATTTATCATTATAGTATTACCTTATGTTATCAATTCTGACAGTAGTATATTGACCAACCAAACATACCAGTTAAAACAATTATTAATTTTTTATTTTAATCCTAGTTTTTTATTTTCATTTATTGATTGTTAAATGATAAGGCTAAAGCTTTCTCAAAAAATGACACAGAATTAAAATTTTACTTACTATTGTACTTTAACAAAATAAATTACTCATTTCCTTCTTTAAGCATTTAAATAGATTAAAAAAATGGACTCAATGAAATCAGAAAACCTTCAAAGTAGTACGTTGCTGCCATTATGATAGAAGATCTGAACTATTGCTAATAGTGAATATTCTATTGAAGTTTATGCTGCCACCTATGGGAAATGAAAATTCTTAGCAATTAATCTAAAATGTAGAAATTTCTGTTGCCAATTATGAAAAAAAATTGAAACTTCTAAGTTGATTTTATTACTGTTTAACTGTCAAAGAAAGGTCCATTTGGAGAAAGCTGTAAATTCTTAGCTGTTCCTTAGAAAACCCAGATTTAGAAATTGAGCTACATGATCCACAAGGCTCATTTCTAAGGAATGTCTTCAGTATCAAAGCAGTATATTTGCAATTAAGTAATTAAAAATAGTACAAAGAGAGTTAACTATTCATTGTGAAATCTTATGTAAGATTTTGATTACATAAGATTTTGATTTGTATCTTGATTTAATAATGCTTCTATTGTCTTCACATCCCTTTCTTTTCACTTCTGCCCTTTTAACATATAGCATCTTATTCAAAGTGATGAGCAAATGAAACCATTTTACAGCCTCTAGCCTGCCGATATAATAATGTAGTAGAATGGAAAGAGAAAAGCTTTGCTTAGAGGAAGTCTTTGGTTAAAATTCATGCTCTAACACTTGCTACTTGTGTCACACAAGGAAAATAACTGAGTCGTTATCAGAAAATAGCACTGGTAGTACCTATTTTATAGGAATGCCATAAGAAATACTATATGCAAATATAGTGCTTAGCAGAGTACAAAATTGTCTCAATAAATTTTCTTTCCTTCCAAAATATAATCTCTGTTATGTCAACTAGATCCAGAAAAACTGAGTCACAACTCATCCCGTGGCTTTCTTTTAATCAATAAAATGTTGGAAAGGTAATGAGATGTCACTCCCATGATTATGTTATGTAAGACTCCCTTGCTGCTTTTGAAGAAGTAAACAACCATTTTGGGAGGCCCAGTTCACAAGGAACTGAGGGAGGCATCTAGGAGCTGAAGGCACCTTCCAGCCAACAGGGAGCAAGAAGTCAGTTCCCTTAGTCTATAATCACAAAAAAATGAAGTCCTCTATCAATTCAAGTGACTCTGGAAGCAGAATTTTCCCTAGTCTGTTCTCCACATGAGAACACAGCCTTGCTCATTACATTAACAGCATTCTTCCAGAGGACCCAGTTAAGATATGCCTAGATTCCTGATTCACAGACACTGTGGGATAATAAATTTATGTCTTTTAAGCTGCTAAATTTATGGTAATTTATTATGCAGCAATAGGAAAACTAATCTAGTGAAATAGAGATTTAAAAATTATTTATTTTAAGCTTTTTCTAATATTTGTCATGTTACAAAGGTGAAATTTTTTATTGGTCCTTGGTTTTAAAGAGATTTGAAAGCTAATGCAAGAAACTACCATACTGTGTACATTGTCTTAAATTTCATGGACTGTCTGTGTGAACTGAATAAAAAGGGAAGCAATGAACCCAGCCAGTGGAAGACTATTTTAATAAGCTTAGGTTCTTATGCAGTATTGCTGCCAACTGGCCATATATTACAGAAACTACTTCTCTCTATACCCTTAATTTACACATTTCAGATTTCAAGTTACATTTTTTAGATACATGCACTTTATGATTTGTGTGTGTTTTATCTTTCGTAATGGTGCCTGGTGATTTTCAAACCTGGCTGATCACAGAAATCATACTCAAAGTTTATTATTCTTCTTCTCATTATTGTTGATGTTATTATTTTCATCATTATCAACTAGTTGTCATCTCTGGATATTCTGATTTAGTAAATTTTGGATGTGGTTATGGAATCTGTGTTACAATAACTTCACAGGTTATTCAGATCAACTTGATTGGGAAACAATTTAGGTATTTTATTTATACATATAAAACACTGTAAGATAATGGTCTTCAATTCACTGTAAGCTACATGATAGAGAAAGCAATCACTCTGGTTATAGACTATCCGAAAAGGCAATTGCAAATGAAAACAGTTAAATCTTCATTTAACCTTTGATTCTCCTGTCTCATTTGTTCTGTTTTTATTGATTCTTGGTCTGGAGGTTACTTTTGTGTCCTTAACAAAGCACGTATTCTCCTTGTCCCCTATCCAGAAATCCTCCTCCTTCCTTTAGAAGCTCTGATGCTGGGAAGACATGAGAGTTCTTCTTTGGAAATGTTTAAAGTCATCAGCCAAGGTTGGAGCATGCAGGTAAGTGTTTCCAGTTTTCCTTTCTTGTTTTTGGCTTCCTATTCTGGGTGGATCAAACCAGGGAGCTGACAGCATCGTCTGGTATCCTGATGTAATTAAGTTCTTTAGCTATACTTCTTATTGAAAAGTTGCTTTTGACTTATACATTGTTAACTTATGTTAATTTTTTTGACATCACATTCTTCAGACATAGCAAATAGTGTCTGTACTTTGTTATAAATATGCAATGTGTTGGCTATACATGACCAGGAAATGAAGATGGTAGTGGCTGTTTTGTAGTTTTTGAGACTGAAGCAATTATAAGAGGATCTAACCTCAAATATAAGAGGACTGTAGCTGCCTTCCTCTCATCTTCCCTAATTCTTTTAAATAGGTAGGTAGGTAGCTAGCTAGAATTCACATACCATAAAATTTACCCTTATAACTCATTGGCTTTTAGTATATTTAGAGTTTTGCAATTATCACTGCTATCGAATTTTAGAACTTTTTTTTACCACCCCCAAAAGAAACCCCATATCCATTACTCACTTTCTGTCTCCCAAGTCTCTGACCACAAATCTACTTACTGTCTCTATGGATTTTACTATTCTGGAAATTTCATATAAATTGAATCATACAATATGTGTTCTGTTGTGACTGGCTTATTTTACTTAGGGTGTTTTCAAGGTTCACCTATATAGTAGCATGTATCAGTACTTCATTCCATTTTGTGGCAGAATAATATACTGTATGAGTGCACCACATTTTGTTTATCCATTCATTAGTTGATGGACTTTAGGTTGTTTACACTTTTGGATCATTATAAACAATGCCTCTATGAACAGTCATGCACATGGTTTTTAATGTACATATTTGTTTCATTTATCTTGGGTATATACCTGGGAGTGAAATTGCTGGTTTATATGGTAACTTTATGTCTAACATTTTGAGGAACTACCAAAATGTTTTCCAAAGTGGCTGCACCATTTTACATTCCCATCATCGATGTATGAAGTTTGTAATTTCTCCACATTCTTGTTTACACTTGTCATTGCCTACCTTTTTTATTTTAACCATCTTAGTGGGTATCTCAGTGTGGATTTCATTTGAAATCCCCTAATGACTAGTGATATTAGCATCTCTTATGCAGTTATTGGCCATTTGTCTATCTTTTTTGAAAGAACATCTGTTCAAAACTTTTGCCTGTTTTTTAATTGGGTTGTCTTTGTATTGTTGAGTTCTAAGAGTTCTTTTTTTATTCTGGATATAAATTTATCACATTCTTGATGGTGTCCTTTGAATCAGGAAAGAAATTTCATTTTGATTAAATCCAATTTACTTACCTTTTCTTTTGTTACTTGTGCTTTTGGTATCATCTGTAAGAAACCATTGTCTAATCCAAAATCACAAAGATGTCTGTGGTTTCTTCTAAGAGTTTTATAGTTTTAGCTTTTTTCATTTAGGCCTGTGATCCATTTGTAGTTAATACTTTGTATGGTGTGAGGTAGGTGGTCCAGATTCATTCTTTTGCATGTTGGTATGCAGTTGTCCTCGTACAATTCAGTAGCTCAAAAGACTATTCTTTCCCCTATTGGATTGTCTCAGCACCTATGTCAAAAATCAATTAACCATAAATTAATCTATATGTTACCCTTCCTGTATTTACCACTTATATGTTCCTTTATATATGTACCATACTCTCTTGATCACTACCTTTTTAGTAAGTTTTAAAATCAGATAGAGTGAGTCCTCCAATTTTGTTCTTCTTCAAGATGATTTTTGCTATTCTGGGTCCCTTGAATTTCCATATAAACATTAGGATCAATTTGCCATTTCTTACAAAAATGCAACTGAGATTTTGATAAGGATAGCTTTGAATGTATAGATGAAGTTTGGAAGAATTGACTTACCAATATTGGGTTATTTAATCCATGAACATGGATTATCTCATTTATTTAGATCATCTTTATTTCTTTCCTCAATGTGCTATATATACTTTTCTGCATACAGATACCATGCATACTTTTTAGGTTTACACTTAAGTATTTCATTTCTTTGGATGATATTGTGGTTGAATTTTTTTTTAATTTCAAATTCCAATTACTCATTGCTGGCATATATAAAAGCAATAGAGCTTTGTATATGGACAGTGTATCCTGGGACCTTGATATAATTACTTAGTTCCAAGAGTCGTTTGAAGATTCTTTGGAACCTCCTACATAGACAGTCATGTTGTTTGCAAATAAAGACTGTTTTATTTCTTTTCAAACTGCATATTTTAAAGTTATTTTTATAGTCTTTGTGCCATAGCTAGAACTTCTCATACAGTACTGATTAGGAATGGAGAGAGAGGTGATTATTGAATTGCTCTCTAGAAGGGAAAGCCTCTTACCATTAAATAAGAGGTTAGCTGTGTTGTTTGCTATCAGTGTTTTAATTAGTTTAATATGCTACTGAATTTTGTTTGCTAGTATTTTATTGAGAATTTCTGCATGTATGTTCACAGGAGTATTGGTGTTTAGCTTTCTTTTCTTGTGATGTTTTTGTCTGGTTTTAGTATGGTCATATTGACCTAGTAGAATGAGTTGGGAAGTATTTCTTCCTATTCTTTTATTTGGAAGATTATGTGAAGAATTGATGTTGATTTTTCTTTAGATGTTTAAGATTCACCAGTTAACCATCTTGACATAGGCCTTTCTCTGTGGAAAGTTTTTAAATTACAAATTTAATATCTTGTTACAGTTTTTTTCAGGTTTTATATTTTATATTGAGTCACTTTTAGTAGTCTGTTTCTAGGAGAATTTCCTTTCTACTTTGTTGGCATATAGTTGATCACAGTATTCTTATAATTCTTTTTACCTCTATAAAGTGAGCAGTGACAACTCCTTTCTAATTACTTATTTTAGTGATTTGATTTCTCTCCCGTTCATTCTCTCTCTCTTTGGTTCAGTCTAATGAAAGATGAGTGACCCAACTTTTGATTCCATTGATTTTTCTCTTTTTTTTTTTCTATTCTCTATTTATTTCCACTATAATTTCTATTATTACCTTCCTTGTACTTGCTTTGGGATTAATTTGCTTTTCTACTAGTTTATTAATGTGGATGGTTAAGTTGATTAGATATCTTTCTTTTTTTATTAATAAGTATTCATAAATATAAATTCTCTCCATGCACAGTTTTAACTGAATTCCTTAATTTTTGGCATGTTGTATATTCATCTTCATACGTCTCAAAGTATTTTCTAATTTTTCTTCTTCTTCTTTAACCCACTGGAAATTTAATAGAGCATTGTTTAATTTCCACATATTTGTGAAGTTCTCTAGTTTGCATCTGTTATTTCTAATGTTATTACATTGTGGTAAGAAAACACACTTTTCATGATTTCTGCCATTTTAATTTTGTATAATTAATATGACTTCACATTTATTAAGGCTTGCTTTATGGCCTAACATATGGTCTATACTGGAGAATGTTCTATGTACACTTAAGAACATGTTTACCTCTGTCATTGGGTGGAGTGTTTTTTAGATGTCTATTAGGTCTACTTGGTTTATAGTGTTGTTCAAGTCTTCTATTTCCTTGTTAATCTTATGCCTAGTCTTGCTATCCATTATTCAAAGTGGGGTGTTGAAGTTTCCAACTATTATTGTTGAATTATCTATCTATCCCTTCACTTATGTCAGTTTTTGCTTTATGCATTTTGGGGTCTCTCTTACTAAGTACATATGTGCTTATAATTGTTATGTCTTCCTAATGATTGGCTCCCTTTTTCATTGTAAAGCGTTTTTTTCTTTTTTTCTAGTAACAATTTTTATCTTAAAGTTTATTGGATCTGATATTAATATAGCCACTTCAGCTCTCCTTTGGTTATTGTTTGCATGGTATAAATTTTTCCATTCTTTTATTTTCAGTCTGTGTCTTTGTATATAAAGTGTATCTCTTATAGGCAGGACAGAGTTGGATCATTTAAAAAAAAAATTCAGCCAATTCCTGCCTTTGGATTGGAGTGCTTAACCCACTTATATTTAATGTAATTACTGGTGAAGTAAAGTTTAGATCTGCTGTTTTGCAATTTGTTTTCTACATACCTTATGTCTTCTTTGGTTCTCTAGTCCATCATTACTGCCTTCTTTTATGCAAAATAGGTATTTTTCTTGGGTACTGTATTCATTTCTTGGTTGTTTATTTTACTGTGTTAGAGATATCTTTTAAAATTTTTGCCCTGGGGATTACAGGTAACATCTTAATTTAAAACAATCTAGTTTAGGTCTTCCTTCCATCTTTCTTCAACCAAGCTGTAAAAAAAAAAAAAAAAAAAAAAAATAAAACAATCTAGTTTAGTTTAATGTCAACTTAATTCCAATAGTATACACAAATTTTGTGTCCAGAATCTGGATGTAGAATTCTTGGTTGACAGCCTCTTTCAGCACTTCGAATATATAACCCCACTGCCTTCTGGCCTCCATTATTTCTGTTGCAAAGTCAACTCTTAATCTTCTTGAAGATACCTTGTATATGATTCCCCCCCTCCTCTTGCTGACAACTCCACAGATTAAAGAGTACAGTTTAAGAACTGCATTGAAGGCATTGAATACTCAAAGTTAATAAACAATAGCTCTGACCTTTCAGTAGGACTTTCTAGGCCCATGATTTTAGTGCTTTAAAATATAGATTGTGTTTATCTAAATTGCATAGATTTCTATTTTATGCCCATTATTAAATAGTGTGATTGGTACTATGTGTACTAATCACAGTATCTATGAGATCTTTTCTTAGACTATTATTTCTTTGAGGACTGAGTCTTCAGTGTATTCAGTTATTAATACCTCATGTCTTGTAAAGTGTCGGGTACTTTTGTTACTTACTCAATTTAGAAAATATATTAAGAACCTAGTATATACCACTCACTGTGAATTATACCAGAGATATAAGATGGAAAAAAGTCTAGTCTTGAAGCCCTCATTTCTCTTAGAAATTTAATGAATAATCTTCATTTGTATCATCAATACATTATACTCCTGTAAGTGTTTAAATGTTCCTGCATCTTACTGAGTACTATGAGTAACCAGAGAGACCGAATGAGACCATAATAGAACATTGAATGTAAAGTATCACAGTGTGCTTAATTTGTACATTTATGAAAAGTGCATAGAGATCCATATAGAGACTTGTTCCAGGTATCAGAATTATCACTACATTTAGCTGAAATGATCCAGCTAATTTGCAAGTTCATCAATAATAATTGCTGAGTCCTTTTAATACTGAAATATTATAAAAATTTAAATATAAATAAAGAATATAACATGCTAAGTAAATTAAATACAAATTAAGTTATTAAATATAAATTAGGAAAAATATTTTGCTGTCTTCCAGAAAGTTCGGTTATTAAAAATATCCTAACTTGCATGTAGATTATTATGTTCTTCAGTTGAAAGAGACAGAAAACTTTATGGAATTTTTAATTGACATATTAAAATTGTGTCTTTAATTGACACTTTAATTGTGTCTTTTCTGTAAGAGTAGGGTATAGAATATAGTTTCAGAATTAGCATTTCATGATAACAGGAATATTCCATTCCCATGGGTAGAAGAAGGAGGTGTAGTTGAATACATGAAATGGATGTCATTTGAAGGAATTCACAATGACTAAAAAAATGATTTTTATGTTTAAGGATCAAAAATGTCTTAGCTCAGGCTGCTGTAAAAAAATACCGTAGATAGACTGAAAGGCTAAAGCAATAGACATTTATTTCACACAGTTCTGGAGGCTGGGAAGTCCAACCAAGATCAAGCTGCTGACATATTCAGTTCCTGGTGAGAGACTTCTTCCCTGTTTACAGATGACCGCGTTCTAGCTGTATCCTCACATGGCAGAAAAAAATATTTTCTTAATTTATATTTAATAACTTAATTATATTTAATTTTCTTCTTATAAGGACACTAATCCCACAATGGGTCCCTACCTTCATGACCTCATCTAAACCTAATTACCTCCCAAGGGATCCATCTCCAAATACCATCACAACAGGAAGTTAGGGCTGCAACATATGAATTTGGGGGGACAAAAACATTTGGTCCATAACAAAGCATAATGTAAATGAACATATAGTTTTATAACTGAATGCAAAAGATAATTCTTGAGATTTAACATTTTACAAGCATTGAGGGGAAAAAGATAATCAGACAAGGAAATGAAAGACATTGGTTTGGTCCTCGAGTTTAGTTTCCAGTTTAGTGTCCAGGTGGAAAGACAGAACAATCACAGAACACAGTGTCATATGCATCCCACAATATCAATAATGTGATGCTTATGATGTGGATATACTGGAGACCACTTTTGGAGTTTACCTTTGATATTTTGAGGGAATCCTTTCTAACAGCTCTCCCCTATCCCCTATGCACCTTCTCCTAAAAATGAATTTCTGTGCTTACAGGAGAACATATTATCCGAATGAATGAGCAAATACTTTCCAAATATCAAGGTTAAAGAGTGTTTATTTGCAGTCTTGTTTTATGTAGGTTTTAACAATTTTTGTTTATAACTTTATACAACTGCTTAATTTGACTTTTTATTACCATATCATCCTCAGGTTCTCTTAATAATATCATAAAATATAAAACCAAATATGTGTATTAATAAAATATATTTCCCCTTTAACAGTTAACATATGCTTTATGATAGGTCTCTCATGGTATCTCTCCATGTATTTATGTTTATGAAACCTTAACATAAAGGGAGTTTCTGTAAGAACACTTAAAATATAGACTCTCAGCAAAATTCCTCCTTCATTAACACCCTTTCGAGGCAAGAGAAAACATATTATAAGTAGAGCAAGTTTAAAACCTCACATTTTGTTCATATTAGGATTTGCTTTGATTTACTTGTTTTTTTTAAGTAAATGAATACAATCCAGGGATTGATGATACACCTCTGGGTTTTCTTGATGCAAATTTATAGAATATTTAAGATGTTTAAGACCACACTTGTTTAACTAAGTATTGGATCCATCTTTGAAACCCAGTTAGCTATAAAATTTATGTGTCTCCAAACTCTATCTTCCAACACTGAGAAAATCTGAGACATGCTGTGAGCACCTTCATTTCACATGATTGCTTTGAAATGACTACTACAGGCTTCTGTTAAGGAGGCATTGTGGAAAGAACAGTTTAAAGAATTATAGTGGGGAAAAGTCATGGAATTTGATACTACTACTTATTAATTGCTCTAGGTGCTGAGTGTGAAACTTAATTTGTCTTAATCAATGTGAGGTGAAGAGAGCACAAATTAATTTGACATGCAGATTTCATGCTTTTGTAATGATGCTGAAAGTATTCTGGTCCCAAGAAAAAAGCAGTATATTCATTTCATAGCTCAGTGACTGTACTATGTCCTGTCTGTAGCAACATCGTACACATCTTTCTTAAGGCTGAACTGGGTGAAATCTCTAATCTAGTCCTATTGGTCTTCTTGATAATAAACTGATAAAGCGAAACTGACCTCTTGCCTCACAGCCCTTGGGACTAAGCATGTCATATACCACAGTGCGGGGTCAGGAAGCAGCACATTGATTCTGGAGATAAACTTACAAAAAGTAACTGTACCTTAGCTAGCAATAGTCCTCAAACAAAACTTCGAGCCTTTTCTCACTACTTTCTGAATCCTTAGTGAAAGCAAAGAAATCCTTGACTTCACCACTTCTGACGTCTACAGATATGATAAGCATGTGATGAAACTCTTCCTTTTACAGTTTGAACAGCCTTGTTAAATTAGTAATTATGTGTGTGTGTTCCTGTTAAGAAAAAGTTACTGTGAACTGTGTTCAGAGAGCTCAGTATTTTGAAATCTGTACTCCCTTAAAACATTGCAGGTATTTTATTAATGTCTGTGACTCAGTTTTCCCTTTCAGAAAAATATAGAGAGCTAAAAATAGAGGAGAGAAACAGACCTGCCTAACATAATGCCTGTTCAGTTAACAGCTATTTACCATAATAGCTCTTGAATATTTTTACTATGTTTTCAACAAAATCTCCTTTTGTTCCAGTGTGATGACTTTTCAGTTAAAGGCACACTAAATTAATATGCTATAAAAAGTGATACTTTGACATTTTAATTTCAGGCAAAGACACAGTCAATAATTTATTAGACAAAACAGTTCCTAGAAAAATAATAGAAAAAAATAATTGAATTGTATCCCATGTCTGGATAAACCCCAAATAATTTTCTTTTGTATGTATGCCAGTAAAAGGGATGAAGAAATAGCATCTTTTGTTTACTCTTGCATCTCTTGTGCTTGTGAACAATTTCCATGTATTTCAAAGTGCTCTTATGTTTGATTGGCTTTTCTGTTTGCTCTAAATGTATTAAGTGAGGTTTGAGTGCAGGATAACCGTGAGCCACAGAGAGGATGAAAAATTAGCGATGTGAAAATGGTACAGGGAAAGAATGCACCACCCAAAAAAAGCCTGCATCTCATATTTTTTTCACAACTACTATCTTTTCCTTCTTAAGAATAATAAATTTATGTTGTATAACTTTTAGGTAAAATACATATTCTTTTGCAAATTTTTTCCTTATATAAACATATTTTATTGTCAATTGATTTTTTTCTATGTGTGAATATATTTGTGTATCTATATATATGTAATTTTTCAAAACTTTTCACTTAGTGATGAGGTTTCCAGCAATGAATTAAGGCCCTTAAGCAAGAGATGGATGAATTTCCAAAGGTCATGGTGAAGAATATTTTTATTTCTTTTGATCTAGAATCATACTTTGATTCACAGTCTGAAACACTCTTCATGAAGAAATGAGATACTCCATCCAACTCTGCCTCCAGTGTTTTCTATATAATTCTCTCAGGTGAAGTCATTTTACTTTTGTAAACCCTTTCATCCAATTCGTCATCCATACCAAGATTCATAGCACCTATGAGATCTTAATTTCAGTAATTATTCAGATATTAAAAAAGTAATTATTGAACACTCTTGCTGTGTCAGTAATCACTCTAGGTGGTTGGGGATATGCTTAGTAAATAAGACAAACAAGATCCCAGTCCTCAAGAAAGAAGAACATACCAAGTTTTAATAGGTGCTAAAAACAACATGCTGGTGAAATAGAGAATAACTGTGTGAGAGAACTTATTTCTGGTCATACTATCCTATACTTGCAAATTTCTCACTTCTTTATTTCTATCACTTTGATCACATCAGAATTTTCATTTCATAGATATTTTCATTTTCACATAGTGTATCACTACACCCATTATCCAGTTTCACTTATTTTCTTATATAGTAGAGCTTCTATAATTCAGTACGTCAACTAATTTCTAACTAAATTTTTCATTTCCCATATTTTTCTTTATTTTTCCTTTGCCCTTCTGACAACCAACCTTGGACTAAAACTATGAACTACTTTCTGGAGAAGAATTATACCATGCTGACTGACCCATTAAAATGTATTATCTCTATCTTCAGTTAGGCCTTTAGCATTTCTCAGCCATCTTTGTATTTGTCTCTGATCAGCTCTTTGTTCCTGGTTCCCATATCGCTATTGAACAACATAATTGCTTTTCTCATAATCTCTACCCCTGCTCCTTAAAGTAACAGGTGATTTTCTTACTTTACTTAAAAAAAAAAAACAAAAAAACACTAGATATAACATATAAACTTTCTCAGTGGTGTGCTCTTGATATCAATGACATTTTCAACTAGTTCTCATCTTCTTTCTTCTGCCTGCCCTGCACATTTTAGAGGGAGTAATGTCCTTCCTTCAGTTTACTTATACTATATCCATACATCCTTCTTTCTTTCCATGGGCATTCCCCATCCATAATGCAACTTTTTCTTCTAAGCAAGTACACATGCTTATACCACTCTGGAGAAAAAATAATAATGATAATGAAATTCTCAACATTTATTCCTATTTCATTTTGGTGTTTTTCCTTCTTCATTTCTCCTTTGAATTAGATGTAATTGGAAAAAGTGTTTATTGAGTGACCTTAAAGCTTGAGGCTATGGGGTGCTGCAAGCCAGATAATTCTGTGGTCACTGTAGGGTGGAGTCTGTCAGGCTGACCAGAAACTTGTGTCCACTGGCCAGCACCCGTCTCCCCTGGGCAATGCTAGAGGAAAACAGAGTAACCCTTACTTTTTGGCTAAAGCTTTTATAACCTCACCCTTCAGATAGCATAAACCTGCTTAGTTTGAAACCTCACTAAACTAACTTGGGTATTACTAAATGTCCAGACTCATATTTATAGATAATTACCTTATTTTCATTTATAAATTCCTATATTTCTGCATAAAAATTATGTTGATACTTTAAGCTCTAGGTTTTGTTTTTTTTAATAGCTATGTAATGTAAGATTAGACAGTATTCAAATACTTATTTACTAAATTTCCTGATGGTGGACATTTAGGATATCTCTCTTTTTTTTTTTTGTAATGAAAAACCACTCAGTTATAAAGATTCTTATTCATGAATTCTTGTATTAAATATCTGCTTTCACTGTAGAATTTCATTTGTTTATGTTTATTTCATTTGCCAGTCTGTATTTTCCCTTCAGCTACTTTCAAATTTTATCATTGTCTTTGGTTTCTGTAGTTATATTAGTATCTGTCTAGGTATCTATCCTGCTGCATGTTTGTTTCTCAAATCTAAAAATTCATGTGTATCTTCAATTATGGAAAATTCTTAGCCATTATGTCTACAATTCATTTTTTATCTCAGCCTTTTAGTTCTCCAGAATCTCTCTTTAGGCCTTATTCTGTTTTTCATGTTTCTTAATCTCTCTTTTATTTAGTTATTTTATATCTTAATGTTAGAGTCTAGATTTCTTTATATTTTTACTTATCTCTAATCTGCTGTTTCACCCAGCTATCCAGTTTAAAAAGTTTAAAGCAGTGTTTCTCATGTCTAGATTTTAATTTTGCTTCTGAAACTTCTAAAACTAAAGGTACTCTATCTCCATAGCTTCCTGCTCTAAACCATGAACTTTCTTGATTTGGGGAAATATATCTTTATTTTAAAAAGCTCTGATATAACTTTGATTATTTTCTCCCTTGTACTCTCTCTTCATCATAGATGACAGATGGAATTTCTGAAACTAATCTCTGTGAATCTCAATTTGGTTTTTCTAGTTAATCATTTTGTTTATTTTCATCTTATTTTTCCAGAGACTGCCCTTTAACTGTTATAATTTACTAATCTTTTTCAGCTAATTCCTAAGGTAGTTATATGCAAATGACTGTTTTTAGTTCTAAAGTCCATAATCTTTTTTTTAATAACTACAGTGTCATGGATTTAATATTCTTCTTAACCCACTAGATGTATTATTTACAGGTTTTACATTTTTGTTATTGTTCTAATAACTGTTTTCTCTGTTAGCTCTTCTGATTATTGAGTTTGGTGCTCATTTAATAATATTTTTAAAACTTTGCTTATATGTTCATCTTTGTTTTTGAGTTTTCCCCTAGTTATTTTCTGACGCTCTACTAGTTTCTCACATCCTTACTCAGTGGGTCATGAATAATGGTGAGATGTGTTACCAGACACTAGAATTTTGACTTCTGGGTATTAGACCTCATTGCTTTTCCGGAGTCTTGCCATAGGCCTGTCACTTCAATGAAAATTGCTATCACTATTGCTCCAGTGAAAGGGCAAGTGATTCTCTTGCCAACACTTAAGTACAGTGTTCAGTAAGGGGCTGACCTACACAGCTGATAGGGCTTTCTCAAACTCTCTAGTCTTCTGATAGTACCTTGCTTATTTGTATTTCAAGTATATTACAGCTCTTTTTATTTTTTATAAAAAAAATATGTACTTTGAAGCTAGAGATTTAAGACTATGAGTTATGCTTTTGTAATCATTTTGCCAATTTAGTCTGTTCTCTTATTGTGTTTTCATCACAATATCATTAAGAATAATTAAACAATCCTTTTTTCTTTAACACAATTGATTTTTCTGTTGCTAAGTCCTCTTAAATTGTCTCCTAATTTCCAAAGCTTCTTTACCCCTTGTTTCCTTTCTTTGACTCATGTGACTTTTGGATTCTCCTTCCCTAATTTTTTTTTAGTTGGTTTATATGTTTTACTTCACTTCTGACACAATTCTCTTTCTCTGTATTTTTTTTTCTTTTTTTGCCTTCTAGTAATTTTTATTTTTATTTTACTTTTTTTTGGTCATGTAAAAAGCTTGAACATATTTACTGTATACAGTTCAATGAGTTTGGGGTAAGTATACACCCATGAAAACAGCACCACCATGAGGGCCATAGATATATCCATCAACTCCCAAAGTTTCCTCCCAACCCCTTTATTATTATTAATTTTTTTCTTTGGAAATAACAGTTAGTATAAGGTCTACCTTCTTAGAAAATTTTAAGTGTATAATACAGTATTGTTAGCTGTAGGCACTATGCTATCCATTAGATCTTCACACTTGAAGATTTATATATTTGCATAACTGAAACTCTCCATATCAAAAGGGAAGATGTAAAATTGTCTCTTTTTGCAGTTGACGTAGTCATATATAGAGAATCCTAAATACTCTACTAAAAAACTCTTTGAACTGATAAATGAATTTAGTAAAGTTAGAAGATACAATCAGCATACAAAAATCAGTTGTGGTTCTGTATACTAACCATGGACTATCTGCAAAAACATATTAAGAAAAGAATCCCATTTACAACAGCACCAAAAATAATAAAATACCTAGGAACAAATTTAACCAAGAAGATGAAAGATCGGTACACTGAAAACTATAAAACTATGATGAAAGAAATTGAGGACAGAAATAAATGGAAAGACACACCATGGTCATGGATTTGAAGAATTAATATTGTTAAAATATCCATACTAACCAAAGTGATCTACGGATTGAATCCCTATCAAAATCCCAATGGCATATTTTCAGATACAGGAAAAAAAAGAACAAAACAGTCCTAAAATTCATGTGGAATTACAAAAGACCCTGAGTAGCAAAAGCAAGCTTAAGCAAAAATAACAAAGCTGGAGGTATCACACTTCCCGATTCAAATTATATTAAAAGCTATAGCAATGAAAAGTGTATGGTACTGGCTTAAAAGTTGACATATAGACTAATGGAACAGAATAGAGAGCACAGAAATAAACCCATACATGTACAGTCAACTAACTTTTGATAAGGGCTCCAAGAATACAAGGTGGGGAAAGGATAGTTTCTTCAAGAAATAGTGTTGGGAAAACTGGATATCCATTTGCAAAAGAATGAAATTGGACACATATCTTACACAATACAAAAATCAAGTCAAAATGGATTAAAGACTTAAATGTAAGACCTGAAACCACAAAACTCCTAGAAGAAAACATAGGGGAAAAACTCCTAGACATTGGTTTTGGCAATGATTTTTTTTGAATATGACACCAAAAGCCCAGGTAACAAACACATAAATAAAAAGTGGGACTACATCAAACTAAAAGATTTCTTCACAGCAAAGAAAACAATCAACAAAATGAAGAGGCAGTCTACATAATGGGAGAAAATATTTGCAAACCATATATCTTATAAAGAGTTAATATCTAAAATACATGAGAAACGCCTACAACTCAATAGCAAAAAAAAAAAAAAGTACCTGATAAAAATTGGGCAAAGGTCTTAAACAGACATCTCTGCAAAGAAGACATACAAATGGTCAATAGGCATATGAAAATATGTTCAACATCAGTAATTATTAGGAAAATGCAAATCAAAACCACAATGAGATATCACCTCATGCTTTTTTAAATGCCTTTTATTAAAAATACAGCTACAAGTGTTAGTGTTGGAGAGGATACGGAGCAGAAAGAACCATGGTATGTGCTGTTGATAGGAATGTAAATTGGTATAGCCATTATGAAAGACAGTCTGGAGGTTCCTCAAAAAATGAAAAATAGAACTGTCATATGATTCAGCAACCTCACTTCTGGGTATGTATGTAAAGGAAATGAAATCAGCATCCTGAAGGTAATATCTGCACTCCCGTGTTCATTGCAGCACTATTCACAGTAGCCAAGATAAGGAAACAACCTACATTTACGTCAATGGATGAATGGATAAAGAAGATGTGATATATACCAGGGAATATTAGTCAGCCTTAAAAAAAGAAAGGAAATCCTGCCATCTGAGACAACATGGATGGACCCAGAGAACATTATGCCAAGTGAAATAACCCAGACACAGAGAGTCAAATACTGTATGATCTCATTTATATGTGGAATCTAAAATAGTCAAGTTCATAGAAGTGGAGAACAGAATGGTTCTTTCCAGGATTTCGTTGGGGCAGGACGGGAAGATGATAGTCAAAGGATACAAAGTGATACAACTCTTCTGAATCACCTAATTTTTTCTCAGAAGTTTTTCTCATCATTTTTCTCCATGTTAATAAATGATAAAAATACCCAGAGTTTTATTCCTCAATTGGTCATCATTGTTTTTCATATTTAACAACCGTCCATGATAATTTGCTCAACATAAATGAATTACCACCTAAACCTAGATCTTATTATCTAGTACATCTTCAACTCAGTTATATACTCTAAATTATTACCCATTAATCTTGTGAATTTGTTTTAAATATATGATCACATGACAACTTTGCAATGTCTAAACTTCTTACTTTAGATTCTGGGATTGTGAGAATTCTTCTATAAATACTAATAACAAAGCAATAGAAACAATATACCTGTAATAAAAACATGTCCTTATAACAGTTAATGTCTGAGGAGTTCATGAGATCTGAGTAATTGAAACTGCTGTAATATTATTTCAGACATAAAACACCTGCAAAAAGAGCCATGGTTATCAAAAATAAATATTATTCTAAATAGCAAAGGCCATGCCATATTTTGTCCAACTATTTGAATTTTACCTGAAGGAAACATTAACTTGGAGGGACTGGTATAATATAGGTACTATGCCAGGTATGTATGACAGATTATACCTTGCTGATGGTACTGTTCTCATCCAAAATGGCATCCAGAATATTCGTCACTAATGGCCATGTATTCCTTGCATACAATTCTGGCAACTGAGTAGAATACTCTGTGTGGGTTTTCAGAAACAGAATATTTACATTCTTGATATGAGGGACACTCTTCTTTCATTTCTGAGTCTCTGTGGTTTTCTGTTCTCTGTCATCATAAGCTGTTTGCAATTTCTTTGGACATTGAGCCATTCTGGTGTGGTGTATAATCTGTTTTGTTCAGCAGTTTCTCATCATGCAAAGATGAAATGCCTTTTTTAATCAGTCATTTAAATTATTGTTTTCCTCTTGTGATGGATTTTTGCAGCTTCTGTATTTACTTTATTACTAGTGACTAAGGCATGTTTTCTCATCAGGAGCCCATCAGAGGTTTGCATTTAGTATTACTTCACCATCATTCAGCACTACATTCTTGACAATATCTCTAGTCAAAGCGAGGCAAGGAGTCTGTGGGTTAAATAGTTTCAGTGAAATAACTCCTGCCTTCCTCATAGCCTCAGACTGCATTGCAAATTTTTTTAGGCTACTACTACCTATATTAACACAGTTAATTTATTTCCTGTGTCCTGCATTTTATATGGTTATGGTTTTGCCTTGAACAGAAAGAAAGAAGCTATAAAGTAACATTAACAGTTTTCTTCCCATCTTTTCTTTCCAAACTCAAATATGGATATAAATTTCTTGTGGACAGCTAAACTTATCCCTGAAGATTTAAGTGAGTGAATAAACTATAGCCAAACTTTTGGAAATTTCTCTAAATCAACTGAGGATCTTACATCATTCACCAAAAAAAAAAAAAAGGAAAGAAAGAAACCATAAAAATTTTGAGATATATTCTTAATAGCTGTATTTCTTCTAAATTTTCTTCTTAATTAATTTCACTGGACCCAAATTTCTTCATTCATTCATAAAGTTAAATAACTGGAAAGAAATTTTAAATGTTTTTAAATTCCATCCCCATTCTTCAGATAGAACCACTTGGAAATTGTTGTGGAAGATAAAAATGTGTCCTGTTTGTTAAAGATCCTCAGAGGTGAAAAGTCCACTTCCTTCTTTAATAATTATTCTACATCTCTCATCTCTTACTGTCAATATTTTCTAAGGCCTAACTAAAATTTTGATAATAATTGAAGTTTATGTCACTTATTCAGAAGCAAATATAACAATTGTTTTTCAGCAAGTCACAGTGCTAGTGTATGTGTATTTCAGTCAGACACTGATCTTGCCATTATAAAATGTTTTAGCCTTCTAAAATATATAAGCTAAGTAATTAAACAGCTGTGGAAACTAATGACAAAAAATATGCACATAGTGGCATTATTGTTCATAGAAATGTTCAGTTCCTTTCAGTTGGAAGGACAAGGACACACTCTTGTGAAGAGATGAGTTGAAGATGTGTCAGTGCTTGAAGAAGAGTTATATGAAACCCAGGGCATTAGGACGTATTAGTTAAGATCTAAGATGCCGGAAGAAAGAAGTTGGAGTTTATTCTGGTAGGAGCAGAGCAAAAGCTTATTTGAATCCAAGTTCTGTTTTACGGCTTCAGGCAATCTACAGAAACATCTCTAAGCCTCAGTTTCTCATCTATAATCTAATGATAATAACATATAGATTTCAACATATTTGTGAGGATAAAGTGAGATAGAATGTTCAAGGTGTTTATTACAGTTTTTTTTTTTTTTTTTTTTTTTGCGGTACGCGGGCCTCTCACTGTTGCGGCCTCTCCCGTTGCGGAGCACAGGCTCTGGACGCGCAGGCTCAGCGGCCATGGCTCACGGGCCCAGCCGCTCTGCGGCATGTGGGATCTTACCGGACCGGGGCACGAACCCGTGTCCCCTGCATCGGCAGGCAGACTCTCAACCACTGCGCCATCAGGGAAGCCCTTATTACAGTTTTTAACACATAGAAAGTGATCAGTAAAAGAAAAGAAAGCTGATATCAATAATGATGACATTATAATAATATTTTATGGTGGCAATAGGAAACCATCAAGAAATTTTGAGCAGTAAGTGTGATTATAGCCATATTTCAAGAAAATTAATCCAACAGTAGTATGTAACTGTAACTAAACAGTGGAGATACAGGAAGTAAGGGGCTTAGGTTTATAAAAAATAGGTATTTTAAAGGCTCAATTAAGGTTAGTGACAATAATGAAGATGGATATAGGGAAGATTATGGAGACAATATTAAATCAAGGAGAAAAGTTTTTCATTCTAAGTATAGTGAAGTTTTATATATTTAATTAGTTTTTATTTTTTAAAAAATCCAATTCCTTTTGCTTACTGCTTATATTTTGTAAACTATTTGGTCACCCTTGAAACTTGTCCTGTCTCGCTTGTCCTGTGGATTAAGTAATTAAAACCTTCATCTCGATCAGTTTTCATAAAGCTTTTCAAAAGTTGGCAGTTGGCAGTTCCTGTCCATTGAATAATTGAATTTCACAAAATTTAATTTAGGACACATATTAACTAGTAAATAGATCATAATAAATTATAACTTTACTTTTCTATAATTCTTTCAAGAAATAGTCATTTCTAGCACATGAATGGAAGGAAGAATTTCTTCAGGGAAATTCCTCTACAACAGAGTAGTGTAAACTTCATTGAATTTTGGTAAATGTATTTCATAGCAGTTGAGAATTTATCCTCAGGTATCAAAAGGACTTATGTTTAATTCAAACACCGTCATTTACTTGAGCAAATTTACTTTTTTATTTAAGTCGTAGCTTATTTATCTGTAAGTTAGAGGTAACGAGAGTACTCAACTCATAAGGTTGTGAGGATTAAATAAAATATATATTTATCACATTGCCTGGTACTCAAGTACGCAATAGTATAATTGCTATTATTATCATTAACATTAAGCTTCAAAGGATGGTAGATACTCTCCATTTGTTGGCGCTGAATTGTTCATGGTCCTATTTTGCTCCATTTACTTTAATTCTTAACCACCAATATATAAACAAATGAGAAATAAACTAGTTTTGTATTATCAAGTTTGTTTCTAAAAGGCTCAACGTTAATATGTTATGTGTTGTCAAGATCCAAGATTGTTGAAGAATTGCAAAGATATTCAGAGTTCATGAATCAAATTTCTTCCATATTGGTGACTAGAAAGGAGTTAACCTCCAAATAATCTTGGATTCCATGGTAAAGAAATTGAGTTTAAAGACATGATCTCAGTTGACTTTGGACTCAACTCCTATTCTGCTTCCTGAGGGCAAATATGAAATCATTGTTATTGTTTTGAAATCTGTTGCTTTTCTTCCTCCTCTGACTGCTTAAATCTTACTACTAGTTTGGCTTTTAGTTAATCTCTCAAGAAATCTTGTTCCCAATTTATGCAAATAATCAGAGAGAAATAAGGCAGGAGGAACCCTCAAACAGATCTGTATCTAAACAGCATCAGACAGATGTCAGAGACTGCGTAATTTCCTTTGGTGTTCTGCTGTTGTGCTTATATTCCCTTATTTTCTGAAAGTAATGTCTGTCCTTGATCTCTCTGGCTGAACTTTAAGCTGATTTAATCTTGTTCTTTCCACTGTAGAGATCAAGAACATCTGGTTACCATCTCCTCCTTACTAATCTTTTACACATTTGAAAACTATTAATATATTATCACTAAATTTTTTCTCCTGCAAGCTAAATTATTTCAACTTCTTTAATCTTATCATTACTCAAAAGACCTGTTTGCCAACTCCTTAATCATTTGTGTGGCTTGTATATAGCCTCTTGTTTACTTCTCCAAGCTAACTCAAAATTAGTAACTTTGAAAAGACAGGATTTTCTGAAAATTATAGGCATCATTCATGAACAGGTGGAGAAATTATGCTTTCCAGAGTTTATGCTCTGGAAAAATTTTAACTGTGACCTAAAATATGCTATATCACTTCTAGGATAATTCTTTCCAGCATGAGCTTAAAAGAAAACTCCCTACTTCTCTTATTTGTCCTCTCCCTCTAAATTCCATAAACTGCAATCCATACAGTCTTCAGAATGAATTGCACACTTAGAGGAAAAACTGTTCTAGCTAGAAACTTAACATGTTTATATCAAATTATAAGTTTTATAATAACCCCAGAGTAAGAAATAGAAAAGACCATTAAGTGAAATTTTGGGTTAAACAAAATCATATATTAAGTGCAGAATCATTTATGAGTAAATCTTTCTCTCTGTTCTGTTCCCCCAAAGTCTCACCTTTAAAATTTTTCACAGAAGCTTGTGCTTTATATTTATGGAATTTATCACAGTTTGGAACGTTCTATATCTTTATGTGGTTAACATCTAGACTCCCACCATACTTTAAGCTCCATGAGGGAAGGAGTCTTGGCTATTTTTCTCAGACTTGTATCTCTGGTGTTTAACATGTAGTAGATAATCTAGATTTATTTGTTGATTGCATAAATGAATGATGTGTTATTTGTGGTTGCACCTGAAGAGATGTACAACTGCTATTTTCCTAGTAAGCCTGAAACTATTTTATTTATTCCATTAAGGTACATGATTATTAAAAGGAAACACAGTCTAGGAGAAGATAATATGTCATTATTGAAAGTAAACATATTAACCCAAATTTATCGACCCATTCTTAAGAAGAAAGCAAAGACCTAAAAAAAATGGGAGATAGCAGAGGTCAGTTCTGATGAGTGTGAGGTGGGAAAAGTAGATGAGAAATCAGTGGTCTTTTGCTACTTTAGTTGGAATCTGTAGCAGGAAGACCTAGATAGCAAGATATGTCTTCTTTGAAATGTCTTCTCTCTTTGGAATAAATTGGTCTCGAGAGTTTTAGGGGTGGGGAGAGCACTATATGGCTGAGTAAAACTTTAGTAAAATAAATACTATAAAAGTGAATGGCTTTTTATCAAAGAGTCAACATCAGGATTTTAAAATAACCCCTCTATAATAATTTATCTGCTTGTAGCAAATTTTCTATGATAAATATGCAAATAAAATATTCTCAGTCTCTATCACTACAGGATAATTCTCTTCACTTTCTAATCTTTTAGAGGAAGCCTATACATTTTGTTTACTTCTTGTTTCTGCAGGCTAGAAATGTAATTTCCAGTAATATTCTTATAGTATATTAGCATAAATATACCATAACTATTTTGAAAAATAAGAAATAGTAGTAAAAATAATCTAAAACTTACTAGATTCTAGATTTCCTAATCTTCATGCAACTCAAAAGAATTTACTATATCTATAAAATATAAATTCTTATTAAAAATACATTTATATAAATTACAACATGTCATGGAAATGATATGTGAAAATGGTATAGTACCAGACTAAGAATTAGAAAATGAGTTTGGTCAAGGCTGTGTCACTGATGCTTTGTAAAGTTGAACACATCTCTGACCTTTCCTATGTTTTAAATCAGGAAAATCAGGAAACTGGTTTTCCTGATTTGAAATCAGTTTCAGATCAGGAAACTGATCTTACAAATACTTTAAAACTTTCACAGGCTGGAAAATGTGTAATCTTCACTTTTCTCTGTCCTTTAACACCTGTGTAAAATGGCATCCTGTTCAGGTATGGAAATATCTCCTCTACTGTTTCCTTATCTCGATCAGTACACAAATACAGGCTCTCGTTATATTTTATATGAGATGGCAACATTGTTTTAGGTCATTCGCCTGCCTCCTTCCATGATCGCCTCTCTTTTTTCCATATCACTGCTGCCAAACTCAGTTTTATGAAGCACTACTTCTCTTCCCAATTGCCTTGTTAAGGAACTTCTAATAGTTCATTACTACCTATTGATGCTGAGAGCTCGGCATCTGTGCACCAGTGCCAAATCAAATCTTGGAGACAGTTTGGGTGAAGTAGAAAAGAATAGTTTTATTGCTTTGCCAGGCAGAGAGGGGCACAGCGGGATCCTGCCCTTGAAAACTGTGTGTCTCAAACGGGTAGGATTTAGTGAGGAGTTTTATAGCAATAGTTCAAGGGTGGGGTTGCTGACAAGATTAGGGTGTGTGCAGGGCCTGTACTCCTTTAAACTTCTCCCAGGTAATCTTCTTGATGAGCTTCTCTGGTTCCTTTAGTTTGGCCTCAGGTGGTCTTCCCTTGTATAAAGAATGCTGACATCTTCCATTTGCTGGGTTTTTAATTCTATAAAGGGCTTAAAGACATTGTCATGTGTATCCCTTGAGTCGGAGCCAGGACCCTGCCCCAAGGCTGCACTATTGTTTCTTGGCTGTTCCTCCGTTGACTCTGCATCCCTTCCCTTCCCCAGATAGCAACTGTTCGAATCTGCCCTTTGGAACTCAGGGAAGGTCATGGAGGCTGGAGGCTGTTCCCTACAAGAAATGGGGGACACTGAAAGGCTTTTGTGCCCAGGAACCCCACAGGGTCCTGCTTGGTTTCACCATCACATTGCATTTCTTTTTTTTTTTTTTTGAAACTTTTGGACCTATCTTAAGCAGATACTGCATGTTGCTTTGTGAATATGCATTTTCCCCTTATTCCTTCTTCTCTGATGCATAAGTATGCCACTGTAGACTGTTAAAAATAAAATAGAACATGTTTTCCCAGGTCCCTTGTACATGGAGGTGACCATGTGACATAACTGGATAATGAGAGGTGAGTTTACTGGAAGCTTTCAGGAAGGTAGGTTACTCTTTGCCTTTCATCTGTCTGGAACACAGATACTCTGCTGGCAGTGCTGGAACTAAGTTGTAACCAGCTGGCTAAAGATGGTAAAACTGGCAGAACAGAAAGAGAGAAGGATCCAGGATGTAATAGTGCCTTAGAACTTCCGTACTATCCCCAGGCTGTCTACCTCTAGATTTCTTGTTTCATGGGAAAAGTAATCCCTCTTTTGGTTAAGCCACTGCTATCAAGTCTCTGTTACACACAACTGAGCATAATAATAAACTGATGCATGCTCCTGACCCAAGTCTCACCTTTTCTGTGAAGCCGCCTCTAACAAACCAACCAGTCTTTGATTTCTGCAGCACATATGCTTTCTACTACACTACATTAAACCGTTATTTGTTCTGTAATTTTGTTCACTTGTAATTATGTTAACTTTAACACTCTGCTAGATTGTACATTCTTTAAGGGCTGGGGCTATTCCCAAATTTATTAGAATATAAATTCCTGAGAGGCAGAGGCAAATTTTACATCCAAATCTATTCACCACTTTTCTCTTCCTTCAGCACCACTTGTACATCATAAGTACTCAAAATAGACTTTGGGTATATGTGTGTGTGTGTGTGTGTGTGTGTGTGTATATATATATATATATATATATATATATATATTATATATGAGATTTTAATTAACTCAGTGATTAATGCTTAATGATATTTATTCTAAATTTATTTCTTTAATCAAGAAATTTATCCTTTAGCCATATCCGTTATTGGGGATGTTCTCACTCCAAAATGTGTAGCAGATAATTAAAATAAAACAAATCTTGTATGCTCAATTTTTTTTTTCCTCTCTTGTAATTGTATAGGAATTTTGTGAGGAATTATAGATGAAATTGAAAACAAAATTAACCTCTCTGTCTGGTTATTGCCCAAAGTCAGGTAAAACATAATGCAAAAATAATAAATTAACATGTTTGTTTATACTTCTATCCCCAATCAATTACCTTTGAATAAAGGGATACTTAAAGTACAAACCTTTGAAGAGTGAAACAGCTGCAACTTAAAGATTTTCTGACAATCTTAAGTCTTCCTAATAAAGAATCTTGTGTATTATTTTAAAACTCTAATCACTCTCTCCTAGGTCTGGGTGAACAGATTGTGTTAGTATTACAATCACAGCAGTCATTCTAACATAAAAATCACCAAGGGAAAAATGAAGATATGAATGCAATAGGATTTTTTCACACTCTATAAAGTTTTCCTCTTGTTAAGCTTTAAAGATTTTCTAGTGTGTGCCCATATTAGCACTATTTCTAAAATATCTGACAGTTGTTACACTGCCTATAATAAATGAACTAGTATTGAAGATAGAGAATGTGCCTACACTGGCCATTTAAAATGAAGTACTTTGGAGAAAGTGGAATTGCTTCCTTCCTAAGAAAGCCTTTACCATCATCTATATAGGCACGTACTGTTTTATGTGCTTTGTATTGTGCAAGTTTGGAATATGTTATTTTGTGTTCAGTCCTCTTAATTTTACAAAGCACACTCCTGCTCTTGTTGGAAGAGAGTGGTCTGAAGTCTATGGCAGTGCTAACATAAGCTTGGGCTTATGTTAGCCCATAACATAAGGCCCAAGTATCACACTACTTGGGCCTTACTTGGTTTCCTGACTAATCACCTGTGAATGCCCACTCACATATCTCTTCCCTACACTCACCATCTTCTCTACCTTACCTTTCATGTTTTGTGCTGGATTAGGCCCATGCTGTAAAGTTTATATTGTTACATTATTAGCTTGATGAGTAAACTTGAATCTTTCTGGAAAAAGGTCTTTCGGATTCTGTGGGTGGGTAGTGAACCAGGATATTATGAGAACTTTTCCCTGGCACAATATACCAAAGGCAAAAGGAGGCAAAGAAGTGTAGATCCTTCCCTCCTAAAGCTGGTTGTCTGTGGCAGTTCCGTGGCTCCATGGCTTCATGGTCTCTGTGAAGACCAGGAGGCAGAAATGTCCAGATGAGCCTCATCAATTTGTATAGCAGCTCTGATTGGCTGAAGCTTCTTATTAAGTGTCTTTGCTTTGGAGTAGTGAAATGAATCATTCATCTATTACTTCAGAGTTTAAGCTGTACCCCTTTTAAAGCGATCTGCTCCTCCATAATTAAAAAAGGAAACCTTGTATTAATACTGTAAAGAGTATGAGTTTAGGAAATAAAGTAATCTTTAGGCTAATTACATTTCCTAAATCTAAAATACTCAAAGGTCCATGTGATTTTTACTCTTGGCCTTTGGTGATCAGTAAGACGTCATTAAGAATCTCAGAGCAAGTGATACTCACAGGTCCTTATAGAATTAAGAGGATTTGGGCCATTAGGAGGTTCTGGCCATAAAACCCAGATTCAGATGCAGAACTCCAATCCTTGAAGTGACCTCATTCAGTAAACAAATACTCCATCCCAGAAAGACTTGTTATATGGTGGGTTATCAAGTCAGATACTCAGGTACGAGAACTTGACACACCAGAAGGGTTTCTTTTTCAATGTGTGCCCAGAGCTTAAAGTTAGGGTCAGATTAGCCCCAAGGAAGCTTCAGTTTTGAAACAGAGCTAAATAAATTCATCCATATTATAAACATGACTGATTTGTGAGTATATATTTGGGATCAAGGTGATGAGCGATTCAGTGACTAAAACTAGGTGTATATATGTGTGTGTTTAGGTCCATGTGTTGAAATACTGCACATGCTTAGGCTTTTGACAGCTTCTACTCCCCACCAAATATTCAACTTGGATAATAGAGGTATATTTTTCAAAGATATTTACATTTTGCCTACCTACTTGATAGCATTGTATTTGGAAACGACATTAATTTTCTGAAAATACAAACTACTTGTGTGAAACTCATAAGTTTTCCTCTGATTTTTAAGTGTATATAAATCATTATTATTATCTCTAAAAGGTGGTTCTCAGGGTCAAATTCTGCCAGCAGAACAGCAACAGAGATAGAGTGCATGGTAAATACAGCTGCAATCCTAAAACTGCACACACATCTTTAATACTTTCCTTTGTACTTTTTGTTGGTGACCAGTGTTGAGGGAAAGTGATTGCTTTCTTCCTTTTATCAGTTTCTTTTTGTATGGTAAACTTTGCTTTCTTATCTTTCCTAATTTACTAGCCACAATGAGGTTAGCTTACTTGCTGATGATTGCACAATTTTCTTACTTCCTATAATGCTCTCTGTGATAACAAGGATAATCATGAAGATCTGAAGGTGCTTTCTGTGATTTAAAAACAAAACCAGATCGTTAGTTGTTCTGTTAATTGAGGGCTTTGCAACTAATTTTCTCCTACTTTACTTCTTCTGTATCCATGAAGTCTGTACAATGCCATCCATATAGTTTTAAATTTTTAAAATTTTATTTGTTTTACACATGAGACTCATCACTAAATTGTAAACTTCTCACGGGTAAAAATTAATGTTTTTGATGTAAGGGGGTAAGTGAATAAGATTTTATCCACATACCATGGTGTTTTAAGACCTAAGTCTAATAACCCTCTCAGAAGCAAGTAAATGGGAGGATACTGAAAGGTTCTGAGAAATCGAAAGTCAAATAAACGGTTGTTATTTTATTGTTCACTGCTGTTTGCTAATCCCACTGTCTGTGGCTGAAATATCAGTCAAAAAGCATCTCCTGAGGACAAATCTAGTTGTCGTATTTCTATATCCATGGATAGAATGTTCACTACCTGCATGTTGACTTTAAATATAAATTGTCTCTCTGAAAATCAAACAAAGACATGATGACTTGTCACTTTTGTTTCTCTAGCAAATTAGGAAAATTAAAAAGAAAGTTTAATGACACTTATTTTTGAAAAGAGTGGGGAGCAATAGGTACTCCAGTATAGTTTTGATAGGTGTATATATTGGAACAATATTTTAGAAGTCAGTTTTTATCTATAAAAATTTCCCAAACTTTATTACCCAATAATCTTAAGAAACTGTTTTACAAAAATAATAACATGAAAAATAGAAAAAGTAGAAAAATATGTGCTGTAGCATTTGTTGTAGTCTTGATTTTAATAAAAATTGGAATCTGTCTAAATTGACTTTAGTAGGAAATTGGTTGAATAAAGTATGAACATACATGCAATGTACTATATCAATTAAAAGGAATGAATCTGTGTATATACACTAATTTAAAAAGGTCTACACAAAAGGTTTTAGCTTTAAAAAGCATCAGGAATAGTTTGACTTCATTGTGTTGAAAAACTTTGAAAAAATATATGTATACATACACACATTTGTGTATATCTGACTTATTTACAAAATATAAGAAATATGAATTTTGCAGGCCTAGACAGAAATTTGGAATAATGTATATCAAAAACTTAGAAATTATTCCTTTGGTGGAGAAACACCAAGGCAAATTTCATTTACTTCTTTTATTTACAATGGGTAATTTTTACTTTTGGAGGCATTTTAATGTGTGTGTGTGTGGGGGGGGGAGGTTCATTTTCAAGTAATAATAATAATAAAAAAATACCACCAATTTTGTACTTAAAAATCAGGTAAACATCTCTCTCTTTACTATTTGTATGAGCAAAAGCAATTACATATGTAAAAGGCATGGCATATGTTTGGCTTTCAAATTCACAAATGCATTGTTATCAAGCTGTCGTGCTCAACTGTTGTGATGAGGACAATCTTATAATCAGTTTGCTGTTCAAACAATTCACAATTATTGTCAAATACCCACAGCACAAAATTCTTTTGCAATTCTTAAGATGATTATTAGAACCTTCCCTCATCTTTCTCAGGATTTTAGGAGATTATAAAATCTGTAGTTCTGAGATTGTGTGTTGAGCCTATACTGGAGAATAATCATGCATCTATTCTGTCCTTTGACCTCCTGATTCCCACTGGCAACCTTAATATACACTTCTAAGAGTATCTGTTAACTATTACAAATTCAGTTGACTTTAGCTATATCCAATTTGTAAGAATTGCTTAGTGAAATCTCAAAGCTCTGTTTTTCTTGAACTTCATCTCTCACAGAACTCAAGTTCTCACCAAATACTCATTGCATTTATTCAATCATTTATACAATCATTCATTTTGTCATTCAAATCTTTATTTCTTCACCATTGAAAGATAAGGCATAATTGCAAAATTATACTGGGAAGAGGATGATAACAGAATCAAAACATATTTCAAAGATGAGGAAATCAAGGTAAAGAAAAATTGAGAGACTAAACTCAATATATGTGATCTATTTTGATATAAACGTCACATTTTCTCAGTATTAATATGCTTTTGAAAAGTTGTCACAATTGCATTTAGTATAATACACATTAAAGATCAATTAATTCAGCTTACATAGAAATAGCTCAGTGACATTTAAAATTTTTAAAATTGTTTTGTCACACCCATAAACTAAGTTCAGACATCCGGATCAATGAGCCAATGAAGATGCTTTAATAGAGATTAAAGCATTAACCCAAAGCATAGCTAGAGTATGTAGGAAGCTGCTTTTACTGATTAAGAATAGAGCAACTTCAATGAGAAAGGCTACACTGTATCAGATTACTGGTAGAATTTTTGAATTGAGGGTCATTTTTTTGTTTAATCTGATTTTCCTTTACTGACTTTTCTCTGTAGGTACAGAATTATTGATAAAATAGTATACAAAACTTAATTCATTCTTATGTTCACATAATCTTTATGTTTGTTGAACCGTTGTTGATGGATGATGTCTAATACGCTAGAGGCCTTAAAAACTATAGAGCCAATTGACTAGTGACTGAGTTCCCAGTCATCATCTAGCTCCAGGTTTGAAATATCAGAGAGCTGACCGTCTTTTTGGCATACTGTGCTCACTGCTTGGAACCACACTTTACATCGTATATAGATAAACTGAAATGTGTATAGAGAACCTTAGCCAACATGGTCAAAAATAAGAGTAAGAGGTAAAGATATAAGGAATGATTAAGCTGGAAAATATGAATATGATATTTTTCCTCAAATGTTCAGAGGGGTGTTACATAGAAGAAAGATTGAAAATATTCTGTACACCTCCAGATGATCAAACTGGGATCCAAAGATAAAAGTTATAGAAAGAAAAAAAAAAAAAGTTATAGAAAGACCTTGGTAAGGAGATTCTTCCTAGCTAGTAATGCTCTGTTTCTTTCCAGAGATCATAGATGCTCTACCAGTAATGCCTCTGTTGTTATCTGGGTTTCTTATTTATTTAATCCTTAATATAGGGTGGCAGGCTTCTATAGCATATCACTGGAGAAAACCTCTTAATTTGGCATTATTACCAATTGTCAGTTATATATTTACATAACTTTATTATTCCCTAAGACATATTTTCCCCAGTTATGCACACTGTAGGATTTTTGAATGCCCTGTGGAAGTTTAGAAATCTGTTCTTAGTAATTTTACAGCATGATCAATATAGGAAATTATAGTTAAATCTGGCTACACTTGGTATTAATGAACAGATGCTAATTATGGGTGATTAATCTTTCTCATAAGTGAAATTCAAAATATTTAGAAATGTATTGCATAACTTTTCTTGGGATCTGTGTAACATTTATTCATCTTACTTTTCAGAACCAAATATGTTTTTATTTGTGAAAGCCAGGAATTTTTTTTACCTTTCCTTTTTGACTCTTCTCCAGTTCTCTGCTCAAGATCTTTGCACAGGAAGAACATTGCTGGGGAAGCGTAATTCTAGAGTACAGATGTTGCAGAATTAACAAGTATTTCTTATTCCTCTCTTCCTTTCCTCCTTTCCTTCCTTTCCTTTCTCCCTGCCCACTTCCTTCTTCCCTCCCTTCCCTTCCTCCCTGTCAGTTCGGATAATGGATAGCTCCTTCCTTTCCTTGAGATTTCAGCTCAGAGAGTCACTTCCTCAGGAAGACTTTCCCTAACTCTAAACAAAATATCTGATCACTCCCTACCCCATTGATTTATTGATTTTATTTTATTGAATTTATCAAAAGTTGTAAATTTTTTTGTCTTTTTAAAGAACGTGTTTACAATTTTTCATTCTCTCTGGAATGAAAGTTCCATCATATCTAAGATAATGTTTATCTCATTCATCATTGTGTTCTCTGCATTTTAGCACAGTTCCTGATGTATGTGCAGGGGTGTATTTCAGTATATATGCGTATTTGGACAGATATTGGACATATACTTCACTAATTAATCTTTTCGTTTATTCATTAAACATGTGTCTATTGAGGACCCTCTAGATTCAAAATTGACTAGATCCAACTAGGGTGACCTTTCAAATATGAGGGAGAAATGGAGTTATTGATAGATTATGCCAAAATTGAAATGGAATTTTTTACTATCTAATCAAACTCATTACTTTTTCCCAAAGGCATTCAAGGTATCCTTTTTTTTTCTCAGCCTGAGATTTATTATAAAATACCCAAACCCAGATCATAATTTAATTTTGTTTTTATCATTTCTGGATATTAATTAGGAAACAGTGGTATACTAAGTTAAATTTCCTGCTTGAAGCAAAAAGAAAACATCTGTGAAAGATCTGAAAGTTAAGAAATACAATTTTTAAAGAGAACATAAGGATTTTTTACATAAATCTCCCATCAGTTAATTACCTGTCTCAGATGCTTGTTTTATATTAAAGCTTCAAAAATGAAAGAGAATAACTGTTAGAAGGTGACTATGAGAATTTTTCTTGTTTCTAAGCCTTTTTTTCTTTAAAATAATAGGCTTAGGGGAATCTCTCTTGTTATAATTAGAGAAAAACTGACTTCAGTCTAGATTAGAGTCACTAAAACTGATTAAAAATAAACCGTGCAAGTCTCACAAATATTTTATTTGGGAGACATATCTTACAGAGCCTGGACTTTTTCTGTCCTTCCAAAAGGAAATCCTGAATAGAAAGAGAAATAGATGCCTAATGTAGGAAGAGTACCTTAGGCATATATTTCATGTGATAATTGCTTTTCTTTTGCATTTAAGAACTACAGGCGAAAGCAAGAAAAATGTAGCTGGTTTTATTACCCAGAGGAAAAGCAATCACTATGCTTGTCAGGTCTATCTATGAATATTTCTCCCATCTTGGGAAATCTTTGAAAAATAAAATCATGTTGCTGGCTATCTTGCAGTGCACTCAAAGTTGTTAGGTTTTTCCCTAAGAAATGTCAGCCACTGCCATTACCAAGTAACTGACCAGGTCACATGGAAAATAAATGTTTTCACACTATACTATCTGCCTTTGTCAGGAACTGAGCTAAAAAGAAAGACTGACGAGAATCTCATGGATATTTATTCTAATTTCACTCTGCGCAAATTATATTCATCCTGCAAACTCTTTGACCACAAACTATTCTCTGTTGCTATTTCATTTACCTCTAAAATTTAGTACAATACAGAATTTTATAATTTAAAAGTGTAGATCAAATGCAACTGGTTTTTGCCTAGGCAGGATGAAAATTTGAAGAAATCTGCTTCATCAAACATTAATTGAAAATGGATGCAATTAGATACTGGCTGCCCTGCTGAGACCATAACTATATCTCTGAGTTTAGTTACAGTAAAGGAGAGTAGTAGAAAGAAAGAATGAGTGAATGAGAATGTAATTGGGTTTCTCAGATTGTTCTATCTGGAAAATGTCACATTTCAGAGATTTTGCTGTCTTTCTTTTCAGGATAGGAAGTTAGATTCAGGAAAGCTTGTGTGGATATAGAAAGGGCAAATTGCCTCATCAGTCATCTACCCCATCTTCAACCACTCTAATCACTCTCATTCCAGTACTCAGCTAAGCCACAGACCCAAGGCCAAGTCTACTGCTGAGACATGTGAAGAGTAGCATATATATTTTAGATCAAAGAACTCGAAAAAATTAAAATGAAAATTACTGTCCTAGCTTGAGATATGTTTTCAGAATGAGTTTCTCATGTACTTTCTTAAACCAAATCCTCTGTTTGTCGATGTTTGCTTTTGTGATTGAGTTTACTCTAATTTATCCATTTGCACCGTATGATATTATTTCCAGTTATTTCAAAGAGCTCTGGAAATTGCCAAAGCTATCCAATGAACATTTCTTATAGACTGTATAACTTTATCTGCCTGCTTTTAAATTTTTATTGAAGGGTGGTGACATCATCTGCAAATGACTTCAATTCCAGTGGATTTTTTTCTGTAGATTTGTGCTAAAGATGTCTGCTTGATTCCTAGGGAGATGCAACTATTATTAATTCTATAACTATTCAATGAATATTTATTATTATACTTTTACATTACTAAAAATTCATCTCCCAAGAAGGAACTATTCTATCACTGTTTTGTCCATTCATGTTTTCAGATGACTCTCACATAAGAATATCCAACAGAATTAGTTTTACAATTATTACAGCTATATTCAGTTTTTACAATTTTATATTATCCTGACTAAATTTCCATTTTTTTAAACAATATTTTACTTATCACAGGTTTCATTTGTATGAGAAACAAAAAGAAGTTTGCACAGATTTGCCTCAGACAGTTTGCCATGTCTGATGATATTAAATTCATTGAGCAGAGGAAGCAGTAGTGACCAAAATGGAACAAGGATGGAAACAAGGAAAAGTTCTTCATTATTTTCTTCCTCTCTCTCAAATGAGTAAGTCTATTTATATTACTTTTGATTTGTTACTTGAGATTTTTTTAAAGCTCCGCAGATGAATGCATTTTACTTGGAGTTACTTTGTTTCATTGTGACTGAAAATATAACCTATCTCAGCAAGGTGATATAGCATCAATGCCAAGACAACATGTACACATAGACTCTTCAGGAAGAAACTAGCTTAGCAAAGGAGTCTCATAATAAATGTACACAATACATTACTTAAAACATAAAACTTGTTTAACTCAGAAGGCTTTCCATTTGAAACCTTGAATATAATCAATACAAGTATTTGTGGAAAAAAAGTGAGGCTCTGGACTCCAGATGAGAAGTGGAACCATTGCTTGTAATGGTCAATTTCTTGGTAGTAATGGCTGAAATTGATAGTATGGAATAAAAAGCTAAAGTGTCCAATTGTAAACTCTATCTTCTGGAACTTTGGATTCAAAAGATTAACTACAAATTATGGTGATTTGGGGCTTTGCTTATTACTCCTTGTTTATATTTTTTTTCATTTTAAAAAAATACATAATCAGAGAATTACAGAAAGTTAAAGCTGAAATTGTACTATGATTTATCAAATCAAACGGGTTCATTCTAGGGGCAAACACACACTGATACCTCCTCTGTGTTTAATTCCGCAAATATCAAATATGAGTTCAAACATTCTTCAAATATATGTTTGTCTATTAAATATATGTAATTCTGTTTCAAACTTACATTGCACACATCTTTCTAATAATGTAGTGTTTGTTTATTTGTTTTATGCTAAAGGCGATCTCCAAATATTTCTATTGTCTTGTTAAATAGGGACATGACTATATATAGGGGAAGAGATGGATAGTGTGGGTGAATAATTTGCCTTCAAAACAGGTAAATCTAATTTCCAGATCACACATTAAGCCTATATCACTCTTCAGGTAATATTTTATTGGAAAATAATAAAGAATCTGCCTTATAGCATAACCACAGAAACTAAGACAAAAATCTGCTTAGATAGCTGGCTAGGCATGCTGCCAGTTTGAAGTAGGGTCATTTGGGGTAACTAACTATATGGAAGCTGTAAGAGATGGAGGGAATACCTTATATTTTCACACAGGATTTATTTTGTGGGTTGAGTTTTGCAAAAGAGGAAAAAAAGTTGGTAAGCAAAAGCACCAAAAATGTTTTGGACTATATTTTTGTTACTCTTCCAAGTTTTTTTTTTTTTCCTCAGACAATATCTTGAAGAAGTTAAAATCTGTATTTCATATCTGTAATGAACATACCAAGTAAAAAGCCTATGCTATATAATATAAAGTATATACAGGTGAAAAAGAATATGATTGTGAAGTCTCCCTTTTATTCTGATACCTTATCAGGGATAAGTTCCTTATCAGGGAACTTCCCCTGAAGGTTGATATTTACAGTGAATGTAGTTATTCTTAGTTTTCCATTGTCAAGGGCAATGGAAAACTGAGATTTTAATTGCATGGATATCTGCCCACTCCCAAACCCCTCCTCAGATATCTTTAAAGGTATTGTCAATCAGCACATGTTTCTATCATCTGGATAAAAAGAATCTCCTTCTTCAGCAAAATAGCTGCTGCTTCCCAGCTACACACTTTATGGTACCGTTAAATATTTTACTTACCTGTCCCATTTTTTCATATCCTGTTCTACATAGATTTCTAGTTTATTCCCAATAAAAATTATATTGCTGTATAAATATTCAATTGTATGAATTAAGGTGGGAAGGCTCACCAGCTTGCTTGGGTCTTTGTTTATTTATTTATTTATTTTATTGTTTTTTTCCCTAATAGTAACACATGGTTCTGTCCCTGAGTTCAGACGATTGGGCAGATTTATTTTAGATACTATTGTACAGTCCTAGTGTTCAATATGAGAAAATATGTATACTTGAATCAGCGTTGGTGATTCGAATCGACATATAGAAATTGACCTAGTTTAATAATCAGTTAAAAAACAGAATATCAGTTTAACTACCTGTTATTCCAGTAGGCCAGGGAAAATACTCCTTAATTAGAAGAATATGAACTCCACTATCTTCAGCATATTTTTTTTAAATGTAAGCTAGTTTATTGAAAGCCTTGTTACTTTCCTGTTTTTTGTATGTTTCTGTATATGTGGTAAACACATGACACTGAACTACAGGCATAAACACAAGATTTCAGGGAGTCTTAAATGCCAGCGTAGTTTTGTCTCTAATCTTTTCTACTAAAGATAACTACCTCTATTTCTTTTTAATAAAGTCACGTGGTAAATTCGTATAAAGCAATGCAAATAAAAGACTTACACTGACATCACACATCTAAGTCCTTTTTAATCCATGAAAAAGCAGATATTTCTCCCTGTACTTTTAAGAAGGTTAATTCATGGAAATCTCTATAGGACACTTTAAAACTTGCAATTCTTGATGGAGAAAGACATGTAGCCCTTTTAATATTAGAGCTGTGCCAGAATGTCCATAAATAATTCCTACTCTCTCACAAACCGGAGTGCTAAGAAATGTGCAGACACTGCAGATTTTTACTGTTTTCTCCACTTGCATTCATATTACAATAAATGAGAATAGATTTTTAATATCCATTTCTATTACATGCATTAACTGAAGCTGTGGGGATAACATGAAAAATTTCCTGTGATTTGAGTCTCTAGGGAGGCCCATATGCTTATGTGTGGGCAGAACATTCAGCATTTCTGCTTTTTTTTCTTTCTTTTTTTTTGTTTTTTAGAGTAGCTTAAAATGTTCTAGGGATTGCTAAAGGTCACAGAGCCTTCAAGCACTATTTTGTTTGTTCAATTGTAACCCTTTCCATTAGTATTTTTGGAAGGATGAACCGGTTTCAATTAAAAAACCTGAACTGAGAAAAGTTAAGCGAAACTGAAATGTGCATGAACAAGTTTAGAGTGTACACTTCTTGGCATTATTTTCTTTCCAGTGGATAATTAATATGAAAATGCACCATAATACTGAATAATAAAGTCCTTCTGTCCACACTTGAAATTAAAGTAGGATACTTAGAACAACATAATTTTCTATAAACGTTGATTTGCCTATGTCTAAATTGATTTATTTACTGTGGAGGAGTATAAAGATATAACTTTCCACAGCATATACTTTTTGGTGGAGTATATACCTGTATAAACCTATTATTTGGCAATACACATTATAGATACTTGCCAAAAAGGAATTAGAAAATCAATGACAAAGTTGGAATGTGGTCTCTGAAGTCTTAAATTAGTGGAATTCTGCTAGAGACATAAAAGTTGATTCCCTGCTGTTCACATCTGTTGCATCCTGGATAGAAAAGAAAAGAAAAGAAAATGTTATGGGAAGAGCTGATGCTTGCATCTCTGACTCTTCCTGATTTGTGCTGATGACAGCTGAAGCTGCAGTCTTGTCATCTTCTGCCGCATATTGTCATCAGCAAGGTGGGAACACATCCCTGAATTAAATTAGAATTCAATGTGAAAATCTGATTAGTTTCACAGAAATTCACTTTCTGGTCTAACCTGTAGAAATGCAACTGTTTTAAAAGTTACTACAACAATATTTGGAAATATTATTCAATGTAATCTACCTGTAAGAAAGTAGTTTTTGAAAAGTTTCCTCAAAGAGAGGAAAAGAAATCATAAACATAATGTGAAAATTAAGGCCACAGTCAAGGTAAGGAAGAATCTGGTCACAGCCACAAAGGCGTGACGAAGAGACATAATCAAATGTTCTATAAACCATGAGTTTACACCATTTCCAACACACTAATATTTTTTTCTTTGTCTTTTTCCTTCTTTTTACTTTTCTTTTTCACTTTACAAATAGATTTGCTAGTCTTCTACCTCCTTAAGAATAAAAGTAGTATATATCAGAGTCAGGAAATGGGCTGAAAACAGTTACATGTATTACATCAATTAACACTTTATCCTATGACTTAGATACTACTGTTATCTCCAGTTTACACATGAAGAAACTGAGGCTTACAGAGATTAAATAAATTACTTAAGTATTCCACTAATTGGTATAGAGCTGGGATGTCTTTCTCAAGACAGAACCTTGAAGCCCCTGCTCTAGGAATGGAAAGGAGTAGATACAGAGAAAAGACAAGAGTAAGTTGCAGTAGGTTGCAGGGAGCCTGTAAAGAGAGCTGTGAAGGAAAGCACACACACGCAAAAATCATCAGAGTGATTCCCTTCTTTAGGCATTTCTGTAACAGGATAAAGAGTAGAAAGAGGAGAAGTTTAGGTAAAATGATGAATGAAGGGTGAGGATTCTGAGAGAGCCAAATTCTAACCTGGAGGTCTTTGGAAACCCCTGACCTTGAGATATAAAGAGGATAAATAAATGTAGGTGGCTACATTAGAGCTGCAGGGATAGGTGAAATCATTTAGCAAAAAATAAATAAATAAAATAATGATAGATAAAGTAGAGAAGAAAAAGAGCCAGCAAAGATACTGAGAATAAATAGCTATATTGGAACTTCCCTGGTGGTCCAGTGGTTAAGACTGTGCTTCCACTGCAGGGGGCATGGGTTTGATCCCTGGTCCAGTAACTAAGATCCCACATGCCCCGCAGTGTGGCCAAAAAGAACAAACAAACAAACAAAAACTATAGTGGCAGGAAAAGAATCAGTGTCCTGGAAATTATGAAGTTAGAATTTAAAGTGAAAGGTAATGGCTACTAGTGTTAAATGCCACAAAGAAGTCAAGTCAGGTCAAGTCAAGATTAGGGTCATAAAGTGCCTATCTGATTTGAATATTACCAGTGTGTTACATAATTATTAGGTGGCAAAGTGAGTTAGAAGGAGATTTTCAGAATAGAAGAAGAAATAAATGAATGTTACTTGAGCAATTAAAAATAGTGAGAGTAGATTCTTAGCAAATCTGGACATAGATGGATGTAAGGATGATAAACTGCAAGTTGATCTTCCTCAATGTATCATGCATACAGGCTGCTTGGAAGGAAGACATGTGGAGGAGGGATTGAAAATCTTGAACCCCAGAAAATGTGTGCAACAAACTGTTCACTTCAATGACTTGAAATTATTCACTTCAATGGCTTGAAACTTATTCCTGCTTGAGATTGTTATCAGTAGTGGATTTAGAAGGAAACTTGTTTTGATATAAAGCAAATGTAAAAGGTAACAAGTAAAGTTCCTAGACTGGATACAAAAATAATTCCGGATGAAATCCAGGAAGAATGCTATGCTGAAAAAGTTCATGATAATCCTCAGCAGCATGGCAGATGAAAAACAGTGATAAAAAAATGGAAACGAAAGAGTCAAGGACTAGTATAGTTTCCTCACAAATTATAAGATGTTTTCAAAATTTAGAAGAACTAGCCCTTCAACTTCTAATGGAACAATAATGAGATTTTGCAGTCGCGAGAAGTTTGAAAGAATGGAGTTGTTAACCTCAGGAGGAAAAGATAACTAGTGATGTTGGTTCCAAAGGAAAATGGGCATAGACAATTTCCTGGAGTGGAATTATGGTTGGGGGCATGTGCCTGGCGAACAGAGGCCATCCTCAAGTACATCAGTCCTCTTTTGTGTATTTGTTTAGAAGTTTTTACTTTATTCAGTTATCCTTGCACATAGTAAAAAGTGTCAAGTATTTCTAGAGGTTAATTTTGAGAAACAGCATCCCACTGCCATTGTTTCTCAGCAACAGTGGCTTCTATTTCTTTTAGCTGATTACTTTGAAAATTGACTCAATATCTCTAGATAATGACCTTCTATTATTAGATCTTTTTGTTTTTTTATTGTTGTTTGGGTTTTTGTTCATTTGTTTTTAGTTTTGGAACATTATGTTTTGACTTCCAACTATAGAAAATAAGGGCTTAGCTTTTTTCTTCGCTGTTTACTCTTTGATTTTTTTTCCTGGAGTTAATTTTGCTTTCTTGTTTGTTTAGTTTTCATATGTGTATGTCTCTAATTCAACCCAAACTTTTGTGTATTACCTATATCATCTCTCAAGACATTTTGGTGCAGCAGGTATTCTGAAGATTTAATCTTTATGAAAAAGTGTCTTTCAGAATCATCTCACCTGTTATAATCTGGATGGGCTACCCCATGTACATGTACAACTATCATCCTGGAATCTCCTTTCCAAATCATCTGAGGACTCTATCACACTCCTTTGTCTCTTTCATTTATCCATCCATTTCATCTATTCACATTTATTGACTGTGTGGGTAATTTGTTAGGCACTGTGTATCAGAGGGGCAGGGGGGAAGAAACAAAATTCATTGCTCTTGTTGGCATTATATTATAATGATTGTCAAAAGAGAATAATAATAATATTATATTAATAATAATAGTATTCTCCACTTCTATATGGATGCCTAAAGCCAAGTATAAGAAGAAACAGAGACTCATACTCATGGTATTTGGTAGAGAAATACATGATCAGAGCTTATCTTGCATTGTTTAAAAACAATTTGAGAAATCCAACAGAATTTCTTAACTTTCCATCTTACTAGTCCATTCTAGAGTTTATTCCACTGTCCAAACAGTGTTTTGGAGGCACCAAAGGTGAAACCTCTTTCAAAAACTTTGGAACCACAGTAAGATTTTGCTACAGAAAGTATTAATGAACTTTTCTAATTACTAAAAAAGAGTTATGTGAACTTTGAGGACCATGGAAAACCTGTATTTATTTAAATAATTTTATTTATATATATTTACTGAAGTGAAAAAAATTACCAATTAGCTAAATAGAAAAAGAAAACACAAAAAAGCAAAGGTGTCATTAATATTGTCTTCACCTTCAAGTATCCTTGAAATCAAAATCAAAACCCCAAAGCTAGATATAAGTTTGGATTAAAGAGAACGGTACTATATCTTACATATTTACTTTTGTCCTAAATAAATATTTTGAAGTATAATATTACTAATTAACTCGTTTCCCAGGTAGTTCTCTGACTCTTTCTGAGAAAGGGGTTTTTATAGGTAACTTTTTGCAGTTTTGTACATATGAAAATATCTTTATTCTCCAGACACACTTAATTGATAAGTCAGGTCATTATAAACTTTTAGGTAGGGAATACCATCTTTCATCAATTTCATTTCTAGAAATGTAGAGGAGTAATGCCATTTTGATTCCTGATCTTTTGATTAGGACTTATTTTCTTTCTCTAGAATCTTTTAGAAGTTTCTCTTTGCCCCCCATTCTCAAAAATTCCTGAATGATGTTTGGGTCTGTCTTCCCTGAGCAGAGCAATTGTTGGGTACCTTCAATCTGGACCTTATGCCCTAGAGTTCTGGGAAATTATCTTTATGAATGTTAATAGTGTATTCCCGTACTTTTTTTTATTTTTTCTTTTTATTCTATCCAATTATTTGGACATTATTTGGGCATGTTGGGAAGGCCCTCTAATATTTTGTTCTTTTCTCTCCTACAGTCCATCTCCTTCTCTCTTTCCCATAATATCTAGGAGATATCTTTAGCATTTTCTTCCAACACTTATTAGTGAGTTTTTTAGCACTGACACCAAAATGTTAATGTCCAAAAGTTCCTTTCAAATTTGTTGAATGTTTCTTTGACAAGGGATGCCTTTCTTGTTTCACAGTTCCTGTATCATATATCTTTCTGGTATATTTTATTTTTATGTTTTCTTTCCTCTATATGTAGTGATTTTTTGCAAATGTTTTCTTTCTTTTTGTTTGTTTTGATCAGCATCTTGCCCATTAGTAGCTTTCAAATCTTTCTAGTTATTCTTTGTTGTTTTCTCGTATTTAAGACGGTAGCACTACAAAGCTTATGAAAGCACTGAGCATGTGAGTGGAAAATGCAGATACAAGCTTTACGATGGGGTGATCTAACTGGATATTTTAGTTGAGGATGTGCTATCATGGTCTTTCTTTTCTTTTCCTTTCTCTCCCTTCCCTTCTGTCCAGAACCGTCCCATCTCTTCTCTTTGGCTACTAAGCTTCCTGATAGAAGATTCTTCAAATATTTTTCTTGGAGAGTAAAGACCTGGCTTCAGTGTTTCAGTCACCCAAGGAACCCAGTGAAGGAAAGGTGCTGCATGTAAATCAGCACCTTTTATATGCACGCTCATATTTTCTTCAGTCTGAAGTATGGTGCCTAGCAATGAGACTCTGTTGCTGCTTATTCTTTTTAACTTTTTCATCCACAGAATAAATATCCAGTTGTTTTGCAAAATGAAGAAGAAATCATCTTGCTAAGCAAAGCAGAGAAAGGGATTTGTATTCTCAAGTGACTCTTGAACAGGTTTTCAGTCTAGCCTTCTTGTCATTTACTCTGCATCCAAGATGCCTAGTGACTTTTAGGATTCTATGGAAAAAATTAAATTGGTTCTGAATTGACCCTTTATGGATTTATGATTCAGATTTCTTGGTTATGTTAGGTATATTTCCACTCATTTTAATGCTTTCCAGCTTCCACAATTGTGATACTATTGTATTTTTTTTCTTTCTTTTCACTTTTGTGGGTTAATGACTTAAAAATTCACATTATTGTTGGTTTGGTAGAATTTCATTAGATAACAAAATAGATGTTTGTATTCAGTCAACTATCCTTACTTTAATTTCTACTCACCTTCAGCTTTTTTTGAATTGTACTGGGAAGATTATATGAACACCATTACAATGTCTGGCAGAGTTAGTAATACACATTTGCTAAATTAACTAACACATGAAGAATGAATGAATAAATGAAAACAGAAAACTTGACTGTCTTTCTAGTGATATTGATGAGCAAATTAGTAAATATAATAGTAAATAGAAACATTTGAGAACATACATAGAATATTCACCACTTGCAATTGAAGGTTAAAATTTGAAAGAACATGTATTTATGAGCAGTGAACAGATGGCTGTGGATATGAAGTTAAAAATAGGATTTTAAAATTCTTATTGTTGAAGACATTGGATCTTACAGTACTCAGAATAATGTAGTTAGCAAAACATTCCTGTCTGATCACAGTAATTTAAGCCGAAATATCAGATGAGGGAATTCTCAAAACAAACTAGATTTTGTAAAAGAATGAGGTATGTCATGTAATCACTGTAGAGAGGATGCATAGGAAGTTCATATAGAGATATAAAAATACTGATATATAGAGCTTCAGTAACTGTTTATCAAAACTATGCAAATAAAGTGAGGACCTGATATTTTAGTAAAAGTAGGTGGATGTGTTCTCGTGGTTATGCCAGAAATTCAATAGAATAGAACTCATTATTAGAATATGGCTGTTGCTTTTAAGAAGCAATTCTGTCAAAGAAGTTGGATGTAAGGAAGTACATAGATGCAAAGTAATCCACAAACCCAGATAGGGACAGTGATACTCACCAGATATCCAATTTATATCCCAATTCTTGCAATTAGGCAGGATTAACTATATGCCTAATTCTGAGCAATAAATTATGGGCAGAAGTGATGTGTAATGTTTCTGAGACAGAGCATTGAAAATATGCACATGATTTTCCAGCCAGCACACAGTGAATCAGTGAATTGTGAAATTCCGGGTAGTAGAGATACTGTCAGCCTGGGACCTTGAATAACTACATGGAACAGAAGACTCTCCCCACTACCAGGTCTACTTGAGCATATATCATGAGCAAGAAATAAACTTTCTATGTTGTTGCTTGTAAGCAATGTACATGTTATGGTTAATTTACTAGTGAAGCATAGCCACCCAATCAAGATAAATTCATGAATGAATTTAGTGATGATTATTAGAATGATAGAAAGCACAGTTTAGCAAAATTTTAGCAAAGAAAGAAAATACACATGTGAAATGAGAAAATCTTATCCACATTTTGACTGGAAATTTTATTCAATTAAAGCAGAAGAATTGATCTTTTTTTATTTGCCTGGCTGAAAAGTCAAGAATTTGAAGATCTGTTCTGTCTTACTAATGAACAATTACTAAACGGTAGTTAGAGCATGGAACTAAATTATTGGCACAAACTGATCATGATTAAAAAATATAAATAGGAATTAGGATGTATAATCAGAAACATGAACTTCAGGAAATACGTTAAGAACTTCACAGAAATAAAAGGCATCACACCATGGATTGAAATAAAGAGAAATAGATTGAAGACAGGGAACGTTTGTAAAAACACATAGTAAAGAAATGTTAAAATATCTAAGAAACAGTAAAAGGAAAACAAGCTGCTAAAAAATTACCATAATCATATAGATTACTATTCTATCAGTTTAGATTTTTAAAGGATCAAGAAACATACAAGCAAATAAAAAATACTGACTTAAACTTCAAAGGATATTGACAATGAGATTAGATTGGAAATGAGACAAACAGAAACAGAAGGTTTTAAAATTTTGTTTTGGTCATAAAAAAGAGAGACCAACAATTGAGGCAATATTTACAGAGAACAAAATTAAACAGAAGTCAGTTTTATTTTGCTGCATCAAAGAAGATGGTCTTGAAATTGAGAAACATAGCATCTTGTTTTAATGAGAAAAATAAATGAGATAGTTAGGGGTATATGAAGAGACTACATATGTAATTTAATTTCATCATAAACACCAGGCTTGTATAAATTAACTAATAGAATAGTGTAAGAAATATGTATGTATATCCACATCTGTACCTCTCTTTCTCTCACATCATAGAAGTTGTCGGAAATATTAGAGAAATTGTGGAGGATAGGAATAGAACAAAAATCATGGAGAATGGAAATAGAACCAAAAAATGAAGTTTGCAGTTTTCGAAAAATATGGATTCCAAAAATTATAATCTAAGTAAAATGAGCATCTTTTAAAAATTTTTTAGGTTTCTTCCTTCTCTAGGATTAAGATCTCATTTGTTATTTGACAGATCCTCAGTGTACAAAGTTTCTGGCACATAGTAGGCAGTTATAAATATCTGTATCTTATATCAGAGTTTGAGTTTGAGTCATTCGACAAACCTTGGATTTTCTCTTGCTCAACCTTACTTCAGTCATTCCACATTTATTCAAATAGAGGGATTCACTATTGCAGAGCATTAGCATGATTTCTGAGCTGTGTCATTATAAAATTCAATAAGCATGTTTTTTATGATTCATCAAAATCATGATAATTTTGAGGGGGCCAACTATAGAACAAAACAGACATCTGTCCATTACTCTCACTAGTATTTGGCAAAGAGGTTAGAATGCTCATGACTTTATTTACTGATCAACTTTTATAAAAAAATGTGTTACTATATACATTACATGAGAATATGTTAAACTTTTCTAAAACTCAGAAATACAATCCCAGTAAATAAGTAACATTAGTTCAGCAAGGCTTGCTGTTACTGAATTAGTGCTGGTTCCTAGTACCCCTAAAATTCCTTTATGATTACTCCAATACCTTTGTTTAATAGTCCATTTTCTAACATTTCTTTTTCAGGTTTCTCAGATGACTCAAACTCAAATTTATAAAATAGAAACATAGTGAGCCTAAGAAGGGAATTTTATTTCCATTCTACATGATTTGAAGAAGCTGTCCTTCATCCAACAGATATTTATAACTGCCTACTATGTGCCAGAAACTTTGTACACTGAGGATCTGTCGAATAATAAATGAAATCTTAATCCTAGGGAAGGAAGAAACCTATAAAAATTTAAAATATTTCAGGGTCTGTAGTTCATAAGGGAGATTATACTTTTCTGTTTAGTTCTAAGAGATAAGAACCAGTGGCCTAAGGCATAAGTATTCAATATAAACAAGTCCTTTCTATCCATTGAAACTGCTCATCAACAGAATAGGATGCTTGGTAAGGTTTGAGCCCCACCTCTTTCTGGCAGATTCTTATCTGGTATGGATGTTGATTTGGGGTGAAGGATGCTGCTTGAGTTTCTCAAAAGATGATATCTATTATCCCTCCCAAGACCCTATAGTGGTATTATTCCTAGCAGGCATGCCCTGAAATATATAGCATGGATGCTTTTATTTCTTTAGAAATATCGGTTCATGGCTAGCAGAAAATTGGAGAGACAGGGTAACAGTGGATATACTAAATTTAAGTAACTTGGATTTCAGTTACAAAAAAAGCAATAGAGGAGTTGTGAGAAATAAAGCAAGCACTTCATAAGAGTATTAAATTAGCATACTTTTATACAATAATGAGGTGTTATTGTCACATTTTGTTTTACTGCAAGGTGTGCATTTAAAGAACGACACATAAATTAGGCTAAGCTCAAGGTGCAGGGTTTTCAGTTCTTTTTTTCTCACAAAAATACCATAGCTCTAAATGGGAGTCCATTGGGACATGAATAAGTTGCTTGTTTTAGTTAAGGGAGAAATCTGCCATAGGAGGGGAGTTAGAGGTATGATTTTGATTCCCTGCAGGATAGAAGAGTTGACATCATTAGAATTAAAAACCCATCAATGCCCAGCATGTCGTTGAGGCTGTAGTTGGAAATGCTAAGTGATACTGATACACAAATATTTTCAGGGTCATTTGCAAAAAAAGAGTAGAGTCAGAACTAGACACTTTTAGATTTACTGAATAGAAAAGGAAAATGAAACACAAAATAGTTGAGTCTGCAGAGGTATAGTCCTATTTCAAGGTTACTGTTAGTTAAAGAATTGACACTAACTCTAAACCGTTCCCCACAAACAAACAGCACAGGAGAGACATGAAGTATGTTAGCTGTTCACTCTGCTAAAAATTTAGCCAATTGATTCCATAGAGATTCTGGCTTAAAAGGTTAAAAAACCTTGCTACTCTAATTCTAATTTCCCAGGGTGACCACTATAAGATTAAGTGAGAAAGAACAACAATGAAAAAGACAGCACAGAAAAGTCTGAGCAATAATTCCACTTTAATTAGACAAATTTTTATTTGAAACAGAAAATCCAAAGGGAGAATGTAATTCACTCTACAACAGTTTATATTATTTTTAAGTTCATACATTTTAGTTGTAACTCCTTTACAAAACATGCCAATAGTAATTTAATTAATTTAATCCTAGATCATTTAAAGGGAAAATTCCTAGATCAATATTTTGGATGGTTTGATTTAATATGCTAATATCTTTATATCAATATTTCTCTTTGCAGTTTCCCAGTTCCCAAAACTGTGAAGGGTAGCAGAACTTGCCACCCCAAAATATCTCTGTCATAAGGATATTTTGAGCTGGTTATTTTTTTTTTTTTTGATTTTTTTAAAAAAAATCTTTATTGGAGTATAATTGCTTTACAATGTTGTGCTAGTTTCTGCTGTATAAAAAAGTAAACCAGCTATACATACACATATATCCCCATAACCCCTCTATCTTGTGCCTCCCTTCCACCTTCCCTATCCAACCCCTCTAGGTGGTCACAAAGCACTTAGCTGATCTCCCTGTGCTATGCAGCTGCTTCCGACTAGCTATCTATTTTACATTTGGTAGTGTATATATGCCGATGCTACTGTCTCACTTCGTCCCAGCTTACCCTTACCCTTGCCTGTGTCCTCAAGTCCATTCTCTACGTCTGCGTCTTTATTCCTGTCCTGCCCTTAGGTTCATCAGAACCATTTTTTTTTTACACACCATATATATGTGCTAGCATACGTTATTTGTTTTTCTCTTTCTGACTTACTTCACTCTGTATGACAGACTCTAGGTCCATCTAACTCACTACAAATAACTCAATTTCGTTTCATTTTATGGCTGAGTAATGTTCCCTTGTATATATGTGCCACATCTTCTTTATCCATTCATCTGATGATGGACACTTAAGCTGCTTCCATGACCCGGTTATTGTAAATAGTGCTAATGCATATTGTTGTACATGTCTCTTTTTGAATTACTGTTTTCTCAGAGTATATGCCCAGTAGTGGGATGGCTGGGTCATATGGTAGTTCTGTTTTAGTTTTTGAAGGAACTTCCATACTGTTCTCCATAGTGGCTGTATTAATTTACATTAACAGCAACAGTGCAAGAGGGTTCCCTTTTCTCCACACCTGCTCCAGCATTTATTGTTTGTAGATTTTTTGGTGATGGCCATTCTGACCAGTGTGAGGTGATACCTCATAGTGGTTTTCATTTGCATTTCTCTAACGATTAGTGATGTTGAGCATCCCTTTGTGTGTTTGTTGGCAGTCTGTATGTCTTCTTTGGGGAAATGTCTATTAACTTCTTCCACTCATTTTGAATTGGGTTGTTTTTTGATATTGAGCTGCATGGGCTACTTGTATATTTTGGAGATTAATCCTTTGTCAGTTGCGTCATTTGCAAATATTTTCTCCCATTCTGAGGTTTGGTTTTTTGTCTTGTTTATGGTTTCCTTTGCTGTGCAAAAGGTTTTAAGTTCCATTGGTCCCATTTGTTTATTTTTATTTCCATTTCTATTGGGGTTGAGTCAAAAATGAACTTGCTGTGATTTATATCATAGAGTGTTCTGCCTATGTTTTCCTCTAAGAGTTTTATAATGTCTGGCCTTACATTTAGGTCTTTAATCCATTTGGAGCTTATTCTTGTGTATGGTGTTAGGAAGTGTTCTAATTTCATTCTTTTTTTTTTTTAATTAATTAATTAATTTAACATCTTTATTGGGGTATAATTGCTTTACAATGGTGTGTTAGTTTTTGCTTTATAACAAAGTGAATCAGTTATACATATACATATACATATGTTCCCATATCTCTTCCCTCTTGCATCTCCCTCCCTCCCACCCTCCCTATCCCACCCCTCCAGGCAGTCACAAAGCACCGAGCTGATATCCCTTTGCTATGCGGCTGCTTCCCACTAGCTATCTACCTTACGTTTGGTAGTGTATATATGTCCATGCCTCTCTCTCGCTTTCTCACAGCTCACCCTTCCCCCTCCTCATATCCTCAAGTCCATTCTCCAGTAGGTCTGTGTCTTTATTCCTGTCTTACCCCTAGGTTCTTCATGACATTTTTTTTCTCTTAAATTCCATATATATGTTAGCATACGGTATTTGTCTTTCTCTTTCTGACTTACTTCACTCTGTATGACAGACTCTAGGTCTATCCACCTCATTACAAATAACTCACTTTCGTTTCTTTTCATGGCTGAGTAATATTCCATTGTATATATGTGCCACATCTTTTTTTTTTTTTTTTTTTTTTGTGATACGCGGGCCTCTCACTGTTGTGGCCTCTCCTGTTGCAGAGCACAGGCTCCGGATGCGCAGGCTCAGCGGCCATGGCTCACGGGCCCAGCTGCTCTGCGGCACATGGGATCTTCCCGGACTGGGGCACTAACCCGTGTCCCCTGCATCGGCAGGCAGACTCTCAACCACTGCGCCACCAGGGAAGCCCATGCCACATCTTCTTTATCCATTCATCCGATGATGGGCACTTAGGTTGTCTCCATCTCCGGGCTATCGTAAATAGAGCTGCAATGAACATTTTGGTACATGACTCTTTTTGAATTATGGTTTTCTCAGGGTATATGCCCAGTAGTGGGATTGCTGGTTCATATGGTAGTTCTATTTGTAGTTTTTTAAGGAACCTCCATACTGTTCTCCATAGTGGCTGTACCAATTCACATTCCCACCAGCAGTGCAGTAGTGTTCCCTTTTCTCCACACCCTCTCCAGCATTTATTGTTTCTAGATTTTTTGATGATGGCCATTCTGACTGGTGTGAGATGATATATCATTGTAGTTTTGATTTGCATTTCTCTAATGATTAATGATGTTGAGCATTCTTTCATGTGTTTGTTGGCAGTCTGTATGAGCTGGTTATTTTTAAAAAAACAGCAGAGGTGTGGGAAGCTCTGAACACCAAGTAGAAGTTACCCTTTTGTAAGAGACATTTACATTTATTAGGGAAATCTCCATTTGTAAGGGTGCCTTCCTGTCTGTACTAGGGAGAGAAGGGTGGCTAAATCTCTAGAAACTTATCAATGAAGAGGGCAAGGACTTAAATCTGCATAACAACTATACCCTTGTTTACTGTGCTTTACTTGATAACCTCCAGTAACTGGCTTCTCCACCCCCAACATCTTCCTTTTGTCCTTAACTGGAGATGGTATTTAAGGTGGTGGCTTGGGCTGTTTTAGGGAGTCACTTGGTTTTCCATTGTCTCTCCCAAGTATACAGTAGGTATACATGTTATCAAACTTCTGATGGTTTTTTTTTTTCCTATTAATCTGTCTTTTACTATAGGGTGGTCTCAGCAAGAACCTTAAAAGGGAAAAAGAAAATTATATTCCCTCCCCTACAGCTGCCTTTAGCTTTCATTGTTACGCCTCATTCATGAAAAGAATAGAGAACCTAAATAGAGCACCTTTTTGAAATTTCTAACTGCCAATGCCATTCAATGGCATGTATTAACCCAGGTGAAGAATAACTTAACTTCCTTCCTTTTGTTCATTTCTTTGGAGATAAGAGTAGCAAGTATTTGACAAGTAATTTAATAAGCCTTTAAATTTTGCAATTGAGGATTTATCATTGAACTTAAATTTCAAGGCATAAATACTATTTATTTTGACAATCACAAACTTTACAAATACTAAGAAAAAAGAAAAGCTCTAAATAACTCAGCAGTAAATTCATCAGCTTGGCATCTCATTCCGCTTTTCTTTCCAAGCTAAGCCAGTAGAACCACTGTTGCCATAACTCAAGCAGAAGAGAATGAAGAAAGTTGGAGAAGCTGAAATGAATATATGTATTCTTTTTTGTCTTCTGTAGTCTGAGCAAGTGTTTTTTTACTCTCAATCATTAATATGCGTAGGAATCGTCTGGGGATTCTGTTAAAATGCAGATTCAGATTCAGTAAATCTGAGCTGGGGACCTGAGATTTTTATTTCTAATTAACTCCTAGGTTATGGTAATGTTGCTGGGCCTAGATTACACTTTTAATAACAAGAGTCTTCAATCTTAATTTCTTATTCTTCTCTTGATGTTGTGGACCTAAAGTAAAAGGAACAACCTAAGAGCTGTAATCAGGGGGCTTACTGAGGACTATAGCCTGAGAAACAGCCTCTCAGTAGCTCTAAGAAAACTGCTTCAAAGAGCCAGAAGCAGAAGCCTAGTTTATGTATGATTTTTGTCTAGGGAATACATGCAGTTAAGCATACATCTTGGTAAAAGATTACTGCTATTCACAAAAAAACAGATTAATTCAACTTAATGATTTTAGTGCTTTTATTTGTATGAGAAGATGCAAGAATCTGGGTTCATTAAAAGTCTTCCTGAGATATACATCTAAGGGGGCTGTTTTCCCAAAGCACAGAGCCCCTCATCCTGTTTCTATTCCCAGATTCCTCTCAGGGTACACTATCAATCAGTGACTACAGTGGCTAATGAATTAAAGCTGGGTGCTAAGCAATACTATTTGTTCTTCTTGGTTTACATTTACATTTTCCTCCTAATGTTATTGTTTGAGTTGTTCTCATTTGAGTCCTCTCAGTATTGGCTAGTTTATCTTGGTGTTTCTACATTAGATTTATTTGTCTTTTTGTAAGAAATGCTCTACTCTTTAATTTTTTTGAAGCCCAAATTGTGGTATTAATGGAGAAGGGTGGAGAGTATGATGCAATATGATGGTTTCGTTAATGTTTCAGAACAGGCCTCCCGAAAATGTGCAAATTTTGGCATGTGGATTATTTTGTGCTAAAGGCATTGGAGAGCCTGTGGCTCAAGAGAACTACTGCCTCTTCCTTAACTATTTAGAAGAATTTAAATTGGGGATTTTCCCCCAAAAAACCACTATTACCAGAGGTAAATTTTATCTAAAGGGCAAGCATTTATACCAAACATCTGCTCTTACTATCATCCTGTGAATGACCCTCCTGTCCTTGGAAGCCTTAGGCCTCCATCCCATTCCTTAGCTCAGGATGGCATATATACCTCATTTTATGAAATTGAAATTTGATTTTATCCTGTTAATCTGTCCCATGTCAATTTAATTCTTAGACCAGCCAGAAGAACCTAGAAGGATAGAGGAAAATTTTCTTTCTCTCTGACATTATCATGGGTAAAGCCTGTAAGTGGATGTATCATGAGCTTTGGAGGAAGCTTCACAGCAGAGTGCAGAAGAGAGGGACACCGCTGAGTTTAGCTTTCCCTCTTTATTTTGGGTATTAAATCTATATAAATAGCTCTAGCTTCCATTCATTGAGCATCTTCTCTATTCTAGGTCCTCATTTAACCCTTTTAAGAATTTTTGTTTTTAAATATTTTAATTAACTTAAAAGCTTATTATCCTTGTTTTACAGATAGGGAAAGGTCATGAATCCCATTTAAAAGGTGAGGGTTAATAAGTCTGTACAAAGTTAAATAAACACTTCTAAATTCAATTTCTGAGGCCAGCGTTACCTTAATTCCAAAACCAGGTAAGAGATTACAAAAGAGAAAAAAAGAATTAATTACAGACCGAAATCTCTCATAAACCTAGATATAAAAATCACCAACAGAATATTAGCAAATTGAATCCAGCAAAATAGAGAAAAAACATTCTACACAACAACCAAGTGAAATTTATTCTAAGTATATAAGACTGGTTCAAAATATAAAACTCCATCAATGTAGTCTACCATATCAGTAAGATAAGGAAGAAACTCATATGATCGTATCAATTGATACAGAAAAAGTATTTGAGAAAAACCAATACCATTAATGATAAAAACTATCAGCAAACTAGAAAGAAGGAAACTTCCTGAACTTGATAAATGCATCTACAAATAAAATCTGCAGCTGACATAATAGGTAATGGTGAAGGACTGATTGCGTTCCCTGTAAGATTGTGAAGATTGCAAAGATGCCCATTTTCACTGCTCTTATTCAACATGGGACTGAGAATTCTAGCCTATACAGTAAGGGAAAAAACGGAAATGAAGTCACACAGTTTGAAAAGGAAGAAATACAACTATCCCTGTTTGCAGATGACGTGATTGTCTAGATAGAAAATCTCGAGTCTTAAAAAAAACTTGAATAGGTAGGGTCAACAAGATTGCTGAATACAAGATCAACACACACACACACACACACACACACATGAATTATATTTCTATATACTAATAAGGAACACATTAAACTTACATCAGAAATGCAGTACCATTTTAATACTCCAAAGAATGTGAAATGCTTAGGCATACATCTAACAAACATATGCAAGAGCTATAGGCTGCAATGTATAAAATGTTGATGAAAGAAATAAAAGAAGACTGGAGTAAATGGAAAGACATATCATGCTCAAGGATTGGAGGATTCAACATAGGACATATAAATTTAACGCAATTCCTATCAAATTCCCAGCAAGATTTTTGTACACATAGATAAGCTTATTCTAAAGTGTATTTAGGAAAGGCCCTAGAGTACTGAAAGCAATTTTGGAAACGAAAAATAAATTGGGAGAAATCACCCTTCTACTGTTAAGACTCACTATCTTATAGTAGTTATATAGTAAAGTGAAATAGACATTGTAACACTGTTACAGAGAAAGTTACATAGATCAATGGAACCAAATAGAGGAACCAGAAATAGATCCACACAGGTATATGCAATCATTTTTTGACAAAGTTACACAAGCAATTCAATGGAGGAAAGAATTGTTTTGGAGAAATTTTACATACAGAGGCATTAAAAAAAACAACCTTCTGCCTATGTCTCACATCTTAATAAATACGAGTACATATATAGCTGGTGAAATATGAATAAACTCTAAATCATACCAATGATAATTACCTGATTTTGAGATTGCATTATTATTATACAAGATGGCAACACTGGGGGATACTGGATACATGGTAAATTGGACCTCTTTTTACATTCCTCTTCAACTTTTTATACATCTATAATTTTTTCAAAATAAACATTTAAAAATTGTCAGTAGTTCATTTAAGATCCTACACAGCTTGAAGAACATGCTGCTGACTTTCTAACCTCTCCAGAGCTAGAGTTCCTATCTGCTGCTGCATGCTATACTCTTCTAACTTCTAGCAAACAGCGTTCTGGCGTGGAGGTAGGAGGGCAATGCCAGGTTGTGGAAGTTAATATAAGGTATACAAATTCTGTAAGTAAAGATATATCCTGACTTACTGTTCGGGAAACCCTATCTTACTTGGAAAGTTGGGTTTATAACCTCAGTAAAACACCAATTCCTCTTTTGTTTCCTGACTCACATTTTCTCACTACTCACTCACTACTAAGTATACTTTATAAACTACTCACTACTAAGTATAAACTATGTTGAGATGGAATTCTAGGGGAAAACCTTCAATGTACCTGTTTGCACATCTTCTTTCTTAAGGGTTACGTTCTACCCTCCTGAAAGGTTTTTAAAGGACAGAACTGTTTTCCTTACTCTAATTACAATTTCAAGCAACTACTATTGTAAAGACCTTTTTCTAGCTTAGTTTTCAGTTATTTTTCACTCTAAAATGTTTAAAGTTGGTTCTTCCTCCCTAAGTGAATTCTTTCCATATTGCTAGTTCTGTTTTTTGTTGTTTTTTGTTTTCTCTTCCTTCTCTCTGTTTGAAGCATATAGAATCACATCTGCTTAACTCAGGGACTGTTGAGATTTCATGGGGATTTGGGGAGTAGCAGGCATCCTGGCCTGGAGATTGTTATTACTTTTTGATCCACCTCCAGTAAGCAGTCTAACAATTCCTCTCACACCTTCCACCAAAAGTTTTCTCCTCAGGCTAATTGACTGTTAATGGAAGATAAGTAAGGCATTTAAACATCCACATCTTCTCAGTATACATGATTTATATCACCCTCTTAAAAAACAGGATTTAGGGAGCAGTCATTCTTTTTTTTTTTTTTTTTTCCCTCTGTCACATCAGAAACTGGGTCTGTGGGATGGATTGGGAGACAGATTTTATTTTCTACTTGAGTTCTTCCAGGAATAGTAGGGAACTGCTAAAGTTGAAGTTACAGGGGTATAAGGACAGCGAGTTTTTTACATAACTAATCTATAGTTGAGTTTTATTTGAAAAAAATACATTTTCATTTGAAAATAGAGTGTTAGCCAGATAAATATCACTTCTTTTCTGTGAAAATTAACTCATGAATTTAGATTTTGGTAGATTAGGCGTCTATATGCATAGCATCTAATCTCTGAACCAGTTTTTGGCCTCTTTAATACAATAACTTTAAAATTACAAATTACACCCTTTAGTTTCCCTGGCTAAATAAAATAAATAAAGATAAGGTCATTTAATTAGACTTGTTTCAGACTTGCTATGGAAATAGCTAGTCATTAATGAAAAATGAAGTAGAATCTCTGGAGTAGGATGTGCTCTGACTGAGTATTGTCTTACAGTCTATTCCCTGATGGTGATTGTTACAAGATGGACCAAGAAATGAATGAGTGGCTCCCCAAGAGAAATACATTCTATGCACATAGTTATCTGAGCCAGTTGTTTGAAAACAAATATTTTATAAAATATAAATAATTCAGTTAGCTTCACGAAGCAGTCCCTTATCCTGTAACTCTCTCGAAGCTGTTCCTTCTCTCAAGTTACACTTATTGTTCAAGCATCAATCAGCGCTTACAATAACCTTCAACCTGCCCTTCCGAATTTCCCCAAATGCAAGTTGTAGTCATTATCACCAGAGTTAACTTTCTCGAATGCAAATCTTACTATGATACCCTCTTTAAAAGTATCTCATTATGTTTCAGCCTTGCTGTCTGTGCCATGAGTAGCATCTTTACTTTGGCTTGCTCAAAGATTACTCTGTAACATGCAAACTGTATGTGAAACCAGATTATAAACAACTGCACTTATTCCAGGAATGGCAATGTTACTTAAATGTTGGGTAAACTCTTTAAATAAAAAATACCGATTTATTAGAGAATAGCATGAAATGCCATATGAATTTTGAAATAAAATAAGAAACCTTGAAAAAATGTCATGCTTGTAAAATCAATCTTCTTTGGATTTTGTGTTCAGACTCCTTATCATAGTGTATAATTCTTTTAACAATTGGACCCCAGCTAACACCGTATCCTATGACTCCTTACTACTTACATTTCTCTGAGCTATCTCTGATGGACTACTAGTACCGTTCCCCAAACTTCCCATGCTCTTTGTGCATCTCTGAATTCTTTCATGCTGTTCTCTCTGCCTAAAATACCATTTCCCAGTTTCTCTGAGTTGTGAATTGCTATTCATCCTTAAAGTTTACAAATTCATTCAAACTACATAAATATATTATTCTTTTCTCTGTATCTAAAAATAATACTTCCCATAAATCTATTCAAGTATATTTTATGTTGTATCGTGCTTATTTTATGTATTTGTTACTTTTACTAGTTATGAAAGCTTTAAAGTTAAAGGATATGTCTTATTCAATTTTTGTCTTCCTGCAGTGTTTACACTCCTCCTTCCAAAGATTTCATTTAGATCCCCTTTCCTTGAGTGTGGGCTGTACTTTATGACTCCCTTATAACAAACTGAATGTAGTGGAAATCACAGAGTATAACTTCCAAGACTAGGTCATAATCAACACAAAATTTAGTACCTGGAAGTGATCCATCATGCTGCCATGACAGAGATGTAAAATCTCTTTGGCTGGACAATGAATAAAACTGGTAGGATTTTGAAAAGAAAAGTGGTAAAGGTTTTAAAAGCATTGAAAAAAACTCTATGTAGAAGAATGGTGACAATTCATAAGGCTTTGTGTGAGGGCTAAAAATAAAGCTATCAATGATTCCTGCAAAAACATGGAAAGTAGAAAAGATACCTAATGAACTGGGAGATCTAGCTATGGAGCTTTCCAGAACAAGTGTTGGAAGATGCCATCTGATTTCTTTTTGATACTTACGGTAAAATGTGAGAAAAGAGAGATGAACTAAAGTAAATATTGTTAAACACAAGGAAGCAAGATTTGATTGCTTTGAAAATTCTCAACGACTCCAGATAGTAAACACTGCCACGAAAACATGCTGTACAGATGAAATCAAGACTGGGACTGTAAAATCTTTGTTAAGATCTCATAAGACTCTGAGGTGAAGCTTCAGAATACCATTCAGTCAGAAAAAAGCTCCTCCAAATATTTTAAGGGTATGCCTTGCAGATCCTCTAAATCAAATAATAGAGGTACTAAGGAGCTTAAGGAAATTGCCCATCAGCAAAAGTCTAAAATAGAAAAGGGCATATGTCAAAAGAGGTTTGTCAGTGCGACCTTTGGCACATTAAGATTAACAGGAGATCCAAACAGTTTTAAAAGAATTATTTTGGTGGAAACAATGTCACCTTGGACTGAAAGGGACAGTTTAAACTGGTGGTAATTTTGCCAATATAATTTTGATCCTCAAAAGTTCTTGCATGCATTGGACAATCTACCTGGCATGTTGTAAAGACATTCCAGCAACTATATAAAGTCTACATTTTGAGGTACTGAGATATTCTACCAATAACCAGTGAGAAACTGAAGTCTTTAGCCAATGGCTATGTGATTGAGCCAACTTGCTAGGGTATCATCTAGTCCAGGTAAACCTTAAAGTGACTGAAGCTCCAGCTAATATCTCAACTCTAACATCATGAGACACTCCAAACCAGAACCACCAGTAAGTTGCTCTTGTATTTCTGATTCTCAAAATCACTGATATAATATTTGTTGTATTCCATTAGGTTTGGATTAATTTGTTACACAGCAAGAGATGACTAAAACAGTTCTTTTTGTCATCTACTGTATTGTTTGGTGTGTAGTTCTCAGTTATCAAATATTTGCTGGAAGAGAAAAGGAGAGAAAAGATGAAGACAGTGGGTGGAATACAGAATAGAAAAAATATGGAGAGAAATCATGATATTTAAAATAATTTAAAGGTTTCTCAATGACATTTTTTTCATAATATATGTTAAAAGTTATTTGGCTTTAAAAGTAAAAATGTCTGAATTTATATCAACAAATTAAGACAAAGGTGGTGGGCACTGATACTGACCTTTTCTGCACATCACATAGGCATTTTGTTATGATTTTCATTAAAATTTGTCATTTAATCTTAGCAAAAATTCTGGGAGTTAGGTTTTATCTCCAATTTATATATGAGAAAACAGCCTTAAAGGTATGAAATAACTTGTCACAATCATAAACCCAGTAAGTAGCAGAAGTAGAATCTGATCCCACATCTATCTGATTCCAAATTTTCTAATGTTTTGCTGTTGTATGAAACATATATTATTAATGATGCCTAGTGGATCTGGCATAGCAAGGAACTTTCTTTTTTCATTTATGTATTATTGATTATTTACTAAGAAGTTAAAAGTATTTATTAGCAGAATATTTGGGAATATTCTGGAGTCGACTGTGTTCAACTTTATTTGCACATCAGCTTTGCCTCAGGAGACTGTTTTAAAAAATACAAGTGTGGGGTGCAACATAAGTAGGCCTAGTAATCTGTTTTTTATAATCTCCTTAGAATGAAAAGTAGGGAAAAATTGTTCTAGGCATTAACTCTAGACAATTCTAACTTTTCTTCTCTTCCAACTCACGTTGGTGTTTCAACTTTGCCCTTCCCTTCCTTTTTCTTTCTTATAAAAACATCTATTGACTGTCTCTTAGATGCTTAACACTTTAATAAAAAATTTCTGCATATAACTAAGAAGTAGAAGGATTAGATCATACATTGAGTAGAATTCTGAGATCCTTTTTTGAAAATAATATTGACTGTTGTCTACAATGACGATACTGGGAATAAAGGGTTGAACTGGTGGGTGATGCACATATGAAACAATCTGAGAAAAATTGACTATTGGCTTCTTACTCAATTAGAGTTTCTCCTACGGTTAGCCCTTCAGTATATACCACAAAATTTTTATCCAAAAAAATTATTTTTCTTATATTCCTGTATACTTTAAGAATCTCTAAACAAATACTATTATTTATCTATAACATTTATAACTTTATGGTTTAAGTATCAGCCACAGAAATATTGTACACATTTGCTCATTCACTTAAAAACAATCATTTTACTTTCTGGACCTTTATCAGTTGTGGGTTTTTGTTTTTGTGTATGTGTATGAACTTTACAAATTTATTTTAAAAGTTCAAAAATTTCTTTTAGGTCACCCAAGTAATTGCTGATTATGTTATTCTGGCCTGTGGGATTGTGAAAGCATGTTGATGATATCAAAACAAGAAAAATAATCACTTCTATTCATAGAGCCCTGAAAATGTTACTTTGTCCTTCTCCTGACATTCTCCATGACTCTTCTGACTCCATTGTTTGCACTTGAGCTGTTCTCACTGTGGAGAGAGCCCTGGATTCCCTTAAATCTAATAAAGTCCAATTAAGGACTGTTAGTTCCTGAGTTGCATACCCTAAGGACACATGTTAATGATGAGTTTAAAATGGTGTCCTATTAGAGGCTTACAGAGTGCCAGCCACCTTAGCACTTCATTTTTAAAATGAGTGATAATTGGTAAGACTTTAGCATTCCTATTTAAAAGATAAGGAAGTACAGATTCAGGGAACTTCAGGACTTCATCAAGGTTGCCCAGACAAGCCACACTTAGAGCTTCTTAGATTATGAGTAGGTTAAATAATTGAATGACAGAGCTAAGATCCATTTCAATAAGACCCACAGTTTTAGTGTTTGGAGATGTGTGTGTTTGTGTATAGATATATATTTGGATTTGGGAAAGAGGATGTTTCTAGTTTTGCTTTCATTTTGAAAGATCTGTCCAGATTTTTATGAAATGGAATTGATTGGAGCATTGACAGAAATTCCATTTTGTGCTATGGAAGCGTGCAGAAAATTTAGGGCCTAATTCTGTGATTTGCAGCTATGATGAAGGTAGTTCTTCATGAATCTTTTGAACTGTAAGATTATACAGGAGAAAATGAAACTATTTGGTCACCATCATCATATTCTTAGAAATGAAATTTTCAGCATGAACATTTGATACCTCACACCCTTCTTCCACACCCTGCCTATATGGGGCCTTTTCTGTGTGTAATAATATATGAATAGGCCCAGAATTAGTACAGTTAATCTCTTCTACGTCCCAGGGTACTAAATCCTCCATTAACTCAATTCTTGTTGAGGCATAGAAAGAAAATGCCTGGAAAATATCCTGGTGATTATATTTTTCCTTATGCAGTCTGAACCCAGGTATCACTTATATAGGCAACATACGATTATATAGGAAAACCTCTAAATACCACAGGCAGACTTTCATAGATTCAAAGTATTAAGGGATAGAAAGTGGTCTTAAAATGAATCTAACAAGGCCTATTATATGTATATAGTTTTTATTTAAGATATGAAATCAGCTAGATTCCTATCTTTTCAACAAGAGAACATCCTAAAAAACACAATATATTTAAATTAAAATATCATAAATGTTAATTTTCTGTGAAAAAATTGGAAGGAGTATGTCTAATGATAATATAGTAATTGGAAAGGGAACTCTTCAAAGAAATGAACCAAGGGATAGTGCAAAAACATTATCATAATGAGAAATGAAACAGCACACCAGAAATTAGAAGCAGACATTAATAAGAATTAATGTACACACACACAAACACACAAATAACAACTTCACAATGAAATCACATGACAGCATATGTCCTTAAGTGTGTAAAAGGGTCTCTGACTCATACCTGTGGTCAGGTTAGCTCTGAAGATGGAATAGGGTCAGATGAGGATAGTTCTAAGGGCATTAGATTCCAAAAATCCATGAAGATGTTCAGTCGGAGTTCTTCCCTTTGGGGCCATGGTTATAGGTCACATACATGCTTCCCAGAAATATATCTTAGTAATTTGTCTGAAGAAGAGATAGGTTGGCAGGTTTCTACTTTGGGGCATAAAATATTTAGAACATTTCTAGGATTGCTGTAAAATTTTGAATTTCCTACCATTTTCATATGTTATGACCATTATCCTCTTGATCACAAAATTATCCCAAAGGTGGAGCCAGAAGGAAGTTACTTTGCAATCCAAGTCATGTGTTAAGTAGTAGAGAGTGGTCAAGAAGCATCGACAGGAAAGTGCTCACTGGTAGTCTCTTAAGTATATTATTCTTTCATTGAATTCTTTTATGGAAGTGTAGTGATTAGGTCTTATCTTCATCTTATAAATCCCACAATGCCAAATCCCAAATTCTGTCAGTCATTCGTTCAATAATTAGCACCGACAGTGAGATTTATTAATTCCCTGATGTATCAAACTTCACCAGCTGTCTTGAAGTTGCAGAGCATAATGGTAGGATCTCAGAATCATACCTGTGCCTGACTTTCACATGGGGATAAACACTAGATGTTGCAAATTTAAATTTTTTTTAATGAATTAGATCTACTATACAATTTTTGGGTTATCTTAAGGTGATCTGAAGCTAAATTTCTGTGATAATAACTTCCATTTTGTGTTTTCTAGGTATTACTGGAATAGATTTATAAAAGAAAGTGAAAAAAGTAAATAATTAAAGAAAAACTTGTGCTATATTTTTATCCACATCAAATTTCACCTGTTCTTGTGATGAATACACAATTTGTTCAGGCTTTTCCTTATTACCCAGCTCTGTTTAGGGAATATTTCCTAAAGCAGTGATATTTTTAGAGATATTTCTTTTGCTATTTGTGTAGTACTTTATAAGAGATAGATATTTGATGAAAATTGGAAATGAATTCGTCATTTTAGGGTTTCACCCTGGAAAGCATTTGTGTGATAATAATACTGTAAACTATATTGTTCTGTCTTTATAATAATCAGTATTCTCACATGTTTATGGTTTATTTACCTGGTACTGAAAGGGAAAGTGTCCTCTGTTAGACAAAGTGTATATGACTCTATACTCCAATTTAGAAGCTTTAGGAGTTTCCACAATTTATTAAGATGTTTTCATAATGGGTCAGTTTCCAGAAGACATCCACTAAGGTTCAGCTCTTCACATGAAAATTAAGAAAAAAAAATACATTTAGAAAGATGGCACTTTAAATCTGTGACTTTAATGCAGCAGGAGTGCTGCCTGAATCTTTGTAAAAGCAAGCAATACTGAGAAAATAGATATGGTTAAGAGATTACATAAAATATTTAAAAATAAGGCTAAAGAAGGCAAGGTCTTCTCCTGATTCTCTGTTGCCTCATAGACTTTGGTTTCTGTTTTATGCCATGCAATGTTTACCACCACAGTCAGTGAAAAGAATTTGTGTATTTAAATGTTTCCACTGTTATCCAGAAAAACTGCAAAGTGCTGCTTCAAGAGGTAGATGAGTATGATTTTTATCTTGGTGAGTACAGTTGTACTAATACGATGTCTAGTTAGGGCAAAGGATGTTTATTAAGGCCTACTGCAAGTCTGTGATTAAATTCATGCCACAGAGAAGCAAATTTGTTTATTCTGAAATTTATTTGCTCATGTGAAATTTTTCCACATCTTTTCCAATTTGGTCCTGGAGGGCTACTTTAGTCTTTTTTTTCTGCTACAGTGAGGTCTGTTTCAGTAGTTGCCATGGGATAAAGAAGTTTGCATATTTAGTAATTATGAGAATTCCCACAAGATCATTCACCACTTACTCTACCTTTTTGTCTTGGGTTTTGTTTGCTGCTCTGTGCATGGTGTTTTTTCCAGCAGACAATGTCAGAACAGGATTATTCCTCACTCTCTCTTATTCTCTGGAGTGAGAGTCACAATAAAACAGAACTCGTGGACTTCCCTGGTGGCGCAGTGGTTGAGAGTCCGCCTGCCGATGCAGGGGACGCAGGTTCGTGCCCCGGTCCAGGAAGATCCCACATGCCGCGGAGCGGCTAGGCCCGTGAGCCATGGCCGCTGAGCCTGCACGTCCGGAGCCTGTGCTCTGCAACGGGAAAGACCACAACAGTGAGAGGCCTGTGTACTGCAAAAAAAAAAAAAAAAAACATAACTCATAATCCATTACATTTTCTAACAATTAGAAAAATAACTGGTAAGCCTCTATCTGTGCTCTCTCTTCCTCCTTCCTCACCGAAAATATATTACAGCAATTGGAAAGAACAGTTTGTCTCCTTGAAAGCAGAGGACGAACAAGGATACTAGCTCCTGTATTCCTATCTTTTAGTTTACAGCTGGATAAGTATGAAGAAATAAAGATGATAAAAGGCAATAAATGTATGTGTACATCCCAATATGAAATAATGTCTTACCGAATGATAAAGTGGCTTTTTCTTTAAAAGGTCACTTTGTTTCCATAACTGTTATTTATTGTTGCAAAATCCTTTAGAGAAAACAAAAGACATGATGCTAAGTGTACCCCATTGCCCACCTGAGAAAACAGAGGCACAGACTGATAAGGAACTCACTCAAGAGGATGCATGTGACCGTGACAAAAGAGGGATTCAAACCTTTGGAGTTCCAGCTTGCTTGTCTTGATACTGCGCCATTTTGCCTCGTAATATATATATTTTTCACAGTCCAGGAAAACAAGCATTGTTTTCAGTGAGCTAGTAATGTAAGAAGTTAATAAAGGTCTAAAGAGGCTAAACTGCAGTAGTGGCACAGAATAGAATATCTAACTTAACCTTTTGTCGGCATATTTCCAAAGGCAGAGACATGCTTTATAAACTAGAACAACGGCACATAGCAAAGGAATGACTTTAATTCATCTCACTGCAGATGGAAATATAATGTGCTAGTGTTTCCATATTTGTATTTCCTCTTTAGTTGTAAACTCAGCTTTAAAATCTTACTATAGTGAAATATTAAAATATACTGAGAATATATGATATGTATATATTTGACTATCAAATCTATGCACATAAAAATGACTGTAATCTGAGTGATGGGATTAATGTAAATGATTTCTTCTGAGTAAAACATGAGGATATATTTAGAACCATTTAGGTTTAACTTTTATGTATGGAAGCAAACTTAGAGAGCTCGTATAAACACTTCATTTGAAGAAGAGAAAAATAAGGTCCAGAAAAGTGAAATGAGTTACCAAAGACTATCACATCTATATGTCTACCGTAGATGTAATTTATAATAGAAATTAGTTAAGTATTGCATCTGTATTTTGAAGTTAAGAAGAAGTTTCTGAGTTTCTGAGAAGATCTGATAAACAGTGGTCTGGAAATTTCCCATTCAGTACTATTTTTGGAGGGGATTTCTTCCAGGAAATGTTTTTCTTTGTAAGTAGTAGGAAGAACAAGTCTTTAATCTCTCTTTTTCTGTGTAAGCAAGAGTGCATTTATGTGCTTGTGTAGATAGATAGATGAATGGATAGATGATAGATAGATAGATGGCATATATTAAGGTCTTAGAGGTCGTAGAAACATTGTTTTGGAAGAAAAAACATTTTAATTAAGTACTGAGGAGTAAATAGATGATTCCAAGTGGAATAATAAGGAGAAGAAATGTAAACATGGAGCAGTAATATGTACAAAGACACAAACATAAAAACACTAGTTTATTCAAGATATTCAAAACAAAAGGTTATTGTTTGAAATGTCAGGTATAAGTAAGAGACAGTGAGATGGAAGAAGTAGTTTAAAGGCAGATAATGAAGGATCTTTTATGAGAAGTAATGGATTTGAAATTTATAACTAGCAATGCAGTAGAATTAGGTTAGGTTTTCTTTTTTGCGGTACGCAGGCCTCTCACTGTCGTGGCCTCTCCCGTTGCGGAGCACAGGCTCCGGACGCGCAGACTCAGCGGCCATGGCTCACAGGCCTAGCTGCTCCGCGGCATGTGGGATCCTCCCGGACCGGGGCACGAAACCGTGTCCCCTGCATCGGCAGGCGGACTCTCAACCACTGCGCCACCAGGGAAGCCCTAGGTTAGGTTTTAAACAGAGATTAGTGTAGCAGCAGGTAGGGGAAAGACCAGAAAGGGGAAATATTGACAACAGGAAGTTCAAAAAGGAAGTTGCTATAATGATTCAGACAAGAAATGATAAGAATCTGAACAAAGGCAGTAGCAGTGGGGGCAGAGCAGGATAAGCAGAAATAAGAGATGTTTTAATTGTTGAATGTGTTAAGACTTCTTTGCTAATGTTATATCACCTGTGAAGAGCATAGAGGAATCAAAGATGATACCATCATATCTAACTGGATATCAGAACATCAATAACTGAGATAATGAGTACGGGAGAAACAGTTTGGAGTGAGAATGAAGGTACTGAGTACCATATTTGATGTCCTAAGTTTTGGTTGCCAGTATTATTGGATTGGGAGCTCAAGAGCTCAAGAGCTCTCTCGAACAAAAGAAGAGATAAAGATCTGAGAATCACTAGTCATGTTTTGGTAGAAGCAATCATGAAATTATCCCAGGGAGTGTGTACAGAGAAATGTAAGAAGGCCAAGGACAAAATCTCAGAGAATACTAAAATGTGATAATGAGTGTTGAAAGTGGAGCCAATAAATGAAAAAAATAGTATTTTCAGATAATAGGAAGTAAGCTAGGCAAACATGATGTCCAAGATTCATAGGAGAAGAGAATTTCAAAAAGTTAGAATGGTGGGGCTTCCCTGGTGGAGCAGTGGTTGAGAGTCTGCCTGCCGATGCAGGGACACGAGTTCGTGCCCCGGTCCGGGAGGATCCCACATGCCATGGAGCGGCTAGGCCCGTGAGCCATGGCTTCTGAGCCTGCACATCCGGAGCCTGTGCTCCACAACGGGAGAGGCCACGACAGTGAGAGGCCCGCGTAGCGCAGGAAAAAAAAAAACAAAAAGTTAGAATGGTGAACAAGGACAATTGTGTTAATAAGAGTCAAAGAGATTAACGATTGAATATAGATCATTTGGGGATCATTGTAAAGTGAGTAAAAGCATTTCCAGACTGGAAGGAAGGAGAAAAGATTGTAATGGATTAAAATATATTAGCATATGAAGTATATAAACTAAAGCTAGACTTTCAGTAATATTAGTCAATATGCAAAATAATGAGTATTAATTAAATTTTCTTTTTATTTACTGTAGATTATTGTATGAATGAGGAACAGATCAAGGAAAAGGTATTATCAATTAAGAGAGATATTCCCACAAATTATATTTTATGTAAAGTTGGATATTATAAGTTAGAAAGAATTAGCTGACAACATTGTTGGTGGGTTGAAAAGTTGAAATTATGTCAAAAATAGAAGATAACATCACAGTTATATAAAAAAAGGCAAAGAGTTCTCCTTAGGGAGAAGGTGATAATTATTTCTAATGGTCTATAAATGAAAAAAAATTTGTTTTCAATAACTTTTTAGCTTAAAAAAACTATGAAAATAAAGTTCTTCAGTATGAGGCTGAATTATAGAAAGTACCTAAAAGCAATCTTGTCAGTCCACTCAGTTATTTTTGCCTTATTTTATATATCTTTGAGGTCTGTGTGTTTCTCATGTATAATAAGAAAACTGAGATTTTTGAGATTTATGAAAATGAGACAGAGTGACATGGGTACTTTCTTTCTGCATCAACTTTGGCACAGGAGGACGGGTTAGAGAGTGGGCCCGATCAGCATGCAGTGGGCTGCACACTGGAGGGGGAATTCATTTTCTTTGCCATAAGAATCTACTTAGTTTTCATAAAATTGGCAACTTTCTAAAAATAAGATAAAAAATATATGGCTTATTCTTTCTTAAACTAAGGAGATAGACCGAACCACGAGTTATTTTAAGTTTGGTGCATGAATACGCGTCATAGTAAAACACTGATAATAAAATATTCCACATTCTTCTTTTTTTGGCTGTGCTGCATGGCCTGTGGGATCTTAGTTCCCCAACGAGGGATCTAACCTGTGCCCCGTGCAGTGGAAACATGGAGCCTTAACCGCTGGACCACCAGGGAATTCCCAAAACATTCCATATCCTTAACAGTGCTAATTTGTTGGAGGACCACATTGTATCACTGAGATGACACTAGATTATAATTAAGGAGTCTGAACTTTAGCCCCAACTCTGTAAAAAATTCTGAATAGAGAGGAAATTATAATATTTTAAGGACTTAGTTGTCCTTCATTGTATATCAAAAGCTTAGGATGCAATAATATGCAAGAATCTCTCTAATTCTAAAATTTTGCAAGTTACAAAACCCAGGACAGACATCATATTTTCTAAAGGCAGTAGTATTAAACTAGGTTAGTATTTTTTTTTTTTTCCATTTACCAGAATGTATTGGGTTGGCCCAAAAATTTGTTCAGGTTTTTCCATAACATCTTACAGAAAAACCCAAATGAACTTTTGGGCCAACCCAATAACATACATAAAATAAAATGCACAAATTATAAATTCACAGTTTGATAAATTTTGGCAAATGATACATCAATCAAGATATGAAACACTTCCATCACTTCAGAAAGCTGCTTCTTCCTCTTTACAGTACCCATCCTACCTCAGGCAATCACTTATCTGCTGTATCAGTATAGATTAATTTTGGATATTCCAGAACTCCATATAAATAGAAAAATATCATTTGTACTCTTCTGTCTCTGGCTTATTTCACAGAGCATACTATTTTTGAGATACATTCATCCTTATTACTGCATTTATCAACAGTTTATTCCTTATTGTTGAATAACACACCATAGTAGGAATATACCACAGTTTGTTTTCCATTCTCCTGTTGATGGAAATTAGAATTGGTTCTAGTGTAAAGCTTTTCATTTATTTATTTATTTGACTGCGTCAGGTCTTAGCTGTGGCACGCGAGATCTTTGTTGCAGCACACTGGCTTCTCTCTAGTTGTGGCGCTCGGGCTCTCGAGTGCATGCGTTCAGTAGTTGCAGCGTGCAGGCTTAGTTACCCTGCAGCATGTGGGATCTTATTTCCTTGACCAGGGATTGAACCTGCGTCCCTTGCATTGGAAGGCGGATTCTTAACCACTGGACCACCAAGGAAGTCCCAAGGCTTTTCTTTTTTGAAATTATATTTCATTACTCTTGTCTAAAATGCCTAGGATTAAAACTACTAAAATACTTTCCAGCATTGATGAATCTTCTAGTTATACCACATGCTTGCCAGCACTTAATTTTAAATTTTTATTAAATTATCAAATGGTAGCCATTATTTTAAAATTTAATCATTCTAGTAAGTGTAAAAAAATATTCTCAGAGTGAGTTTAATTTACATTTCTCTAATGACTGAAGTTGAGCATAGTTGTGCTTAGAGCTGTTAATGAAATCTGTGTCCAAACATTTTGCCCATTGTTTTATTTAGTTATTTGTTTTCTTATTATTGAGTTTCTAAATGTTCCTTATGGATTCTGGGTACAGTTGTTTGTGTGTGTGTGTGTGTGTGTGTGTGTGTGTGTGTGTGTGCATGTGTGTATACATATATTACATATACATATGTGTATATATTTTTTCTTCCAGTCTTTGGTTTGTATTTTTAATTTTATAATAGTATCTTTAAAAGAAAAATAGTTTTTAAAAAATTTATTTTATTGAAGTACAGTTGATTTACAATGTTGTGTTAGTTTCTGCTGTACAGCAAAGTGATTCAGTTATACATATTCCTTCCCATTATGCTTTATCACAGGCTATTGAATATAGTTCCCCGTGCTATACAGTAAGACCTTGTTGTTTATTCATCCCATGTATTATAGGTTGCATCTGCTAATCCCAAACTCCCAATCCATCCCTCCCCCACCTCCCTCCCCCTTGGCAACTACAAGTCTGTTCAAAGAGCAATAGTTTTTAATTTAAATTAAATATATTTAACTCTCTAATGGTTAATACTCTCAGTGGTATTCGTCTCCTGCCTATGCTATGCAGTGCTTGCCTACCTCAAGTTTGTGAAGATTTTCTCTTTTCTTATTGACCCATTTCAAATTACTTTTGACAGTGGTCAACTTAGGAATTGAGGTTCATTTTTTTTTTTCTGTGTAGATATTCAGTTGCTCTAGAGCCACTTTCTGAAAAGACTATTCTTTCCACATTCACTTACTTTGTAACCATTGTCAAAAGTCAATTGGCCATATATCATTAATTGACAATATTTCTATACTGTTTAATTGACCTATACTTCTGATAGAACACAAAGTCTAGATTCTTATTTTTTGTAATGTTAAAAATAAGTCTGAAGATCAGGTAGTATAAGTTCTTTAATTTAGTCCTTCTTTTTCAAAATGCTTGCTAACCTATATTCTTTTCATTTCCAAATAAGTTTTAGAAACAGTTTGTCAATTTCTATAATATCTGCTGATATTTTGATTGCTATTTTGTTGAATCCATAGAAAAATTGGGGCATAATGAATATCATAAAAATAATAAATTTTCAATACATGAATATGGTATATCTTTCCATTTATTTAGATCTTTATAAATTTCCCTGAGCAGTGTTTAATCATTTTTAGTATAAAGTTATTCTATATATTTAATATTTTCCATAACAGTTTGTGTTTGATGCTATTGACTTTTCAAAATTTTATTTTCCAATTTCTTTTTGCTAGTATTCAGAAGTAAAATTGATTATTGTATTTGACCTTGAATCCTGTGATATTGCTAAATTCAATCAATATTTTCTTATATTCCTTAAGACATCCTAGTTAGATGTACTATCTATATAAATAGAGACAATTTTCATTTTTTCTTTATGATTTTTAAAAATGAAAGCTTTTCTTGCCTTATCAAACTAGATAATACTCCAGTTCAATATGTAATAGGAGGGGTGAGAATAAACATTCTTGTATGATCACATGATTGTTCTTTTTTATTCTGTTAGTATGGTGAATTGCAATGATTGATTTTCATAAATTGACTCAATCTTATAATCCAGGGAATATGATTATGTGTTCGTGATGGATTATCCTTTTCATCTATTTTATTATTCAATTTGTTAACATTTTGTTTTAGATTTATGTGTCTATTCTAATGAAGGATATGGTAGATCACTTGTTTTCTTTTAATAATCTCTTTGTCAGGTGTTGGTATCAGGTTTATGCCAGTCTCATAAAATGAAATCAGTTCTGTTTTGTTTTCTGGTAAAATTTGTGAAAACTTGGAATTAAATCATTTAAGAATTTTATTTATAGGATGATTTTTGTTTTGAATTCAATTTATATAATAATTTTTAAAGTTCATTTTCAAAATTTGTGGGGTTTTTTGCATAAAATTATTAATATTCTCATTTTATTCTTTTAATATGCATAGGATCGTTTGTGATGTCTCCTCTTGCATTCCTAATATAGATAATTTACGTTTACTCTTTTTATTCTTAATTAGCATTTCTAGGTGTTTATAAACTTTATTAAAATTTTCAATGATTGGCTTTTTTATATGTTGACTTTCTTTGTTATCTGATTTCTCTTTTTTGGCTTTTATTTATAGAAACTTATATCATTTATCTTAGCTTATATAGGCATTAAAAGTTCTAAATTTCCCTCCAAGTACCTCTTTAGCTGCATCCCAGATATATTGACATATTTTATTTATATTATTATTTATTTCTGAATATTTTCTCATTTACCTTAGAATTTCTTCTTTGATCTATAGGTTATTTGGAAATGTTTAATTTCCAAATATCTCTTTCTTATTGGTTGCTAATATAATTTTGTTGTGATGTAAAAGACTACTTTATAGGATTTAACCTTTAAAATACATTTAGACTATTTCATTGGCTTAGCACGTTTTATCTTGGTGAATGTTCCAAGTGTACTTGAGATTATGTGTGTGTGTGTGTGTGTGTGTGTGTGTGTGTGTATGTGCTCTGGAGGTGTAATGTTCTGTAAATGTCAGTTAATTCCAGTTAGTTTTTAATGTTCAGACTTTCTAAACACCCACTGATTTTTGGCTGGAATAGGGTGGGTATTGCCAAAAAGATTTTTTGTTGTCAGACTGCCCTTTTCCCTGTCCTTTGGTTAGGAGGAAGAGGCTTTCCTTGGAGTGTTTTGTTTGTTCCTATTGACAGGTCCAAGATAGAGGCTTCTCCTACCCCCGCGCCCCCTCCCCGGCCAGGCTGTAAGGATGACAACAAGGAAACTCAGAAAATGTACCACCATGTTGTTCCTAAAATCTCAAGGTTCTAGGAAGCCTATCATCTTTTTTTACCTTTGAAAGTGTTTCTGTGCTAATTTGCTGTTATGCCAGAGTTTTTTAGTTATCAGAAGGAGATCCTAGGAGAAATGGGGTCTATCTTGGTCAATCAGAGTCCAATAATTCTTTGTAATTCTAGTCCTCCAGCTGCAACACTCAAAAGACTAGAACTTCCCCTCCATACCCCACATGGCTTTGGTGGGCGAGCAGGGAGCTTATTTTCCATCCCCCACCCAAAGCAGGCAGTGCCCCTACGTAGCGTTTGCAGTGCTGCTCAGGGAGGTAATCTTCCGTCCTCCACTCTGGGTAAACAGATTGTGCCCCAGTTTACACAGTTTAGTGTCAGTGGGGTCTAACAGTGATCTGAACTTACACCTTAGTCTGGTAACAATATGACTAAATAAAGCAGCTGGAAGCAGCGCTGGTTGGCATCCCTATCCCTGGTGTCTGCGTGCCCATAGGAGCTGATCTTCAATAGGTGAATGGTTGAACTAATTGGTACACGTTATAAAATTGCATAGAACTAAAACACACACACATGCACACACACACAAAAGTACATGCAAACTAGTGAAATCTGAGTGAGGTAAATGGATTTTATCCACATCAGTTCCTTCGTTGTGACATTGTACAATGGTTATAACCAATAGGGAAACTGATACGATATCTAGAATCTCTTTGTATTATTTTTTACAACTGCAAATGAATCTATAATTAAGTAGAAATACAAACAAAGTTAAAAAATAAACAAGCCTATGATCATGCCCAACAGCAACAACAGAATATCACTAAAATCTCTCTACTCTGTCTGGGACAAAATTCCAACATCTACCAGCAACACTTAACCTCTACTATCTCTGTTCTCTTCTCAACGCTGTAGCATCTGCTTCCTGGTAATCTTTTTATAGTCTCACCCTGTGTGTTCATAGCCCAGCCCCCAACGCAGGATTCCCAGGAAACCTCCTCACATGGATTTCTGTGGCTCCAATACTATACCTCCCTCCTCTTCCAAAGATCAACCCTGAGTGCTGTGGTGTTTACCTCCGAGTTCCCCTCTTTTAGGGACCACAGTGTTCTACTGCTTGTAATCCAATGCCTAAAAACAATTGACTCATAATTTTTTCCACTTTTGTGATTGTTTTTTGTAAGAAGGCTATTCTAGTAGTAGTTAGCAATTATAGATGTTAACAGAAAATTCCAGGTTAGTTCTTAAATAGTTTTCTAGCACCAGTTAATGTTAGGAGTTTGGGCACATCACCGGAGTCTCAGTTTCCTCATTTATAAAATAATCCAAAAATCCCTTTAAAAATCAATTTCTATGATCATCTAAATGAGCTACCATTCCTACTAAATACTACCCTTATAACTTTGTTGTGGGATTAACATTTTGCAGAAGATGAATAAACTATTTTTGGAATTTAATTGTGTAATTCTAAACTGGAGGTTAAGCTAGAATATACATGAGTCATAACATCTATACATTCAAAGTGTGTCATGAACTTCACAATGCATGGATTTATTCTCTTAATAGCAATAATGTTTCACAAAGTTATATTTTCATTAAGAAAACTTAAAACATTACCACATATTATAGTATTGTAATTTAACAAAAAGAAGTGTGAAGTCCTCCATTATAACGACACATTTGAGAGAAACTGCATTTTGGTATGAATCATTCCACTAACACAAAAGAAGTTCTGTAAACAAAGATTACTTCTCTTGTTCTTCTGTGAGATATTAATACAAATTTGAAGGAAAATTATTAGTTTGCTCTGACAGTCCAAATACATATTTCTCCAGGAAAAAAAAAAAATAAGGCTTAACCAATACTTTTCTCAAATCAAATTTATTTCAAATACAGTTTATTCAACTAGAGTTATTTGGGATCATTAAATTCCTGCTTCAAAGTTACAAGATCAAAAGGAAAAAAAAATCTCAGATATAAACAAATTCTAAATTATAGATCATCAGCTTGAGAACCCGAATATATTGAATCTCACTGGGCTGAAAATGCTTCCTAGTTGATTGATGTGTAGTTCACCTTTATTTTTCCAGAATCCAGTGGGTGTACTGAGCTAAGCACCATGGTAGATACTAAAAGTATAGTAATTAGTACCTGTCCTTAGGTAGTTATAGTTTCATTAATGACAACAACAAAAAAGATGTGCTTACTTGAAAAATTACATATTAGAGAGCAGATGTCTTAGGGAAATAGCATGTTTAATGTCAAGAATGTTGTACAGGCAACAAGTGCTGTATCTTCAATATTTATATCTAGAGCTACTACCTCAACCTTAAATTTTCTCAAACTATTTAACCCTATGACCTTCATTCCTCTTCAGTTTAGTCACTTGGCAGTAGATTCAAACTGGCAGCATGTCAACATATGGAACTGTTCAACCCACAAAATTCTGAATTTGCAATGTCTTTATTCTGTTTTTGTTCTTTTCATAACTTCACTTTCTCTGTAACTCATCTGCCTCTTCCTAGCTACACGCATTTCTCTATTGTACCTGGATCTCATAGTCAGTAAACAAAGCCTACTCAAAAGCAACTTTTCTAGCTGCTGCTGAGGGGCCAGAAACAGTTTCTTTTATACTCTATATGACTTGGCTATTACACCAAAAATAAATAAATGAATAGATTCACAAACTGCGGCTAAGCTACCGACTAGGCCCTCAGAGGCTGGGCTGCCCAGATACGAATCGCTCAACACATTGAATATCAAGTTAAAAGCATTGAGGCCTAAATGCAAATGCCTTTGTCATAATTGTGCTATAGCATGTTTAATATCTAAACATAGGCTTCAGCTACTTTAGAGGACAGCCTTAAGACAAAGGAAAAAAGAAATCTCACTTGTAAGTGGCATTCACTGAGGAGTCTTAGACAACAACAGGGAGATTCATTGTTTGCATGATCTCCTTACCAATTCAGGCAGCTGTGCCATTCATTCAGTTACTCAGCAAAACTCCTTTACCTTGTTTTGGGTGTTGGTCACTATATAAATCACACAGATTACAAGAACTACAAAACTCTTATAAAGCCTTAAAATAAATTGATGATGTTTGTTGAATAGTTGAACAATCACATACAGATTTAAAAGAGACTATGTGCTCTGAAATCAGAATAGCAGATTTTGAACCCTAACCCTACCTTGGTCAAATTAATATATCTGTCTGTACCTCTTCTTCTTCAACTCTGTATATTGATAATTATCTACTTCTTACTCTTGCACAGATAAAATGAGAACATATATATTAAGTTATTAGAATGGTGCTTGTTCTATGTAAAGTGCTTAATGTATTTTGGCTGTAATTATCATCATTGTTATTATTTTTCTAATACTATATTACATAAATATTAATTTACTAGATACAGGGAGAAATAGATACATTTCCTCCTATCAGATAAGTTTCTCAGAGAACACAGCACTAGAGCTGAGACTTGAGAGGTATATGGGAGATCTTCTGATGGATGAATAGAAAGAAGACAAGAACAAGCCAGAAAAGGAGTTAAGAGCCCATCACAACATTTGTGGGGAAAGGTGACATGTGCCAAAAATAAAGAGAGGAGGAAATAAATTAGAGATATTTATGATGTATACTGATACCTTGTAGGCTTGATAAGTTGGAGTAAGTAAATGGGAGCAAAATCCAAGGCCCCTGTTTTCTGGCTTAAGTAACATGGACAGTATTTTTCTTCATTGCAATTGGATACACAGGTAAGGAGGATATTGATGAGAAAATTAGAGGAGAAATAACTAATATTGTCTGTGTTATATTGGATGCATATATCTGCAATCTGTTTTGTTTGAGGTGTTTAATGGATGCTTACTGGGATGAGGCAGGTAACATAAATGAGGGAGATGGACTTTGTGCCAAATTGGACAACACATGCTCCACTACAGGGCACAAATACGGCTCAGCTCGAAAGGATCATTGCCGTGCTGGAATGTGGGGTCAATGCTGCTAGATTTCCCTTTTTTCCCAAAAGAATTTATAATCTGCATTAAAAATATTCTAAATATTGGTATGCAGTATATTTTAAATTATGTGATCTCTAAAATATCCATGGTTCACATTCATCCCAAAGGTTTCTAGGTGGTGATAGATTCATCCATCCATCCATCTGTTTATTCAAAACATATTGATTAAATACTTCCTTAGCACCAAGAACTCTTGTAGGTGCCAGATATACATGAATGATTGATCTGAGAGCATGTGGTAGTTAACATTTTTGCCCCCAAAAATTACATAAGGAGAAGAAATAGATGGTTTGATTAGGTACTTGGGGAAACACCAGTGGGAATATTCTTGAAGGAATGCTCATAGAAAGGATAGGAAGAGAGTCAGGAAGAATTTGCATGATAGAAAATGATAACCTATTTTTAAGGTAGATGCCGTGGTTAACGGCAAAAACTGAGAAAAGACGAGTATACTTAGGATTAAAATGTATGTGTAGTTGATTTATTAAGTGTGTTGATGGAACCCTTGGAGAAAACGGTTCAGAAAAATAATGGGGATGAAAGTCATATTTTAGTGATTGGAGAATGAATGGAAGGTGGAGAAGTGGACATGATGAGTATAACTTATTATTTCTCGAGGCTTGACTAGGAAAGAAAGCTTGGGAATAGTGCAGCAGGGAGTTGTAAATGCAAGGTTAAAGGAAGAATAGTTTTGTGAGATGTGAGAAACTTGAGCATATTTTATATAAAGTCAGTGAAAAGAGGGATAATGATACAACAAAATAAGGGAGAAAAAAAAAAAAAACTTAAGAAACTAGAATTCCAGAAGAGACTACTTTGTAACAACCAAAAGACTCCTTTCTTCTTAATCTTCTCTGTGACCTTCAAATTATAATGCCTTGGGCTTCCCTGGTGGCACAGTGGTTGAGGGTCTGCCTGCCGATGCAGGGGACGTGGGTTCGTGCCCCGGTCCGGGAAAATCCCACATGCCGCGTAGCGGCTAGGCCGTTGAGCCATGGCTGCTGAGCCTGCGCGTCAGGAGCCTGTGCTCCGCAGTGGGAGAGGCCACAGCAGTGAGAGGCCCACGTACCGCAAAAAAAAAAAAAAATTATAATGCCTTATATCACTCCTACTCCTGATTATTGCTTCTAGAACTACTCAATTTTGCTAAAGAAAATTGAAAATATCATATATATGCATCTATATGATAGGTACAGTTATGGATATTTTATAGATGAGGAAACAAAAGTTATGCCACCTGCCCCAAATCTTAAACTGGTCAGAAGCCAACTGGGTAGACATATATGGGTTTATAACATTTTATCTGAATGTTTAGCCATCAAATTACACTCAATTTCAGAGTCTGTATGTGGTGACAGTACCAAGAAAATATCACTTGTGAGGTGTTGCAGCAGCCAGCTGGACTTTCTCAGTGTGTCATCCATCCGTTCATTCATCCATCCGTCAATCCAAAAAACACTTCTTGAGGACTTTCTCTGTCTAATTCTGAGCTGGGAGATGATTGAATATAGACCTGACTAGGATCCACCTGCAACAATCTTCTTTGACAGCAAATCCAAAAACTCATTTCACCACTGGATTGGGAGATCCCTTAGAGCAAGAATCGTGTCTTATTTGTATTTCTGTGCAGTCCCTGGCATAAAATAGGCCTTAGGTAAATTTCATTTTGTTGTATGATTTGGCTCCTGTCTTCCTCTCCAACTTTATTTTTCATCAGTCTGCCTCTTAATCTCTAGTGTTCAGCTCCATGGGTCTCCGTTTTGCTTCTGGAACATACCAAGTTTTGCCCTAGTACATCAGCAATTGTTCTTCCCTTTGACTCCAATATTCCTCCCCAGAAATTCTATTAGTTGGCTGAGACATATATATTACTTCTTAGCACCAATATGAATCCTCAGAATGGCCTTTCCTGACCGCACTATCTAGAAAGAGACATCCTTTCACTCTCAAAGATATTACAAGTATCAATGCATCCCCACAATCTGCCTGCCATCGTTTACTCTCCAGAGACTTCAGGTAGTTTTTTTGTTTTGTTTTGTTTTCTGCAGAAAGTTTGATGTGCTTGGAAACTTATTATTAACATGTTTTGATTTTTAAAAAAAATTCTGAAAAGATTTTGCATCACTAGAAAAGTGCATTTTTAGATGTTTTCTTAAAAATAAGACATTAAAAGTTTACATTTTTAATAATAGTCTTCAAAATAAAAAATGTGGAGATCTATTTCCTGATAATACTCTGCTTCTAGGTTGCTGTTACATTTTTTTTACAAATTTCTATTTCTGCTTCAATTCAATTAGTAAAGCTTTTATATATGGCTAAGAAACTTACAGGGAGAGGCTTAAGCATTAGGAGTATCTGACTTATTGACTCAAAGACTGCAAGGACTCTGCAATAGCAATACAGGTCCCACATTTTCAGAAAATACTTGAGTTTAACAATTTTCTGAATCAAGAAACCTATCCTGTCTATAACCCATTTTTCTTTTTCTTAATTACATTTTTATATTCCAAACTTACAAAAATGATTAGTGCACATTATGAGGTAATTACCTTCCAACTTCATTTTAATTAACGATGCTATTTTTGGAGATAGCAGTGACACACATAACTCACATAGCTTCGATATTTATATTTTTGTTACTCTCTTTTTAACTCAAATGACTATTTTATTCCCTTCAGATTTATCAAAATCAGAGCTCTCCTGGGCTCCAACTTAGTATGCTAAGCTTTATTTTAGAGCAGAGTTTTGTAGTGGAGAACATTAGAGGTTTATAATGGCTAAGTCAGCAGACCTTTAACTATAGTTACAATAAAGGGCATCTCAAGCGGAGAGATCATGCTCCTACAGAAATCTCCACAGTAATATCTCCAAGCTAAAGAGGAACAAGAGCCCCTGATTGGCACTTTGTTACTTGAATGGTCCCCCACTGATGAGGCAGAAAGGACATTAAGGATGGTTTTAGCACAATCTAAAATCTCGCTGATGTCAGACTTAAAGCGGTGAAAGCCATAATGCCATTTCTAAAATATGCTCTGGAATCATGAAAGCTTTGCTTTCCAAGACACCCAGGACTTATTCTTCTTCCTACTTATTACTTGTAAAAGACCCTCTTCATCATTATGTCTCCTGTCTTCCACTGCTCAAGACAAACTAGGGAATCATCTTCATTTATATGCAGCACGTTCTTTCTGCTGCTGGTGCCACAATATAAATGTGTTTTATTAAAAATTAAAAATGTTGGTTTTACTCTCCATCAGGATGAAAAGTGAAGTCTCATTTTCATTTTCTGTCCTGTTTTCTCACTCCCATCGTTCTTGCATTGTCCCTCAGGACACTGCTATTAACAGATAGGCCACATTCCCAGAGACCTTAAATTATGTCAGCCTTTCCTGAACTCTCAGTCATGAGACAATAAGAGAAGGCAAAGGACTTTTCAAAGGATAGGTAAGAAGATGCCATGCTCCACTGGGATTAAACCTTTTTCTTGATCTTGTGTCAGAATGATGCGGAGAGAAATATATGTGGTGTCTTATCATTTTACAGCACATGGCTCTTAAAAGTTGAAAAGGCTATTATACATTGAGGAAAGTTAAAGGCCCAGAGAATTACCTCACAGTATTCAATTCTCTTTGAAAAATAAAAATAACAGGGCATATTCTGGATGGTGTTCCCATGGAAGTTTGTCTGCTACATCGTATGCTTGTTTCCCTTTTGTAATGTTAACTTTCAGGCTCCTGTTGGTATTTTTGGAAAGCAGAGAAGCATGTATTCTGTTAGTTGCCAAAACTGGCTCCACAGAGCAGCATGCTTTGCCATTTGAAGGTTAAATTCCTTTCAAAGAGACTTGTTGGAACTGTTCTTCTCACTCCTATTAACTAGTGGAACTGTCTGACCTTTATAAGTGCAAGTCAATATTCACACTGTCAGAGGAGTATCAGTGGGAGTAATCTTTTCAGTCGCAGAGAGAAACAGTTTGCCACAGGCAGATCATGAACAGAGAGGGGGAGATGGTGAGCAGTGACATAAAATACTTTTAAGTGAATTCGAACAATGTCTTTGACACAGCTAGGAATTTTATTCAATTTTAGTTATAACAGTGCCTACTGGTCCGTCTAAACTGCAAAGGTGTCATTTTGAAGTAATAAAGACATAGAATGTGAAACGAAGCCTGTGAAACGAGCTCATCCCTTTTTATTTGTACCTTTGAGAACACAGGTGGCTCTTTCTCCCAAAATATACATCTCTGAAAACCATTCAGAAATGAACATTATTATTTTTAATGAGCACCAATGATCCTTCTTCCTTCCACACAAGACTTAATACTGGGGTGATATTTTAATAAACTTGAAAGAGGGAATTCTTTTTTTTTTTTTTTTTTGCCTTTTGTACCCCAAATTGCTATGAGTTTAACTTCAAAGCAATTTTTTCGAGTAAGTCATTTTCCAATGTGATAGTCACAAAATAAAAGTAAGGAAGGGAACACTATAATGTTGGTTTAAATTTCAGTTGGCTTTCTCTTCCTTAATATATCATTATAATTACATGTGTGATCAAGTATGCTATTACAGGGCTTATTTTAATAAAAGCATCTATCAACAGGCTTATTTTTTAAAGATTGAGTAAAATATTCAGTTACTATTCCTATCAATGGATAGAACATACTTTAAGAATGAAAAGAAATCTTGAATATTACTTAAGTGTTTTGTTGTTAGTGGAAATAATGCAGTAAATTTGAAACTATTTCATTTGTATAATAGAATTGAGCAAATGATTTATTATATCGATGTCACTGGGAATTAAGTTCTCGCTATGGAAAAAAGGAGATATGATAGAAAATGGAAGGAAAAAGAAAACTTTTGTGTTCTTTATTTGGAGATCAGAATAAAACATAATTTAATATATATGTATAATGCATATAGGTAGATACACAAATATACATAATTCTAAACATTTATGAATGTAATTTTATAATTATATAGGAAAGTACTCAAACACTGATGGGAATGAATTGACAGATGAAAGATGTTAAGAGGACTCTCACTGGCCAAATTTAGGACATACTAAGTATGAAAATAAGCAATGATAAAAATGGATGGTGATACTGAATTACAGTCAATCCATTAATTTATACTGACAGCTATTAAAAAAATAAAATTTAGGGTGACAGATAAATATCTTATTTACAAAAAAATAATAAGGCCAAATAAACCATTAAATATAGAAGAAATTATAGAGAGAGCACATCACCATTTCACAACCACCATAGTAATAATAGACTCAGGAAAAAGTCATCAATAGATGATAAAAAGACTGATAAGATATAAGTAAGATTTGTAAGATATCTTTGAAAAACAGGATATGCATGCAGGCTCAATGCATCGTTTTATAAATTATTTATTAATTACCAAGGGAAGAAGTACCTTTTCAACAGATATATCTGGTGAAGACCATTTTAATCACATGACTAAATATCACCTATAATACAAATTGACATCATGTGCTTTGCAATATGATGAACTATTCACCCAGGTAGTACTTCCACCTAAATTTCTTAACCTGAATCTAATCAGGAAAAAAATGAAGAAACAATTATAAAACCCAAATTAAGGGATATTCTGTAAAACAATCTAGAATAGACTCTCTAAAAATGTCAACATTCTGTTGTTTTTAAAAAAAGAAAAAAGTCTGTGGGAAGTTTATAATTTAAAGGAAACTAAAGAATATATGGTAACTGCATGAAATGTGCAAACCTTATTTGCATTCTGGATCTTAAAAAAGTTTATAAAACACATTACTGGGATAATTGATAGTAGGTAGAATTTAATATAGGCTATGTATTAGATAATAGTATTGCATCAGTGTTAAATGTCCTTTCTATGACAATTTTATTATGGTTATGTAAGAGAATGTCCCTCTTCTTAGATGATTAATATTTCATGCTGAATTAATTAGAGATGAAGTGTCACAATATTTGCAACTAATGCTAAAATTGTTTATTAAAGAATATGCAAGAGAGAGAGAGAAAGGCTGAGAGAGAGAATAGGACTGAAAGAGACAAAGGGAGAAAATTAGTAAAATATTAACAATTGATATATATAGGGAAAAGGTATTTGCTGTTCTTCAAACGTCAAAAAGTTCCTGCAACCTTTTGATAAATTTAAAGTCTTTCAATATAAAATTTGTGAAAAAAAGCACAGTGATTTTTTTAACTGTTGTATATCCCCCATAAAAGAATAAAAAGGATTGTTAATGTATCACATTATATCTTTGTATTACTTATAATATGATGTCTAACAATAAATTCCTTATAAGATATAGTAATTTATGTAGACAATTCAAATCACCATAGAAATTTAGAGCTACAAGGGTTTTGAGAGTCAGAGAAAATTGTAGAATCATAAATTCCCACTTGCTATATATTAACCTTTTGATCAGGTTTTCTCTTTCCTGTATTTTAAATCTCTCTTCGTTTATTTTTCTTTTCAATCAGCATTTAACATGCTCTAGTTTCCCTCAACTTAAAAAATAAAAATAACCTCCTTTTCTCAATCCAAAGCCTGCCTCCAGATGCCACTTATCCTGCTTTCCTACTTCACATTTAAACCTTCGATTCACTCTCCTCACCTGAGACCCCTTCCACACACACAACTCACCACTCTACTGACACAACTCTTGTCAAGGACACCAATGACTCGATTGTTGTTTGATCCAGTGACTACCTTGCAGTCCTTTTCCTTCTCTTGCTCACACTCTAGAGATCATTTAACAAGGTTAATTTCTTTCTTCTTCAGGAGGGAAAAATCAAAGCAAAAGAAAAAGAAAGAAACTTCCCTTAGCTTCCACATTTCTTTAATTATTTTAGGTCTTTTATTATCAGTCTCCTTTGCAGTTCCTATAACTGCCCTGGTTCCTTAAGTGTTTGTGATTGACGGATATCTGTCCTAGTGGTGTTTTTTTTCTCTCATAATCTACAAAATATTTCATTTGATCTTATGTTTTCAGTAACCACCTATATGCAGGAGGCTATGGAATCTAAGCAGAACAAACATCTGTTGTAATTCAAAACTTTTATTTCCTGTTTATTATAAGCTGTTTTCTTTTGGATATCTTGCAGATATCTGAAATTGAACATGTCCAGATTTTGTAATTCCATTAATGTACTCTGTAGTAATGGAATGTTTCTTATTCAGAAATAATTATAAAATGCCTACTACAGGCCAGGTTCTTTCCTAGGAGCTTGTATTCAACAGGCAACAAAAGAGAGATTCTTGACCTAGCAGAGCTTACATTTAATTGTCCAGAAATCTGAATGGCATCTTTAATGTAATTCATTGCCCCATCAAATCAGATATGCCCTCAATTCACTTTTAATCTGTTCATTTCTCTCTGAGAATAATATATTCCTATTCTCCTTTTTCTATAATATTAAGTAATTAATAGAATCAGTTTTAAACTCATGCCAAGTTTAAACCCATGCCAGTTGATCAATTATAACTTCACATTAGTAACCATGCTTCTGAAAACCAACCAATTAGTAGCAGACAGTTATCAGTGCCACAATCGACATCCCCCACCCCCTTGAAAGTCTGCCAAGTCCTGAACATGTTATTTTGCTCCATTTTTTTTCTCAAAGCCTATGAAAGATCAAGAATTTGTTTTGTTGAGAGGTACTATGTCTTACATGCACAGCTCTCCCTTGATTACCAAGAAAAAATTCAGCTTTTTTTTCTGATATTGAATGTTGACATCTTCCTTCCAAATTTCCACTCTCATTATCATTACTTTAAGCTGTACATTAGTCATATCCATCAGAGTTATTGCAACAGCTCCTTCGTTGGTCCACCTGGCACTATCTGTTTCTCTTCATTCTTTGAACCTCAAGCAATTCATTCTGAGGCCAGTATTACCTTGATACCAAAAGTAGGCAGACACATCACCAAAAAATAAAATTGCATAACAGTCTATCTTATAAACAGAGAGGTGGAAATCCTCAACAAATATTAGCACACTGAATCCAACAATATATAAAAAGTGTTATATATCATGACCAAGTGGTATATATCCCTTGGAAGGATGGACGGGTTTAGCATATGAAAGTCAACCAAGGTAGCCCATATTAATAGAATAAAGGACAGAACGACACTGTCATCTCAATTGATGCAGAGAAAGCATTTGACAAAATCCAACACCCATTCATGATAAAAACACTCGACAAACTAGAAATATAGGGGAACTTCCTCAACTTTATAAGGGCATCTATGGAGAACCAACAGATAACACTATGACTAATATGAAAGAGCAGATACTTTCTCTCTAAGATCAGGAAACGTAAAAGATATTCACTGTTGTTGCTTTTATTTAATACTGTATTGGATTTCTAGCCAGAGCAGTTTGTCAAGAAGAAGAAATAAACGGCATCAAGATTAGATAGGAGGGATTCCCTGGTGGCGCAGTGGTTGAGAGCCCGCCTGCCGATGCAGGGGACGCGGGTTCGTGCCCCGGTCCGGGAGGATCCCACATGCCGCGGAGCGGCTGGGCCCGTGAGCCATGGCCACTGGGCCTGTGCGTCCGGAGCCTGTGCTCCGCAACGGGAGAGGCCACAGCAGTGAGAGGCCCACGTACTGCAAAAAAAAAAAAAAGAATAGATAGGAAAAATAAAACTATCTCTGTTTATGTTACCAACCAGGTCCTCAGACTCCTTAATCAATTGAAATTGATACGATGAATTGCCAGATCAATTCAGGCGAGGCTTTATTGGGGCTCGTGCTGTAGCACGAGGGAGCAAAACCAAGTAAGGGGTGCCCTTGCTGGCTCCCCAAGGGGGCAAGCTGACCCCTTAAATGGGGTGAGGGTAGGGGCAGATCGGTGGGTTGGGCTGGAGGGGTGGCTTCAGTGGTCTGCCCACCCCCTTGGTGGTGCTGTGTGGAGGGATCATGCACAGTACCCTGCCTTTGCTCCTGACACCTCAGAAGTGGCAGGTAGGTTTTGGTCTTTTTGTATCCTGTTGTTCATAATTTGCCATAATTCGGGCATACATGCAGTTATGTTTAATTTCTTATAGTTTCTTTGTACTTTGTTGCTGAAGGAGATGTTTGTACAGGTGCAAGCACTGCAGCAAAGGGTCCCAAGTCCCAGCCTGTCTCATTGACGCAACATGAATGACATGATTTATATATGTACAATCCAGGGTAATCCACAAAAAACTTTTAGAATTAATAAACGAGTTCAGCAAGGTTCTAGGATATAAGATCAATACAGAAAAGTCCATTGTATTTCTATATACTAGCAATGAACAATTTGGAAATTATATTAATAAAACAATTTCATTTCCAGTAGCATCCAAAACAATTTAAAATTCAAGGATATATTTAATAAAAGAAATGCATGACTTGTACACTCGACTATAAAACATCATTGAAAGAAAATAAAGAAGCCCTGGGACTTCCCTAGTGGTCCAGTGGTTGGGAATCCACACTCCCAGTGTGGGGACCCCAGGCCCCAGGATGTCTGGTCAAGGAACTAGATTCCTCATGCCAAAACTAAAAGATCCCACATGCTGCAACGAAGATCCCGCGTGCCACAATTGAGACCCGCCACAGCCAAAATGGATAAATAAATAAATATTAAAAAATAATAAAGAAGCCCTAAATAAATGGAAAAATAAATCTTATGTTTATAGATTGGGAGACTTACTATAGTTAAGAGAGTGATACAACCCAGATCTGATCTGTGGATTTACCAAAATCCTTATTAAAAAACCCCATTTTCCTCTTTTGGCAGAAATTGACAGGTTGATCCTAATAGCCAAAACCATCTTAAAAAGAACAAGGCTGAAGGACTTATACTTCCTGATTTCAAAACTTACTACAAAGTTTCAGCTATCAAAACACTGTAGTACTGGGATAAGAATAGCAATTAAACCAATGGAATGTAATTGAGATTCCAGAAATAAACCCATACAATATGACAAATGATTTTCAACAAGAGTTCCAAAACCATTTAATGGGGGAAAAATGGTCTCTTCAACAAATAGTGCTGGAACAATGGAATATCTACATGTCAAAGGATGAAGTTAGACCCCCTACCTTACTCCATATACAAACATCAATTCAGAATGGATAAAAAAGCTAAAAGTAAGACCAAAAACTATAAAATTCTTAGAATAAAACATAGAGGAATACCATTGTGAACTTGGACCATGCAATCATTTCTTATATATGATAACAAAGTATAAGTAACAAAAGAAATTACAAAGTGGACTTCATCAAAATCAAAAAGTTTTATTCTTCAAAGGGCACCATCAAGAAAGTAAAAGCACTAGAGACTTTACTCCAGAATATATAAAGATCTCTTTCATTTCAACAAAAAGACAAATAACTCAATTTAAAAATAGGCAAAGACCTGAAAAGATATTTCTTAAAGAAAATATAGAAATGGTTAAAAGCGCAAGAATGATGTTCAATATAATTAGTCATCAGAGAAATGCAAACCAAAATCACACTGAGATAACCACCCCTAAGATGGTTAAAGAAAATTTTTAAAGATATATAGTAAGAAGGCTGGCAAAACTGTGGAGAAAATGGTAACCCTCATACATTGTTGGTGGTAATGTAAAATAATACAGCCATCTTGAGGCAGTTTGTTCCTCAAATTGTTAAATCTATAGCTATCATAACCCAGAAAGTCCACTCCTAGGTACTTTTCCAAGAGAAATGAAAACCTACGTCCATATAAAATTTTGTATGTGAAAGTTCATAATGGTATTATTATGATAGCCAAAAATGAAAACAAATATTCATCAACTGATGAATGGATAAACAAATGTGATATATTATTCAGCCATACAAAGGAATGAAGTATTGATACATGCTACAGTATAAATGAGTCTTGAAAACATGATGCTAAATAAAATAATCCAGTCATAACAAACTCATTGTATGATTCTGTGTATATGAAATGTCCAGACTAGGCAAATGCGTAGAGACAGAAATAGATTAGTGGTTGTTAGGGGCCGAAAAGAGGGACAGATGCAGAGTGAATGCTAATAAGCATGAGGTTTCTTTTTTTAGGATGATGAAAATATTCTGGATTAGATATGACGGTTGAACAACTCTGAATTTCCTAAAAACCAATGAATTGTATATTTTAAAGAGTGAATTTTATGGTATGTGATTTATTTCTCAGTAAAGCTTTCATAAAAATAAAAACAACCCAAAGTAATTGTCTAAAGTGAAAATCTAACCTTGTTAAATCTAATTTTTAGAAAACGCTTTCCAATGGCCTCTTCTTGTATTTAGGATAAACTTCAAAGACTTTGACTTAGGCTTCTTTTTTGTTTGTTTTTTTAATAAATTTATTTATGTATTTATTTATTTTGGCTGTGTTGGGTCTTCGTTGCAGTGCACGGGTTTCTCATTGCAGTGGCTGCTCTTGTTGCGGAGCATGGGCTCTAGGCACGTGGGCTCAGTAGTTGTGACATGCGGGCTTCAGCAGTTGTGGCTCACGGGCTCCAGGGTGCAGGTTCAGTAGTTGTGACGCACAGGCTTAGTTGCTCCGTGGCATGTGGGAAATTCCTGGACCAGGAATCGAACCCGTGTCCCCTGCATTGGTAGGCGGATTCTTTACCACTGTGCCACCAAGGAAGTCTGACTTGGGCTTCTTGTACGCTTTGTATGGTGATCTCTGAGTAATTCTAGTTTCATTTCTTGGCATTCCCTGACCCAAATATAGATACACCAAACTCTATGGTTCTGTCATATTCAACCTCCTTCAAGTCTGTACCTCTAGAACTTTGAGTTCTTTATGCTGAATTTTTCAAACAGCCCTTCTCCATCTTTTAGTCCACTATGAAACTTCCTTTGTCCATCACTCATTATTAATAGGTTAGATATACTTGTTCAATTATTCCATAAGATACTAATAGGTACTCTACTTGACTATAATTGCTTGTTTGATTTTTTACCTCTCCCACTAGACTGGAAAATCTATGAAGGTAGAAATTGTGTCTCTTCTGGTCCCATTTTCATTCCCAGTGCTAGAAGTAACAAAACACATGTTTGTTGAATGAATGTATCAGTGAATGAGCTCACACTAGTGTTATTTTCTGAGTACTCTTTTGGATGATGGCTTTAGAAATAATTCTAATTAATGAAGCTGGACATTTTTCTAAAAAATATTAAATTTTTCTTACAGAAAATTTACCTGAATTTGTATTCCATATTTATGATGTTGCAAAACTGCTACCTTGATAGACATTATAGTAGGACCATCCCTGTGGGTACATTTCTAACTATGAATATCAGTGTCTTCACAAGCATCCTTAGTCTTCATGCAAATAATGCTTAATCATCTGAATAATTAGTTTCTGCTTAATAAAAAAATAATAATATAAATAAATTTTCACAGCATCATATAGCTTGAAGGATGAACAAGAATTTGAGTTTTCTTTTCAAAACAGCTCTATTCTTCCCGTCTAACATCAAAAACTTATTTTGGTCAAACAAGTCAGTTTCCATAATCCTATGTCTGCTCAAAGTCAGCTATGCAGAGATCAAGATTACATAGGCCTCTTAACAGATTTCCAAGTCAGCTCTGCAGTTTGTTTTAATAAAAGCGTTTGTGTCAACTTACATTTTCAGGTGGGTTATATTATTAAAACAGACAGGCACAAAGATGGTAGAATGCTTGTTTAAAACCAATAAAGATGGGACTTCCCTGGTGGTGCAGTGGTTAAGAATTCTTCTGCCAATGCAGGGGACACGGGTTCGATCCCTGGTCCAGGAAGGTCCCACATGCCGCAGAGCAGCTCGGCCTGTGCGCCACAAGTACGAGCCTGCTCTCTAGAGCCCGCGAGCCACAGCTACTGAAGCCCGTGTACCTGGACCCCGTGCTCCGCAACAGGAGAAGCCACTGCAGTGAGAAACCTGTGCACCGCGGTGAAGAGTGGCCCCCGCTCGCAGCAACTGGAGAGGGCCCGCTAGCAGCAACAAAGACCCAGCGCAGCTTAAAAAAAAAAAAAAACAACAACAAAGATGATGATGTTTTCCATCTAAATAATGGGGTTTATTTGATAATGCTGGATTAGTAATTAGTGATTTGTTAGATAATGCTTACTTGGTGATTAATGTAACGTACTGTGATACAATCACAGCTTAACAGGTGTATTAGTCAGGGTTCTCCAGAGAAACAGCCAATAGGATGTAGAAATAAGAGAGAAAGAGATTGACTGATTGATTGGTTGATTATAAGGAATTGGCTCATGCAGTTGTGGAGGCTGATAAGTTCTAAGATTGGTAGCTGGCAAGCTGGAGAGCCAGGAAGGCTGATAGTGTGGTTTCAGGCTGCAGACCCACAGACCTGAGACTCAGAAGAGCCAGTGTTTCAGTTTGAGTCTGAAGGCAGGAAGAAAACAAAACAAAACGGAACACTATGATCCAGCTCAAAAGTAGTCAGGCAAGAGGAATCCCCCCTTATTTGGGAGAAGGTCAGCCTTTTGTTTTATTCAGGCCTTCAACAAATTGGATGAGGCCTACTTACATTAGGGAAGGAAATCTCCTTTACTCATTTTATTGATTTAAATATTAAATTCATCCAAAAATACTCTTCACGGAAATGCCTGTAATGATGATTGACTAAATATCTGGGCACCCCATGGTCCAGTCAAGCTAGCACATAAAAGTAATCATTACAACAGGCACTTATTATGTGCATCTATTAGGTATTTTCCTTTTTGTTATTACTTTATATTTTTCTTTTTTGAGGAGTTGATAATAGGTGGACTTTCGAGGAGGTGGTAATAGGTGAAACTCCTTGTGCTTCAGTTTTCAAATTTGTATCTGTGGTAGGCAGAATTCTAAGATAATCCCCAATGAGTCATGCCTTTGTATAATCATCTTGAGTGGGAATTGAACTTGTGACTTGCTTCTAGCCAATAGAATATGGCAAAGGTAATCGGAAAGTCATTCCCTTGTTGTTATACAGTACCAGATGCTCTTCTGTTTTAGCAGACTGGAATAAGTTTCTCCTGCTGGCTTCGAAGAAGTAAGTGGCAATATTATGAGAGCACTAAGTAGCAAGGAACAGCCAGGGCCTCTAGTTGCTGAGAGTTGCTAACAGCCAGCAGGAAAGCAGCGACCTCAGTCCTACAACCACAAGAAATTAAAATTTTCTGACAATCATGTCTACAGCCTGGCAAACAACTAGATTGCAACCTATGAGATGCTGAGCAGAGGACCCAGTTAAACCATGCCTAGACTCCTGATCCATCAAAACTGTGAGATAATAAATGTATGTTGTTCTAAGCCTCTAAGTTTATAATAATTTGTTAAGCAGCAATATAATTAATGCAGTATCCCTGCTGCAAAACTCTGCTGTGACCTCAGCATTAAAAACTTTTCTAGTCATATTTTGTAAAGTGGGTGGGCAAATTGCATTTAATTACAGCATACTAGGGCAGACATAGAAGGTCCAAAAATCAGATTGAGAATTGAGACCTGTGCAGGGGAAGGGCTGAAAGAAATTCCAGTCTGATAAACAGTAAAGATTTGACTTAGAAATTTAACATGAAGCAAAAGTGTGTTGGCAACAAGTGCAAAATGTATTCAAGTATAGTATGGGGGATAAGAGAGTAGGCATATTTTGATATCTAAGCAGGCTCTTCATGTTGCCAAGTTTGTAAAATCATAGCAGGGGTTTGGCTTCCAGGCATAACACTCAAATATCTAAGAGAAACTACACAAAGTCAAGGCTCTATTCTAATGAAAGCCAGCAGCCTAAGCAAGCAGGAGCAGGATTTAGGGCGGTTAATAAGACAATTTCTCACTTATGAGAACCGGATTACGTGTAACAAATTCTGAAACTCTAGTATCTGTAATATAGTTACTTTTAATTAGGTTTAATTCAGAGAGTTCTAGATTTCTTCCTCATCTCTGACAAAATAAATATCATTGACATCTAAACAATTAAAGCAAAGATCTTTGTACTAAATTGCAGAGTAGAATACAAATACATATATACATAAAATGACCCTTTTATTCCTGAGTAGCCCACACGTGTTATAGAATGAGGACCTCCATTAGAGGTGCCAGCTGCCTGATTATCACCGAGTACCCATAGTAGGGGAAGGAGGGTTGCACTAAAAGACAGATTTGGGCCCAAGCCCATGTCTCTGATACTGTTCAGAAAACATCCACAGCAACAACCCAAACTATTCTCACAAGATGATTTAATGAAAAATATTAGCAGTTGAATGAAATATTATGAATGAAAAATATTAGGCAGTTGGTCACTGCCTACCTCGTTCCAAACTGAATCAGTTCACAAAACATTTGGAGTTCTTTTTAACTTTTTTTTTTCCTCATTTGTCTGACAAATCCACTTATCTCTGTTTGCCTTTATTCAATGAGCAGCAACCCTAGATTTTTCTTGCTACTCTTAGATGCACATTTACCTAATAAGTGATTGTAAAGTTATACAAGTTTTTAAATGTTTGCTGAGGAATTCTCAATAAAAACTCATTTTCACATCATCTCTTAATACCGAGAGTACATGAACAGTACAGGCATGCAGGCACAACTGGATGGAAAAAACAACCTAAGATTATTTTGTCACATTAGGACTCCCTGTCTCAGGTCAGGCTGGTCCTAGAGAAGGAACCGAACAAGTCAAATGGCTGCGGCTTAGAATAAAAGGAATATAGAGTCTAATAATGAGGTTCCAAACAATATTACTGGAGCCAGCTCTTTGTAAGGCCAGCATTCAATTGAAATTTCTCATTTAGGTTCAGACAAAATTATAAAATTTTCAGCATCATATTCCCAATTCCCCATGGTCTGGACACACTGTATATTTCTAATCTTAAGTGTTGCTTTTGATTTTTGTACTCCAGCCAAAAATAGATACTTTTCATTTTAGTCTAGGATGTCCTATCATTTTTGACCCCTTTATATGCGCTGTCTCTGTTCTTTTTGTCTGGAACACCCTTTATCTGATATTACTTGCTGGAATACTTCTGTTTCCTTAAGTTTTACACCTTATATTCTGCCTAAAAACATGGTAAAATGTTTTTGTCCTAAAAGAAATATGTCCTAAATGCTGTTCTTGCTTTAAATTATTTCCCTATCTTTCTTTCATTTATACCAAAAATCATCTTATATTATCACTGCCAGCAAGATAGCTGACTAGATATCCTAGAAAAAAAAGTTCCTCCCACTGTAGACATCCTAAAAAATGCTAAGTAAAATACAACCACCAACCTTGTGCTCTCAAGAAAATAAGTGAAATCTGCAGGTGGTTAGAGTGATAAAGTAGAAAACAAGTTTGTTATGAGGATGCTGAAACCACAGGTGCCTTGAGGCTGTTTACAGATCTTATTAACCTAGAATCTTGGGAAAGTAAAATCTTTTTCTGAGATTTCACGTGTGAAGATCTTTCTCCTTTCACTGGGGATTGAAATTTGTTATTTATATTACCTATATGGTCCAAGAAACCCTAAGTTGGAACATTAATTTAAAAATTATTATTGCCTAGTGGTGCCTAGCAGAAAGAAATAAAATATTCTCTGAAGGGATTCACCTCCATTTAGGACACATAGATTCCCACATGTAAAATCCTGCCAAAGTTGAGCTCACAATAAAACATTTCCAAAAGTAGAAATAAACAAGCCACCATAACTAAGAATTACTGGAAATAACAAGCAGCAAAATGAGAAGCCAAAAAACTACAGATATTAAAATTTGGAAACAGAATATATGCTGTGTTTAAAAGATATAAATAAATAAAGATTTTACTTGAATAAATAAAGAAGAAACTTTGAAAACATACCTAGCATTATTCAATGTAGGAGAAAGAAGTTACGTCCACACGTCAGAAAAATAGTCCAACTGGTAAAAGGTTTCTGTGTAATATATGAAATAAAGTACTAGGAGGACTCATGGAAGAATATTTTATAAACTCTGAGTGTATAAATTCTTTCTGAAAATAAAAATTCATAAAAACATTAAAGAAAGGACTGAAAAATTTCTCTATAGAAACGTAAAAAAATTCTGCATGGTAACATCCAACAACAACAGATTGAAAAGAAAAATGACAACGTGGGAAAAAAATTGTGACTCATATCACAGAAAAAGAAAGGTGAGACAGCCTCCCTTATATTAGTAAAGTATGCCTACAAATTGAGAAGAAAAAGAATAAACTTCAATATAATATGAGTATAGGATATGAACATGTAGTTCTCAGTAAAAGAAATATAAATAACTTTTAAACATGAAAATGTCTTTCAAACACCAATAGAAAGGCAATGCCAATCAAAACAACTAGGAAGTAGCGTATCTCAGATATCAGATTAATAATCTTGCAAACATCTGATGATACACTGTACTATTTAGACTGCAGGTTACTAGACTCTGTCATACATTGCAGATGGAACTGCAAATGACTTTAATCCTAAGAGAGTGCAATTTGACAGAATTATTAAGACAATAGAGTCATATAACTTTGACCCAGCAAATCTACATGAACATTGATTTATACATTAAGTTATTTATTGAAAAATCACTAGTAATAACATGATATAAATAATCTAAATATCCATTATTAGAGGGTTGAAAAAATGAATTAATGTATATTCATAAATGGACTACTATGCATTTATTAAATATCACAATGAGGAAGCTCCCTATGTACTGGCAGGATCACCACCATAGTATATTATAATAACAAAAAAAAAAGATACCAAGTTGAAGAAAATTGACTATTGCATATCAATATTGTATATGCCAATGGTGATAATGCTTCTCACCATTTGTGATAAAAAAAGATGAGAACTCATAGTTTAATTGCTTTAATAGGTATAAAAATATCTCTATATTAGCTCCAAATAGCATTAACAAAAATATTAATAGTAGGTAGTGGGAATCGGGTGAATGGGGTTCAGAAGAGAGTTTTCATAGTATTTCTTTGTATCATTCAAGGTCATGTCAAGAAAGTGAATTCAATAGATGGTTAAACTAAAGATATTTTTAACCAGGAGGTTTCAACTAAGCATTAGGCAAAGTTGAAGAAATTAACAAGAAAATTTGAGGCACCTAGAGATTAGCAACACTAGGAAGCCATTATACCTGCTACCAATAGAAAAGGGGAGGGAATAGTTTTGTAGGAATTCAATGACAGCCCCTGTAATAAAAGACCGCCTGATCAGATCTGTGGTTGGAGTGGGACTCAGCAACTGGCAGAATCCCTATGCCAAAGCAGAGAAAAGGGGGAAGAAATATTTATATTTCTCTTCCCTCCAGACCTCTCATCTTCTCCCTGTACCTTTCATTAGACAAACTCAACCAGAAGCCAGATAGCAAGGAACCCTAGCAATGCAGTCCGTAAGGGTAAGTTGGAGCACAGAGCAGGAGAAAGAATAATAAAAATATATTCTTATATGCAAATTAATATCAGAATTACATACTGTGTGGCACAGAGATTGAAAAACTTGTCTGACAACTCGGTGTTAGTAAGACTTTGGCTCAAAAGCAATTCTTGTACATGACCAATGGATAGGTAAGTTGATAGACCCTTTGGAAAGCAATTCAGCAATATCTAAATAGTTAAAGTTGAAGACGTACATTCTTATGAACCAGGAATTCCATCCTACAATAAATCATTCTAAGGAAACCCATTCATTTGCACCTGGAGACATGCACCAGAATGTTCACCACAGTTTCTCTGTAATAGTATAAATGATGACAAATCACTTGAATATCCATTAACAAGACAGTGGAAATTTGTGCCATATTCATTTCATACAAGAGTGGACAGCAGTGAAAGTGAATGAATTAGAACTACATCTATCAAACACAAATAGCACACAAAGAAGACAAATTGCTGGTGATATTATTTATGTAAAGTTTAGCAGCATGCAAAATTATATATTGTTTAGGGATAATAATAAGGATAATGCCATATTCAGGATAGAGGTTAGCTCTGAGGCCTGAGAGATAGGTATGCAGAAGATTTTCTTCTTTGAAAACTGTTTTCTTTTTTCTTAAGTTATGAAGTGAATATGATAGTGCTCATTATATTTTGATAAGTTCTTAGGTGTATCTGAAATATAATAAAATTTAAGAATATATTAAATAGGACCAAAGTAAAAAATATGTGTATATATGAGTGTATATGTGCATGTGTGTGTGTGTGTGTGTGTGTGTATATATATATATATATATATATATATATATATATATATATAAAATAAAAGAATACATGTGTTATAAACTGAATTCTATCCCCCCAAATCCATATGTTGAAGCCCTAACCTCCAGTGTGACTCTACTTGGAGGTAGGGCCTTTAAAGAGGTAATAAGTTTAAATGAGATCATAAGAGTGGTGCCCTAATCCAAGAAGACTAGTGTCCTTATAAGAACAGGAAGAGATACCAGTGCGTGGGGTGGTGGTGAGGGCACACAGAAAAAAGGACATAGGAGGTCGCAGAAAGAACGCGGCCGTCTGAAAGCCAAGGAGAGAAGAGTCAGGAGAAACCAAACCTGTCAACGTTTTGAGCTTGGACTTCTAGCCTCCGGAACTATGAGAAAATAAATTTCTGTTGTTTTAGCCACCCAAACTGTGGTATTGCAGCCCTAGCAAACTAATACAGCATGCAATTTATTTTTTGGTATCCACAGACATTACCTCTGAAATTCTGACATTTCTCTGCCTTTCTATTGAATTTCCTTTCATAATGCTTCCTAACAGTAAAATTCAGTGGTCCTTTAGGTTTTTTTTTTAATATACCTCAATGTACCTCTGAAGAAGTGACTGCCATTACACCTTCTTTTATATTCCTTTTTGTTTGTGTTCATCCTGTTGAGTTTTACTGATTCTCCTCCAAAATCTATAATCTGCTATTTACTTCCACATTTGTTCATTCTCCATCTGCTGAAAGATAACTTCCCACAAGTCTGTGTCTCGCCTCTCTTGTGTCTCTTCACTTTTCTTCATAGAATATCATTAAATTATTTTTATTATCACACTCATGTAAATAATTCTGAAAGCCATATCTGAAAGCCTTTTCTCTCTCTTATTTCCCAAGGACAGAAACTAACTTCCGCTGGGCACTATGACTAGGTACTAGGTCATTTTATTATGCACTGACATATAGTGTCACTTAGTATCTACAACTACTCTAGGAACATTGAGGGCTCTTAGTCACTGCTATTACAGTAGCAATGGGTGATACAATGTCACAAATAAGGTAGTTTAACCAAAAGGTAAAATAATCCCAGCTAATAATGAGAAGACAAAGGCAGAAAGGATCTTAGAGCTAACCACACATAGAAATGTGTTTCAACCCATACCCTTTTTTTTTTTTAATTGGAGTATAATTGCTTTACAATGTTGTGTTAGTTTCTGCTGTACAATGAAGTAAATCAGCTATATGTATACATATATCCCCTCCCTCTAGGATCTCCCTCCCAACCCCCCCATCCCACCCATCTAGGTTGTCACAGAGCACAGAGCTGAGCTCCCTGTGCTATACTGCAGGTTCCCACTAGCTATCTATTTTACACATGGTAGTGTATTTTTGTCAAACCTAGTCTCCCAATGTGTCCCACCCTCCCCTCCCACCCTATGTCCACACACCCATTCTCTACATCTACATCTCTATTCCTGCCCTGGAACTAGTTTCATCTGTATCATTTTTCTAGATTCCACATACATGCGTTAACATATATTTATTTTTCCCTTGCTGGCTTACTTCACTCTGTATGACAGACCCTAGGTCCATCCACATCTCTACAAATGACCCAATTTTGTTCCTTTTTATGGTTGAGTAATATTCCATTGTATATATGTACCACATCTTCTTTATCCATTCATCTGTCGATGGACACAGGTTGTTTCCATGTCCTGGCTATTGTAAATAGCGCTGCAGTGAACATTGGGGTAAATGTGTCTTTTTGAATTATGGTTTTCTCAGGGTATATGAACAGTAGTGGGATTGCTGGGTTATATAGTAGTTTTATTTTTAGTTTTTTAAGGAACCTCCATACTGTTCTCCATAGTGGCTGTATCAATTTACATTCCCACCAACAGTGCAAGAGTGTTCCCTTTTCTCCACACTCTCTCCAGCATTTATTATTTGTACATTTTTTTATGATGGCCATTCTGACTGGTGTGAGGTGATACCTCATTGTAGTTTTGATTTGCATTTCTCTAATAATTAGTGATGTTGAGCAGCTTTTCATGTGCTTCTGGCCATCTCTATGTCTTCTTTGGAGAAATGTCTATTTAGGTCTTCTGCCCATTTTTTGATTGGGTTGTTTGGTTGTTTTTGATACTGAGCTGCTTTTGAATGCAGATTTTGCTACTGATTCTCAACCTCTGCTTATAATTTCCAGCTCCACATTCCATTAGTACCTCTAAAAACATATTCTAAAATTGAATTCATAATTTTATCCTCATATCTGTTTTTACATTTTCTTTACCACCTTTATTTCCATTGCCATCTTCTGAGTCACTCAAGCATAAAAACTTTGTATCATTTCTAATTCCTTTTCCTCTTTCTTGCTTTCCACATGCAGTAAATTACTTCCATAAGCCCTTAATATGCATTTCCATCTTTCTCTTCCTATTGCTTTATTTCTTATAAGGCTGTTGAAATCATATTTTAACTGATCTTTTCTTTCCAGTCCCCTTCCTCTAGTAGCTTAATTAGCAGAGTAATCTTCTTGAAACCTAACTGCAATCCTACCAAGTCCCTGATGTAAAACTTCTATTTTAGGACTAATACATTCCAGTGCTCCAGGGAAAATTTTCTTTTAAGGCTTTGCCACAGTTTCTTGACTGTCTCACCAATCCATCATGATCTTATACATTCACTTTCATACCAGTTCCTGCTCGCTTCCCAATGGCCTTGAATTTCCATTTGTGAATGCCATTCGTGTCTTGGTTAAAGTATGTCCTTGATTTATGATTTATTATGAACATAGCTTAATTTCTGTCTTCAGGTCTTATGTATTAAAATATTTTTGTCTTGGTATCAACTATATATTTTGTAACATCTCTTCAGTCACTGAGGGATTTTTCCAGCTTGTTTATAAACTTTACTATTGGAGGGAGACTCAACAGTTGGTTTGGGATTTTAATACATGTGGTCAGCAAAAACAGTTCCTTCACAAAACAGTTATAACATACTTTAATATTTTCTCCAACTTTTCCCTCTTATGTACATGATTCTCCAACTTTTTATAACATAGCACATGCAGAAAATTATATTTGTGTTTATATGGACTAATATCATGAATGAAGGCAGATGCTGCAGAAATGACAAGATGAGGCCTTCTGCTAATCCACACAAATTAGATGCACATTTTGGCACACAGTTAATTCATTCAAGATATGCACATCAATTTCTAAAGCTCACCAGTTAGGAAGATTTTCTTTAAGTAACATATTGATTATTGAACACTATATTTAATAATTTAATTAAAAACGGAAAAAGTTACAAATCCTTTGTATTTTGACATTTTTAATATTTGTGACACCTATACCAGAATTATCAACGTTCACCAACATTAATTTCTCCTCAGCTCTTGAGTACAGGAACAATGCCACTATCTATCCACTTAATTCATTGTCAAGGGGATTGTTTCCATATACCATTGTTTGTTCATTTTAAGATGCCAATGATTGCAGGACACTCTGTCTCTTTAACAGTAGCATGTTGGTGAAACATAAAGAAACATTACATTAAGTGCATTTATTGACTGTCTGAAAATTCTCAATGTCAGAAATATTTATTTAAATAAACAGTTATGTCTGTAATCAAGGAAATACAATGTTTAGGAATTATCCGTTTATTCAAGGGAGAATGTATCTTTACACTTTGTTTCCAGGTGACATTTTCTGGTGGACAGAAGCTTTTAATTTTCTTTGTAAACTGACAAACCTAGTAGCGGTGTAACCATGTCTATTTAATTAGCTCTGTGTATTGCCTGTTTGAGCCTTTTGTGTGACACGTATGTTCTCTTTGTAGTTATGTGAAAATTAAAGTAGACCTCCAAGTGGCTGTTAAAAGCCATGCATGAAATACCCAAAGATACAGGACAGAATAGGATTCCTTCCCAATCATAGTACATATGATTTCCCCCCTTTCACATTTGTGATCTCCATTTGAAAAATGGTAGGTAGGTACATGTGTGAGTGCAAGTACCAGCACCAGGGCTCTAGTTGTGAAAATTAAGTTCACTATCTAGACAATATATGTACATTATCATGTACAGTTTCAAAATTCTCAATACTATTAATGTCAGCAAAACGTTGATTTTTAAGCTTACTTTTTTTTTTTCCCTGAGGACTTGCTAGGGTTGCCTCACTGAGAATTCCAGATGGAGAAGGACTGCTCTCTGGCTCATGAATGGAAGCCCGCCAAAGAGGGAGAGGCTGTAGTTTAAATTAATCTTCAAGGGGGTGGGGAAGACCTCAGCAGTCCCCTGGAGGGTTTGAAAAACATATTTACACCTCCTGTTTGCCAACAGCGACAGCAAAACAAATCATTGCTCTGTACAGACAGCATGATGGAAGCATATTTAACTGAGGGGAAGTTAAAAACAACAGTTGCTCAGATTACCTCAGAACAAGGCATTTCAAGAAGGCACTCCATTTTTTTCTGTCCCTTAATTTTTTCAGAGATAACAGAACATTCTCCACCTTATTCTCCACCCCTCCCCCATTCTAATCTAAAGGATACTCTGATCTCAGAAAGGGTTCTTTCCTAATACCCTTTCCCTAGTCCCTACAATTCCAAAGCAAATATATCATTGACATATTGTAATTGTCAAAGGGGTAAAGACTTGAGTCTGGCTTCTGTAATGTCTTTGACTCTTAATCCAAAGTTAACAGATGCAGTACTGAGTTCATGGAGATATTATTGCTAAGAGTCGTAATGACCCATTCCTCTTCCCCGTCCTTGTTTTCTTCATTCAGTTTCTTGGTGTGGGATGGTAAGGAATGTGTCAAGATTTCAGGAAAATGTTTCATGCATTTTATCTCATCTTTTCTCTGCTTGTATCCATTTACGCATGTATTTAACTCTTATGTTGTATTTCATGTTGCAAATTTGCCAGCCTGTTCTCTCAAATCCTCAGAAAGCCAATCCACATGACAGTTTTGTGAATTTCAGCAGTCCTGTAGACATCTGTGATATTACTACATTTGTGAACACGATATCACAAACAATTCCATGGAAGTAAAAACTTACATTCCATTATGCAAAGTCTCCTTTTGTTTAAATTTTGTCATAAAACTATACTGATACATATTTCTGATAGAACTATTTAGTCTTCAGAATGGAAGAGCCCTGAGTGACCTCATGTTTTTTTTTCAATATAAGAGATTGGCTGGTTACTGGCAGATCAATATATCAGTTTTCCAGACTTATAATCAAGTGCTTTGCCTACATTAGCCTTGCTTTGGGACATATTTAATATTTCTCAGGTGCCCCCAGTTATAATTTATCAGCTTTGAGAAGCATTCATTCTGAAATGGTGTACCAGGTAACCAGAATCAATTCTGGATGATGGCAAATTAACAAGCATTTCAAAACTGGACTTTGGAGAACTCTTTGGAACAGTTGGTGATAGAGTCAACTCATGAAGTGACAAAGAGAAGAGAGCGGCAAATACTGTTAAGAAAAAAATCAAAGTCTCATGCAAATATGCACTCATGCCAAACATTCCGAATACCCACTCCCCGTTGATCACACAGATTGTATAGCATGCCCTCCCACTCTCCTGTGTACCACCAGGCTGTATGATTACTCTCTGTAGCATATTTTCTCATTAAAGGGTATCCTTGATCTTGATTTAATCTGTAGAGTCATAAAATTGTTGTAGTCCATAAAATACAACTTTAATTAGAGGAAATGTTCAGAGTTTGACTAAGTAATCAGACATTCCCAATAGTGCTAAATATTTATCCATAAAGAAAAATGTACATTAAATATAACAGGAAAATCTTTATTTAAAAATTCACTACCATGAACCTTAAATGACCCTTTTTCATTAATTATTTGAAAAGTGAAATCTTTTTGGAAATATATTTATCATCTAGAGTGTCATTAGGATTATATTTAAAGTAGAGGATTAATCCATTTAAAATAGCCTTGAAAAATACATTCTCAAGAACCTGTTTTCACCACCCGAGTTACTAGTTCACAGCGGAAAGTAAAACATCCTTTAGTCATTCAGACAACAACTGAATGTTGAACACTCTCAAGAGTTCCAAGTGGTATGGGGGACGCTTGTTATAAATATATAAGGACAGATACTTTCCTCTAAAATCTAACAGTGAAAAGAAAATACAGGCCTACCTTGTTTTATTGCACTTCACTTTATTGTGCTTCACAGATACTGTGTTTTTTACCAGTTGAAGGTTTGAGGCAACCCTACTATGAGCAAGTCTGTTGGTGCTATTTTTTTCCAACAGCATTTGCTCACTTCATATTTGATAATTCTTGCAATATTTCACTTTTTCATTATTACTGTATTTGTTATGGTGATCTGTGGTTAGTGATCTTTGATGTTACAATTATAATTGTTTGGGGGCACCACGAACTGTGGTCATATAAGACAGCAAACTTAATTGATAAATGTGTGTATTTTGACTGCTCCACTGACAGGTTATTCCCCCATCTCTCCCCCTTTCTTTGGGCCTCCCTATTTCCTGAGACAACAATATTGGAATTAGGCCAATTAATAATCTTACAGTGGCCTCTAGATGTTCAAGTGAAAGAAAGTTGCATGTTATTTCACTTGAAATCAAAAGATAGAAATGATTAAGCTTAGTGAGAAAGGCACGTCGAAAGCCGAGGTAGACCGAAAGCTAGGCCTCTTGTGCCAAACAGCCAAGTTGTGAATGCAAAGGAAAGTTCTTGAAGGAAATTGAAAGTGCTGCTCCAGTGAACACATGGATGATAAGAAAACAGAACAGGCTTATTGCTGATATGGAGAAAGTTTTAGTGATCTGGATAGAAGATCAAACCAACCACAACATTCCCTCAAGGCAAAGCCTAATTTAAAATAAGGCCCTAACTGTTTAATTCTGTGAAGGCTGAGAGAGGTGAGGAAGCTGCAGAAGAAAAGTTTGAAGCTAGCAGAGGCTAGCTCATGAGGTTTAAGAGAAGAAGCCATCTCCAGAACACAAAAGTGCAACTTGAAGGCAGCAAGTTATCTGGAAGATCTAGCTAAGATAATGAAGGTGGCTACACTAAACAACAGATTTTCAATGTGGACAAAACAGCCTTTTGTTGGAAGAAGATGCCTTCTAGGACTTTCATAGCTAGAGAGGAGAAGTCAATGCCTGGCTTCAAAGTTTTGAAGGACAGGCTGACTCTTGCTAGGGGCTAATGCAGCAGGAGACTTTAAGTTGAAGCCAACACTCATTTACAATTCTAAAAATCCTTGAGGACTTCCATGTTGGTGCAGTGGTTAAGAATCCACCTGCCAATCTAGGGGACACAAGTTCGATCCCTGGTCTGGGAAGATACTATGCCACAGAGCAACTAAGCCTGTGCGCCACAACTACTGAGCCTGCGCTTTAGAGACTGCGAGCCAAAACTGCTGAACCCACACGCCACAACTACTGAAGTCTGCGTACCTAGAGCCCGTGCTCTGCAACAAGAGAAGCCACCACAATGAGAAGCCCACCCACCACAATGAAGAGTAGTCCCTGCTTGCTGCAACTAGGGAAAGCCCACGTGCAGCAATGAAGACCCAATGCAGCCAAAATAGTAAATTTAAAAAATTAAAAAAAAAAATCCTTGGGATCTTAAGAATTATGCTAAATCTACTGTGCCTGTGCTCTATAAATGGAACAATATAGCCTGGATAACAGCACATCTTTTACAATATGATTTACTGAATATTTTAAGCCCACTGCTGACAACTGCTGCTTAGATATCTTTCAAAATATAATAGCTCATTGACAATGCACCTGGTCACTCAAGAGCTCTGGAGGAGATGTACAATGAGATTCATGTTGTTTTCCTGCCTGCTAACACAAAATCCATTCTGCAGCCTATGGATCAAGGAGTAATTTCGACTTTCAAGTCTTATTATTTAACAAATATATTTTTTAAGGCTATAGCTGCCATAGATAGTTAATCCTCTGATAGAACTGGGCAAAGTAAATGGAAAACCTTCTGGAAAGGATTCACCATTCTAGATGCCATTAAGAACATTCATGATTCATGTGAAAATATCAACATTAATAGGAGTTTGGAAGAAGTTGATTCCAATACCCATGGATGATTTGAGGGGTTCAAGACTTCAGTGAAGGAAGTAACTGCAGATATGATGGAAATAGCAAGAGAACTAGAATTAGAAGTGAGCCTGAAGATGTGACTGAATTTCTGCAATCATGTTAAAATTTTAATGGATAAGGATTTGCAAGTGGTTTCTTGAGATGGAATCTACTCCTTGTGAAGATGTTATGAAGATTGTTGAAATGACAACAAAGGATTTAGAATATTACATAAACTTAGTTGATAAAGAAGCAGCAGCATTTGAGAAGATTGACTCCAATTTTGAAAGAAGGTCTACTGTGGGTATAATGGTATCAAACAGCATTGTATGCTACAGAAAAGTGGTTCATGAAAGGAAGAGTCAGTGGATGTGGCCAACTTCATTGTTGTCCTATTTTAATAAATTGTCACAGTCACCCCAGCCTTCAATAATCATTATATGCAGAACCAAATAAATAATGAAATTACGGGGGGAGAGAGGGGGGGGGAGGGAAATCTTAAGTTGCAGGCATATCAAATAGAATTCAAGAAAAGGAAGTATAGTTGAATCTCGCAAGGCCCAAATCCAGCAAAGTGCTGAAAAGATATCAAGAATTAGGGGTTCCAGCTTCTCTTTCTCTCACAGGTCACAGGGTCTCCTATGACAGCTTACAGCTTAGATCTTTGGCATTGTTTTTCTCTTTCTCTACAAATCAGTTTTCTCTCAACTTACACAAGGCCCAAATAAAATTCCTAATATACCTTCATACCCAGTAATAACAGCTAATTGATAGAATCTCTTTGTGTCTCAATTCCAGACTCTTAAGACAAGTTTATCATCTTAGTTTGGTGCAGGTGACTGCCCTTCATCGGGTTAGACTTGTAAGCTATTTTTGAGTAAAAATTATCTATGAAATTGGCACACAGATAATTAAGAACTCACTTCAGGAGATAATAATTGGCTGGCATTTCTAACATATTCTGATATAGTCTCATTTATTCAATTATTAATTGAGCACCTCTATGGAAAAACACTGCTCATTTGACAGATATAGAGATTAACAGTTCATAGTTCTTGCATGTAAGGAGTGGGGTTGAGGAGACAAAAGAAAACAAATTACCAATTTCGGGGATATATATGATACCAATGGTCCCCACACTTTAGATATATCCACTCTGGTTGTCTCTTGTTGACTCTTCCCAACAGAGTGAGGAGTACACAGAGCCCAGATGTCACAGAACTCTCTTTGTATATCCTGGGACAGAATTAGCCTCCCAGATGGCCTGAGGCCATGTGTAGGCTTCATCTACATGATTGTTTTCTAGAGGATTGTCCCACCAGTGTGCATTTCCCCTATGCCTGAAAGGTAAGGCAAGGATAGTTGTTTGGGGAAAGGGTATGTAACTCAACTTTGGAAGAAACCTGTGTTTAAGGCCCCTGGAAAGGAAGGGTGTGAAGTAGAGATAGGGTGGAAAGCTAAAGAACATGGAACTTGAACTGGGCACCTTTCTTTCTACTCTGTCCTAGATAACAAATGTTAGGTGCTAGTCTGGATACCTACTAAGGGACTATGATATAGATATTTTCTTTGTGTTAAGGGAAGACAGAAGACAGTAAAAGCTGGTCAAGATACATTGGAAAACAAGGTGACATTATATCTGAGTTTTAAAAGGCTATTAATAGTTATGTGAACAAAGTGATGAATTTCTTAGAAGGTGCAGCATGTGAAAAGGCAGGCAAATCTATATTTATCTGCTGTGGTATGACATTCATAAGGATCTACAGAGGGACTTTATGCATGGCACAGAATTCATACATGTGAATAGATACTAAAAGTTGTCATCTTCCTCTGATATCAACAGTGGCCTAAGTTATTCCCCTTCCTTCCCATCTGTGGCCTCACAAGTTTTCTAACACTCCTTAGTTGATGATTTCCTAGGAGTAAAAAATATTCACCTATTCAGAATATTTAACAATCATTACAGGACAGACACTCCATTCATCTGAGCTTTTCCTCTGGCAATTATTTATGGGCTGGTTATTTCATTTGCTATAAGTGTGAATATAAGAGCACCCTAAGGAGTAGATAGTCTACGTGTTCTCCATACAATAAAGTAGAGTTTCAATTAATGAAGATTTAAATAAATATTAGGGCATCCAGTTAAATATGGTGGATTTGTCATACACATTATCTTCCGTCCCTTCCTGAAATACCAATAAATTGACAACAAGGGAACTTATAAAGATACTGAAGCCAAAAAAGGCAAAGATGTTAGAGTATAATAGTGCAATGTTAAGAAAAGAAGGAACCAGATGTATACATGGTATGATGTTTAATTTTATGTGTCAACTTGACTGGGCCTCAGGATGCCTAGATACCTGATCAAATATTATTTCTGTGTGTGTCTATGAGGGTGTTTCTGGAGAAACTGGCATTTGAGTTGGTGAGCTGAGTAAAACAGATTGCCCTTCCCAATGTGAGTGGGCATCATACAGTCTGTTGAGGACCTGAATAAAACAAAAAGGTGGATGAAGGGAGAATTCCATTTCTGTGTGACTGCTAGAGCTGGAACATTGGTCTTCTTCTGCCCTTGGACTGGGATTTATACCACCTGTGCTCCTTGTTCTTAGGCCTTTGAATTCAAACTAGAACTACACCACTGGTTCTCCTGGACTTCCAGCTTGCAGAGGCAGATCATGGGACTTCTCAGCCTCCATAATTACATGAGCCTCATAATAAATCTCATAATCAGCTAGTCTCTCTCTCTCTCTCTCTCTTTATCTCTGTCTCTATGTATATGTGTGATGTGGGGCTTTCTGAGGAGAACTCTGACTAATACATATGACAAATTACTTTAGAAACCTAAGAAGGATGATTTATACCTAGAAATGAGCAAAGCTGATTTTTAAAAATCTGATATTATACTTTGGAACCCTCAAAAAGGGATACCGGGAAAAAAAAAAAAAAAGAAGAAAAAGGGATACCCACGTGCCTTTTTAAGTGGGAAAAATGTAAATCCAAAATAAAAAGATTGTTGAAAATTTCATATTTAAAGTTGGACTCCCTCCATCTGTTGTGAGCCACTACTCAGCTGTCAATACCATTTACGTATTTATGAATTGTATATAGGGAACATTTATGTAATCTAAATGACAATAATATATCAGGAGGAGGAGGGTTTAGGAAGTGTGCATGGGTGTGGGGGGGGTGATGGGGGAGGTGGTGGTGTGCAAAGGATATCTAGATCCTCATTTTTTATGAAGGGATGTCAACGGAGAATGCCTAAGAGTAAAACATTTTAAAATAGTAATATAAATATTTATTTACATATATGGGTATTTATATATCCATATATATTGATATGGATATGTCAGTAGAATAATTTTTTTTTTTTTTTGCGGTACGCGGGCCTACCACTGCCGTGGCCTCTCCCGTTGTGGAGCACAGGCTCCAGACACGCAGGCTCAGCGGCCATGGCTCATGGGCCCAGCCGCTCCACGGCATGTGGGATCCTCCCGGACCGGGGCACGAACCTGTGTCCCCTGCATCGGCAGGCGGACTCTCAACCACTGCGCCACCAGGGAAGCCCAGTAGAATAAATTTTAAAAGATGAAAGTGGTTGGCTCTGCAGAGTGGTAAATTGAAGTGGGGATTAGCATACTGTTGATTTTTGCCATAAGTCATATAGTATTATTTGAGCCTTTAAACTGTATGTAACTATTGCTTAGAAGTAAAAATAAAATCAAAAGAAATAACATCAAGTTCCCATAAATTTGATATTTTCCCAGAAGAGTACTTGAAGTGTTAACGTTCCATGTTGTACTTTTATTGTAATCTTGCATCTTTAATAATCAAGTGAGCTAAAGGTACATTTTTGCCCTTATTTGAACCTTCTTGGTTTCTCCACCTGTAAAATAAATACAGTTGTGTGCAGTCTTATATTCCTTGCATGGATGTTCTGAGGATACTTGATATACCACAGGACAGAAATATAATCTATTTAGGTCAACTGTAGGTAATTTAAATTTTATCTATCATTTGATCAGTGTTGAGAGGAGAAATAAATGAGACCATTGGAGGTTAATGACTTGCATGAGAAATTTCTATTGGCAAATAATCATAATGATAAGAGAGTCCTTTAGTACTGTCAGGTGCTTAACAGAGGCATCCAAATTATAATTTTTATTCTCTTGTTCACACCAAAAAAAAAAAGGAAGAGAGGCTATACTTAAATTTTAATTCTGATTGCTTTCACAAAAAAATGGAAGCAGTATCTCTATAGAAATATCCTGGAATATTTCATAAATATACTGCATGATAGTTCCATTAATTTAATTTGAAAGTGTCAGCATGAAAAACTTCGATTCATAAAGAATTTAAAAAATATATCTGATGTATATTTTTGTTTTTGTTTTGACATGTCATTGTTACGTGAGTCTGTGAGCTCATAGCTAGATGACTGCAGTCAGCAGAGCCAACTAGCCAAGGATCATCCTTGATCCTCCTACATCCATGCTACACAACACTTTCCTTATCATCTGCTCCAGGAAAATGCTATTTATCAAGCCTCCTCAGGCAAAACCTCCCTAGGGTAAGGTGAGTTCCAGAGTCAACTTTAACAGTACAGGAGAAATCTAGCTGAAATAAATACTAAGGAGAAATTCAAACAAAGAAATAATTCATAGAAGTGCTGAAGTACAAAAACAGAGGAATATAAGGTATTTAAGGGTTCTTTTGCAGGTCTTTTATTTTTTCACTCACTGCAGAGGGAAATTCAAGTATCTCTAAGCCCTCTACTCTCTCCAAGATATATCAGTTATTGGTAAGAATGTTTATTTTTACTCAAGCACACAATTTCTTCTTGACAAAATTAGGTTGCTGTAAATCTTCAGTATTTCTATCAGATGATTCAATCAAGGTTTTTTTATTTAAATCGTAAGAAATATTCAGTAGACAGTACTTATTGATAGAAGTAAAGGTTAGCTTAGATCAAGGTCTTAAGTCTCTTTCTGTGAAGGATCAGGTAGCAAACATTTTCAGCTTTGCAGACCATACAATCTCTTTGACAGATACTCAACACTGCCATTGTAGCATAAGACCAGCCAGAAATGATACACAAATGAATGGGCATGGCTAATTTTCAATAAACATTTATCTATAAAACAGACATCCAGTGGAATTTGTCTCATGGGTAGGAATTTGCCGACATCCTGGATTAGGTGGTATTACAGCTAAGTAATCAGAGATGATTGAATCGCATGTCCACTACTTCCCAAGAAGTCGCCAGGAAGAATATACAAAGTAGTCGCAGTCATATGGGAAATTAAATACCAGTTTAGGAGGGCTGAAGTCAGGCAATATCCAATACAAAGCTGTGGATCTATCTGGGTGAATCACATGAATAAGGCTATGGGCCAAAATGGGGGTTTCTTTTCTTTTTTTTTTTTAACATCTTTATTGGAGTATAATGGCTGTACAATGGTGTGTTAGTTTCTGCTTTATAACAAAGTGAGTCAGCTATACATATACATATATCCCCATATCTCCTCCCTCTTGCATCTCCCTCCCACCGTCCCTATCCCTCCCCTCTAGGTCATCACAGAGCACTGAGCTGATCTCCCTGTGCTATGCGGCTGCTTCCCACTAGCTATCTATTTTACATTTGGTAGTGTATATAAGTCCATGCCACTCTCTCACTTTGTCCCAGCTTACCCTTCCCCCTCCCCGTGTCCTCCAGTCCATTCTCTATGTCTGCGCCTTTATTCCTGTCCTGCCCCTAGGTTCTTCGTAACCTTTTCTGTTTTTTTTTTTCTTTTTAGATTCCATATATATGCGTTACCATACGGCATTTATTTTTCTCTTTCTGACTTACTTCATTCTGTATGACAGACTCTAGGTCCATCCACCTGACTACAAATAACTCAATTTCGTTTCTTTTTGTGGTTGAGTAATATTCCATTGAATCTGATTCTTTGATCTCCTTCTGGTCACACCCCACAAAAAATAGAAACAGTGGCAATCATGCAGAGGTAAAGAGTGTTGGTGAGGCTCCTGAAAGCAGCTGAGCACCCACTAAGCCACCATGCTGAATGTAGTAGGAAGGGATGGACCGGCAGCTCCAGCACAGAACTGGCCATAGTTTAATTTACTGAGATAGCTAGATACTCAGAGAAAGTATAACAGAAATCATCCATGAATTAGTATGAATTTGCTTTTCAGAGAATGGAGATATAATTAGTAGTGAATGTGGAATAATATATCATTAGTTGCTAATCATTCAGGTTATTAATTCTTCTCCCTGTATGGCGAGCCAAGGAGTAGAATAAAAAGGACTGAAACTCCTCCCAGAGAGAGAGAGAGAGAGAGAGAGAGAGAGAGAGTTTAAATGAGATTAAAAAAACAGTCTTTCAAAGCAGTTCATAACACTTGATAATGCCTCAATAAATGTTGTTTTTACTTTGCCCTGAGATCTAGCCTTGGCCTTTCCACAAATTAGCTGCATACATGGCAAATTTATAAACATTCCTAGGCCCTAATTTTGTTATCTGAAAGATATGATAGTATTAAAACAACCTTACTCAAAGCCTATTCCCAACTTCAGCTTTGTCAGGAAAGCCTGGTGTGATCTCCTGACTTAGGGAAGTCAGCCTAATATACATTTCGTTGTTCCATCTACCACAGTATCATGTACCTCTCCTTTATAATCACACAGTAATTACCATGTTGTTTTATATTCACTTATGTAGTTATTTGCTTAACCTCTCTCTCCTCACTAAACCATATGTCTACTGGGGGAGACACCTTTTCCACTCGCTAGTGCAGATTTTGGAACTCTTTTCTATTAGTAATTCCAAGGAATATGCACCCAGATATAAAACTATGATTCTGTGATTCTCAAGAATAATGAAATATTATTCAATTTTGTATTTATTCATCCTTATATTCTTTCATTATGGAGGCACTCCCATTCTATGACCATGCATTGTGCTAAGTCCTGGTGGGACAGGCATGGAATGGCAGAAAATGTCACCCTCTCATGGAGCATCGAGTCAAGAGTAGGAAACTGTACATGTCAACATACAAATACTTATTCAAGTATAGTTTTTAAAAAGGTGTTAAAAAACAAGTATAGAGTGTTATGGGTGTATAAAATTAATAGATTTGACCCAGTTTGGGAGTGAGGTGAGTAGGTGTTAAAGAGGAAGTGACATTTAAGCTTATACTTGAAAGATGAATGCGTAAGTGAAAAGACATTAAATAGACAGATTAAGTACACATATACAGACACACACACAGTCCATAAGGCAGTGCATGATAAATGCACATACCATAATATAATAACTGTAGATTTTAATAAGAAAAGAACAGAATGTCTAGAAGTAGTCTAAGCTTAGATTTGAGGCATGATTTTTTTCAGATCAAGACAGTTAGGATCAGAATATTACCCTAGTAATGAATTTAAAGGCAATCCAGATTAGCCTGTGATCTTCTCTCTCTCTCTCTCTCTCTCCCCCTTCCTTCTGTATCTCTCTCTCTCTCTCCACAAACACACACACACACACACACACACACACACACACACACACACACACACACACAGAGAGACATACATACCCACACATTTACCACAACTCAGCATGGAAAGTCTAAAGTACTATACCTAACAAAAATAAAATTTCTCAGATAATTTGAGATTTTACAGATATAAAATACCTTATTCGTATTCAGACATAGCTTAATTTTTTTCAAGTCCCTATTTTACAATCTTTATTGTATGAGAACTGATCATCCACATTGTCTTCTCTCTGAATTTTAATAAAGGATAATTTAAGACACAAGTGTTCTCCTTTCCTGTCTTAGATAGTTTTTCAAGGATAATTAAAGTCAATGGGGCAAAATAAAGAAAGAATATAGCTTCCAACCAAGAGTTTCTAAAATGGAAAAAAAAACAAAAAACAAAAAACCTAAGTACTTTCGACTAAGAGAAGGCCAGTCTAAACTGCAAATTATTTTAAACATATATATTTTACTTATTTTACCTACATTCAGTAACTAAAATTGGATGTCAGGACTATGTGTTGGAAGTTGCTTTAAAGAACAGATAAGAATGATTTATAAGTAGACACACTGATAAGATAAAAATTACTTTGAAATGCCAGAGAGTACTTAAAAGCAGTTATCCAGATAATAGACTATATGGATCTAATAATCTATCTACAATTTTTTTTTACTATCATAAATACGTAGGGAAAATTTTCTTCACAATTAGTAAAAAGATCAGTGTCAACTCAGACATTTATTTAGTCATCTGAAATTACAAAGTAGTGAGGTTTCTTCTTTGTATTTTTATTCTATAAACCTGCGGCGTTCCTCTAGACATATCACCACCTCTAATATGTTCAAAAAAAACCATGAGCAGTTTTAATGCATGCACTACTTTCACCAAATCTAGTAACAAAATTTCAAAATGTTTAGCAGTTTTCTCGTTTTGTTTAACCCTGCTCCAAACATGGAGATTATTTGATTGCAAAACAGTCGGATTATTATTATTCTTTGCTTTTAAACAAGTGGATGAGTCATTGAATAGGAAATACAATTTTACACTTATTTTCAGGGAACCCTTTGTGGGTTTTAGAGACAAACCTTGGGGAGAGGAAGACACCCTTGGGTGCTGACATGTCAGTCCAAAGATAATAATAACACGTTTTTGGAATACTGCTGGCTCAGAGATGTTACAATGTGTCAGAAGAAAACAGTCCCACTCATTCTGGTAGCTTTATTCCTTATGGCATGTTATGATTAGAGATGTGTGTGGTTTTAAAACTACAAAGATTAAATTGCCTAACACACTATGTATTGGAAGGCCTGCACCAAATGGAAGCTTAATCAGCATTTTTCTTCTTTCTAAATGTAAATGGTATGATGCAGTGTCCTGTAAATGATGCTGTTTATCATATACTGTCAGAAGATGCTGCTGAAAGATGCATTTCCATTTGTTTCCTTACTTGAGTTTGATTTGTAAAATCAGATTTAAACAGTGAATGAAATTGACTTTAAATTTCAAGGACAGACAACCTAATGATATTTATCATAACTGGAACAGAGTCTAGAAATGTTTATTCTAAGTCCAACTTCCACGATTTGGAGAACAATGTGTCTTTATTTTTATCTTTAAAATAATTAGTCCAAATGTAATTAATTTTATGGTAATTATAGGCATTAGCATTGGAAACCTAATCTTAGCCAAAATATCCCTGTGTGTACTGCATTTTGTATACTCTTCTTTTTTTATTATTTATACAGCAGGTTCTTATTAGTTAACTACTTTATACATGTTAGTGTATATATGTCAATCCCAATCTCCTAATTCATCCCACCACCACCCACCCCACTTTCCCCCCTGGTGTCCATACATTTGTTCGCTACATCTGTGTCTCTATTTCTGTCTTGCAAACCTGTTCATTTGTTCCATTTTTCTGGATTCCATATATATGCATTAATATATGTTATTTGTTTTTCTCTTTCTGACTTACTTCACTCTGCATGACAGTCTCTAGTCCATTCTTGTCTCAACAAATGACTCAATTTCGTTCCCTTTTATGCCTGAATAATACTCCATTGTATATATGTACCACATCTTCTTTATGCATTCATCCGTCTGTTAACATTTAGGTTGCTTCCATGACCTGGCTATTGTAAATAGTGCTGCAATGAACATTGGGGTGCATGTGTCTTTTTGAATTATGGTTTTCTCTGGGTATATGCCCAGTAATGGGATTGCTGGGTCATATGGTAATTCTAGTTTTAGTTTTGTAAGGAACCTCCATACTGTTCTCCATAGTGGCTGTATCATTTTATATTCCCACCAACAGTGCAAGAGGGTTCCCTTTTCTCCAAACCCTCTCCAACATTTGTTGTTTGTAGATTTTCTGATGATGCCCATTCTGACTGGTGTGAGGTGATACCTCATTGCAGTTTTGATTTGCATTTCTCTAATAATTAGTGATGTTGAGCAGCTTTTCATGTGCTTCTTGGCCATCTGTATGTATTCTTTTGAGAGCTGTCTATATAGGTCTGCCCATTTTTCGATTGGGTTGTTTGTGTTTTTAACGTTGAGCTGCATGAGCTGTTTATACATTTTGGAGATTAATCCTTTGTCCATTGATTCATTTGCAAATATTTTCTCCCATTCTGAGCGTTGTCTTTTCACTTTGTTTATAGTTTCCTTTGCTGTGCAAAAGTTTTTAAATTTCATTAGGTCCCATTTGTTTATTTTTGTTTTTATTTCCATTACTCTAGGAGGTGGGTCAAAAAAGATATCGCTGTGATTTATGTCAAAGACTGTTCTTCCTATGTTTTCCTCTAAGAGTTTTACAGTGTCTGTAAAACTCTTACATTTAGGTGTTTAATCCATTTTTAATTTATTTTTGTGTATAGTTTTAGGGAGTGTTCTGATTTCATTCTTTTACATGTAGCTGTCCAGTTTTCCCAGCACCACTTATTGAAGAGACTGTCTTTTCTCCATTGTATATCCTTGCCTCCTTTGTCATAGGTTAGTTGACCATAGGTGCATGGGTTTATCTCTGGGCTTTCTATCCTGTTCCGTTGATCTATATTTCTGTTTTTGTGGCAGTACCATATTGTCTTGATTACTGTAGCTTTGTAGTATAATCTGAAGTCAGGGAGTCTGATTCCTCCAGCTCCGATTTTTTCCCTCAAGACTGCTTTGACTATTTGGGATCTTTTGTGTCTCCATACAAATTTTAAGATTTTTTGTTCTACTGTACAAAATGCCACTGGTATTTTGATAGGGGTTGCATTAAATCTGTAGATTGCTTTGAATATTATAGTCATTTTCACAATATTGATTCTTCCAGTCCAAGAACATGGTATATCTCTCCATCTGTGCCTTCTTTGATTTCTTTCATCAGTGTCTTATTGTTTTCTGCATACAGGTCTTTTACCTCCTTAAGTAGGTTTATTCCTAGGTGTTTTATTCTTTTTGTTGCAATGGTGAATGGGATTGTTTCCTTAATTTCTCTTTCTGATCTTTAATTGTTAATGTATAGGAATGCAAGAGATTTCTGTGCTTTAGTTTTGTATCCTGCAACTTTACCAAATTCATTGATTAGCTCTATTAGTTTTCTGGTGGCATCTTTAGGATTATCTATGTATAGTATAATGTCATCTGCAAACAATGACAGCTTTACTTCTTCTTTTCCAATTTGTATTCCTTTTATTTCTTTTTCTTCTCTGATTGCTGTGGCTAGGACTTCCAAAACTATGTTGAATAATAGTGGCGAGAGTAGACATCCTTGTCTTGTTCCTGATATTAGAGGAAATGCTTTCAGTTTTTCACCATTGAGAATGATGTTTCCTGTGGGTTTGTCATATATGGCCTTTATTATGTTGCAATCGGTTTGCTCTGTGCCCACTTTCTGGAGAGTTTTTATCATAAAACGGTGTTGAATTTTGTCAAAAGCTTTTTCTGCATCTATTGAGATGATCATATGGTTTTTATTCTTCAGTTTGTTAATATGATGCATCACATTGATTGATTTGCATATATTGAAGAGTCCTTGCATCCCTGGGATAAATCCCATTTGATCATGGTGTATGACCCTTTTAATGTGTAGTTGGATTGTTTGCTATTATTTTGTTCCGGATTTTTGCATCTATATTCATCAGTGATATTGGTCTGTAATTTTCTTTTTTTGTAGTATCTCTGTCTGGTGTTGGTATCAGGGTGATGGTGGCCTCATCGTATGAGTTTGGGAGTATTCCTTCCTCTGCAAATTTTTGGAAGAGTTTGAGAAGGATGGGTGTTAGCTCTCCTCTAAATGTTTGATAGAATTCACCTGTGAAGCCATCTTATCCTGGACTTTTGTTTGTTGGAAGATTTTTAATCACAGTTTCAATTTCATTACTTGTGATTGGTCTGTTCATATTTTCTGTTTCTTCCTTGCTCAGTCTTGGAAGGTTATACCTTTCTAAGAATTTGTCCATTTCTTCCAGGTTGTCCATTTTATTGGCATAGAATTGCTTGTAGTAGTCTCTTATGATGCTTTGTATTTCTGTGGTGTCTGTTGTAACTTCTTTTTAATTTTATTGATTTGAGCCCTGTCCCTCATTTTCTTTTTGAGTTTGGCTAAAGAGTCTGGCTTATCAGTTTTGTTTATCTTCTCAAAGAACCAGCTTCTAGTTTTATTGATCTTTGCTGTTGTTTGCTTTGTTTCTCTTTCATTTATTTGTGGTCTGATCTTTATGATTTCTTTCCTTCTACTAACTTTGGGTTTTGTTTGTTCTTCTTTCTCTAGTTCCTTTATGTGTAAGTTTAGATTGTTTATTTGAGATGTTTCTTGTTTCTTGAGGTAGGATTCTATTGCTATAAACTTCCCTCTTAGAACTGCTTTTGCTGTATCCCATAGGTTTTGGATTGTCATGTTTTTGTTGTAATTTGTCTCTAGGTGTTGTTTGATTTCCTCTTTGATTTCTTCAGTGATTTCCTGGTTATTTAGTAACGTATTATTTAGTTTCCATGTGTTTGTTATGTTTTTTCCCTGTAATTGATTTCTAATCTCATAGTGTTGTGGTCAGAAAAGATGGTTGATATGATTTCAGTTTTCTTAAATTTGCCAAGTCTTGATTTGTGTCCCAAGATATGCTCTATCCTGGAGAATGTTCTGTGTGCATTTGAGAAGAAAGTGTATTCTGTTTTCAGATGGAATGTCCTATAAATATCAATTAAATATATCTGGTCTATTGTGTCATTTAAAGCTCGTGTTTCTTTATTAATTTTCTGTCTGGATGATCTGTCCATTGGTGTAAGTGAGGTGTTAAAGTCCCCCACTAGTTTTGTGTTACTTTCAATTTCCTCTTTTATGGCTGTTAGCAGTTGCCTTATGTATTGAGGTGCTCCTATGTTGGGTGCATATATATTTATAACTGTTATATCTTCTTCTTGGATTGCTCCCTTGATCGTTACATAGTGTCATTCCTTGTCTCTTGTAACATTCTTTATTTTAAAGTCTATTTTATCTGATATGTGTATTGCCACTCCAGCTTTCTTTTGATTTCCATTTGCCTGGAATATATTTTTCCATCCCCTCACTTTCAGTCTGTATGTGTTCCTAGGTCTGAAGTGGGCATGTTGTAGACAGCATATATATGGGTCTTGTTTTTGTATCCATTCAGCGAGCCTGTGTCTTTTGGTTGGAACATTTAATCCATTCACATTTAAGGTAATTATCGATATGTATGTTCGTATTACCATTTTCTTGATTGTTATGGGTTTGTTTTTGTAGGTCCTTTTCTTCTCTTGTGTTTCCGACTTAGAGAAGTTCCTTTAGCATTTGTTGTAAAGCTGGTTTGGTGGTCCTGAATTCTCTTAGTTTTTGCTTGTCTGTAAAGCTTTTGATTTCTCTGTCAAATCTGAATGAGATCCTTGCCGGGTAGAGTAATCTTGGTTGTTAGTTGTTCCCTTTCATCAGTTTAAATATATTGTGTCACTTCCTTCTGGCTTGTAGAGTTTCTGCTGAAAGATCAGCTGTTAACCTTATGGGAGTTCCCTTGTATGTTATTTGTCGTTTTTCCCTTGTTGCTTTCAATAATTTTTCTTTGTCTTTAATTTTTGTCAACTTGATTACTACATGTCCCAGCATTTTTCTTCTTGGGTTTATCTTGCCTGGGACTCTCTGCCCTTCCTGGACTTGGGTGGCTATTTCCTTTCTCATGTTAGGGAAGTTTTCGACTGTAGTCTCTTCAAATATTTTCTTGGGTCCTTTCTGTCTCTCTTCTCCTTCTGGGACCCCTATAACACGACTGTTGTTGTTTTTAATGTTGTCCCAGACGTCTCTTAGGCTGTATTCATATCTTTTCATTCTTTTTTCTTTATTCTGTTCTGTGGCAGTGAACTCCACCATTCTCTCTTCCAGGTCACTTATCCATTCTTCGGCCTCAGTTATTCTGCTATTGATTCCTTCTAGTGTATTTTTCATTTCAGTTATTGTATTGTTCATCTCTGTTTGTTTTTTAATTGTCCTAGGTGTTTGTTAAACATTTCTTACATCTTCTCAATATTTGTCTCCATTCTTTTTCTGAGGTCCTGGATTATCTTCACTATCATTATTCTAATAATTTTTCTGGAAGGTTTCCTATCTCCACTTCATTTAGTTGTTTTTTTGGGGTTTTATCTTGTTCCTTCATCCTGTACATAGTCCTCTGCCTTTTCATTTTGTGTGTCTTTCTGTGAATGTGTTTTTCATTCCACAGGCTGCAGAATTGTAGTTGTTCTTGTTTCTTCTCTGTATACTCTTTTTTCTGACACATTTATAGTACCACAAGCAATTTTAAAATGTGACAGAGACATTGCTTTGATTTATAAGTATTTTTATAATATAGTTATTTTTATGTGAATTCTTCAGTAACTTGGAAAACACATGGCAATGTATGTATACAAATCTTTCTGGGAGATAATCATGTGCTTAAAAAGGTTAGGAAACCTTGATATACTTTATCCGTGTTCTCAGTTGATTGTACCCAGTCTGAAATCATTGTGAACCCCCCAGGCATGCCAAAAGCCTGGGATCTTTTAAGACTTCATTCTGAGTATTGTTATAATAAATATATTACAAGATTGCAGACTTTAGGCATCAGGGAAGTGCCATTCTTAGTTACAGGCCTCATTAGCAACCCACTTTAAAGATCTTCTGCAAATCAGAAACACTGAAGTGTCAGTCATTTTTTCCTGTTATGCCCAAATGGAAATTTTTTTTAATGTTTGCTAACAAATTCCAGTTTTGTTAAAGAGTCACTCGAACCGAACTACTGCCAAAGAAAACGTGTGGAGATAACTTATATTTGGGAGTTAATAGCTTAGAGATCATGTGCTGAATTATGGGAATAAAAGGAAATCCCTTTGGGGGACATATAGAAGGAGAAAACCTGAGGGCTATAAGCAAACTCTGAAGAGTATACCATCATAGAGGGGGGATGTGCTACAGAGGGAGAGGGAGAAAAAAATTGTCAAAATGGTATGAAATAGCCAAAAAAGAGTGCTATGATGTCTAGGAAAGAGTTTGAGAAATATGAGATATTCACTAGGGACCAATGTTAGAGTGAGGAATATTACAATAAGGAAAAAAGTGAGATTACTGTTCTGGACAATTAATAAACCTTTGGTTACTTTAGCAAAAACATGTTTAGAGTAAAGCAAGAGTGGAAGAACTCAGAATTTAATTTGTTGAGGAGTCAGTGAGTATTCACGTAGTTGGAAGAGAAAGGAATAAATAAATAAGATGGTACATTAAGAATCCAGGGGGTGTTTTGTTTGCTTGTTTTGTTTTTGTTTTTTATTTTCACAGGAGAATTCAGCTTGTTTTTTTTAGCTAGGGAAGCCAGAGGAGATTGTAGCTCTCAGAAAGAGAGGATATAATTAACTGGGCAAGATCTCAGAGGGAAGACTGGAGAGAATAAAGCCCAGTTAAAAGGTTATCAGGAGTAGAAAGAAGGAAAATCACCTTTTATTTGACAAAAGGAAGCATTAGCCATAGATCATTCTAGTGCCATTTCAATCTAAAATTCATAGAAACATTAATGAAAGAAAAACAAATTGCCTTCTTTTAAAATGTTCACAGGCTGCTGACATCCTATTCCAGCTACATAATTAAATTACATTTATAACAACGGACATAGGCTGTGGCTATACTGAGACCTTATATATACTCTCCCAAATACAGAGATAATTTTTAATATTAATACATACAGAATAGAACTCCATATAAGCAGAGATTTCATTAGCTGCTAATGAGAATTTATGTCCACACCTCGCACATAGTACTTTAAAGTATATGATAATATTAGTACTAATGGGAGAGTGGAAGAAATATATAATATGTTGATGCTATCTTGTAACATCCAGTGTAGCAACAACAGAGCTAGGAACTCTGACACTCGTGTATTTAATGAACGTCTTTTGGTTTTGAGAAAATTTGGAAAAAACTCTCAAATATTAATTGTACTTCTTCAAGTGATTACATTGAAAAGTTGTTAGACATGGCTGTAAAGAACACAAATATCATTATGTTGTAACAACAAAACTAAATTCCCACAAGTTTCAGAATTTTGATATTAATATAGAATGTGCAAACATAATGGCTTTTGTATAGATCTATTGTCTCTATTTTTCCTTATTTTGCTTGTCTTCCTTTCTTATTTGTTTTCTTTCATTGCATGTATTTTGTTTCCTAAGCTCACTTTTGAAACCAGTCAAATATGTCAATGAATAAAATAACATGTCCATATCAGAGTTTTACATTCACTTTATAAATGCAGAACCATTCCTTTATTTATTCTAATGAAGATGAAAATTAGATTTTTTTCTACATTATAGATAATGCTGCTGAGAATGTTTTGTCCACACATCATGTATACATAAACACACTTTTGGTGTATATAATTTCAACATCACTAGAAATGTCTATACTGCTTTCAAAAGAAACTATACCACCTACAGGGTATGGATATTCCTAGTAATCTACATTCTTACCTATTCTTGATATTGTATTACTTCTTACTTTGTACTAAGTTGGTTGTATAGTAGTATTTCATTGGAGTTTTAATTTTCATTCTAGCAATGATATATTTCTGGCCCCCTCAGCACCATCAATGGATATGGAGGGCCGTGGTTATGGTTAGGAAGGTCCCTTTGATACTGCAAATGGGGCATTTTCCCCCATGAGAATATGAGGTTTTTATCTTTCCAACACCAAAGAGCATATTGGGCATTGATATCCTACAAGATCAAACTCTGCAAACCTCTGTTGGTGAAATCCACCTCCTGGTTAGAGTAATCAAACCAGTACCTGAGGGGAAAAGCCAACTGGGAACCAGTAAGTCTGCAGTCCCTGGAAGAGTGGTAACTGTCAAATAATATAAATTGTCTGAGAGACATAGGGAAATGGGAGAAACTATCCAAGAACTGCACCAAGTGCATATTGCACCTTCCATCCATAGTGCTTTCAACATCTTGGTATAGCCAGTAAGAAGCAGATGGCTCTTGGCAGATGGCTACAGCTTACTGATCATTGAACAACGTAGTGCCCTCCATTGGTGCAGCTGTGCCAACAATCCTGCCATCTTAGATACCTTGGTCTTGGTTCTAGGAGTGCACCAAGCTGTATTGGACTTAGCAAATGCTTTTTCAGTACAGTATACCCCTGGCTGCTGAGTCACAAGATGAATTTTCCTTCATGTGGGACGGGCAGCAATGGACCTTTGAAGTGCTTCCCCAAGGCCATCTACACAGCCCCGTGATAGATCGTGTGATGGTAGCCCGAGAGCTGTCCCTGTTCTCCTTCCCCACATCAGTAGAATGGGCCCATTACATTGATGACATAATGTTGACATGGGAAGACTTGTCTCTGCTGCAGGCCACTCTGTAGATTTTGCTGGAACATCTGTGAGCAAATGGATGGGCAATGAACCTGCAGAAAATTCAAGGCCCAGGCACTGCTGTAAAGTTCTTGGGAGTCATATGGGTGCGTGACAGAAGTGTTGTCCCAGAGGCTGTTATCAACAATGTGCAGGCCTATCCAAACCCTAAGAATGTGGAAGAAGTGCAAGCTTTTGAGAGATTTGGGTTTGGGAGGACTTTTATTCCTCACTTGGCACAGTGCATTTGTCCATTATACTGCCTACTGCCTGATAAAGAAAGGGCACATAGGGGATCAGAGCAACAAGCTGCCTTTGAGAAAGCAAAAATACTAGTGAAGCAGATTAAAGCTCTGGGCATCTCCAAAGCGGGGCTACAATTTGAGTTAAATGTGCCCATGACTCTGGAAGGTATGGGTTGGGCACTTTGGCAGAAACAACAGAAGGAGAGAGGATCCCTAGGATTTTGGTCCCAGCTCTGGAAAGGGGCAGAAAACTGGTATATTCCTGTAGAACAACTGTTCTTGTCAGTGCAGACAGCACCCCTCCAGGTAGAGTCTCTTATGAAGGAACAGCATATCATGGTAAGAATGTCCCTTCCTGTCAAGAGGTGGATGGAGAATATGTTCCATCAACCCATCTCTACCAAGGCTCAACTTGTCACTTTGACTAAGTAGCATGCCTCTTTGCATCAGAGGAGTATCCTGTCTGCCAACCGTCTCTAGAAACGCAGGTTGTACTAGGCCCTGTAGAATATGTATCAGTAGATCCTTCAAATGCCCCCACTTCCTGTGGCAGCCTTTGTGGCCTGTAGAGAGGGAAGGGGGGAAATTCCCACTGATGCCTGGCATACAAATGGGTCTGGTCTGGGCAGACCACCTACATGGACTGCAGTCACTATTCAGCCCAACACTGACACCATCTGGATGAAAAGAGGAATGAACTGAAGCAGCCAGTGGGCTGAACTCAGAGAGATTTGGCTGGTGATCATCACTCATGAGCCTTGGCCATTAACCCTTTGCACTGACAGTTGGGCTGTTCTAAAGGGGTTAACCCTATGGCTTAGACACTGAGAAGACGAGGTGTGGGTGATCATCAAGGTGTGAATAAGCCCTTGTGGGGTCAGGATATGTGGAAAGACATTTGGGTTTGCCTGCAAGGCCTGAGGCAGTCCCCACTCTCTTCCTCTTCCCCACTCATCTTCATAAGGTGCTGACACCCCTTAGCAATCAGGAAGTTAGTGCCCTAGCCCAGGTATGAGCCTAGCAATGGACCCTTCAGTAGACACAGCAGACTGGGTGCATAGGAGGAGCGGCCACCATAGTACCTGGGTGGGATGGTGTATTGCTGAGGATGCCAGATTGCTCTTGAAATACAGTGACTTCATTAATGCAGTAACAGCATGTCCTGGGTATTCTAAACAGTGCCCAAGGCAATTGCCATAGGAATCTTGGGGCCATCCACCAGAGTTCCCAATCAATGAGAGACTGACATGTTGATTATATTGGTCCCCTCCTTCTGAGTGAGGGTTCTAAATATGCCTTGGCTTGTGTGGACACTGCGTCTGGCCTAACCCAAGCTTTCCCCATCACCATGCAAACCAGGCTGCCACCATTAGGGGATTAGAGAAGCTGAGTACCATGAAGAGATACGCTCATCCAGTAGACAGTCATTGGGGATCATATTTCAAAGGTCACAATATACAAGACTGGGCAAAAGAACATGACATTGAATGGAGGTTCCATTTCCCTTGCAACCTATAAGTAACAGGGTTGGTAGAAAGGAAGAATGGAAAATTAAAGCAGCAAATTAAATAACTAGCTGGTAAAACCACCTTGGCCAGGTGGACTAAAGTACTATCCCAGGCTTTAATACATTTGAATGATCAACCAGTAAGGCCTGTTGCCCCATATGTCAGACTAGGGACCCCTACACCCAACACCATAAAGATATGGAGTCTTGGGAGATGGTCATTGTCCCAACTCTCACCATGGATCACTGTGCTGTGCTGCTGAGAATACTCAGCTCCACCACGCCTGGCAAAGGTAATCTACTGGAATTTGCAATGGGTGAGTTATACCCTTGGGTGAGCAGGAACTACTCAATATCCACTCGGATCCCATTGTCCTGCTGCAAGCTGGACTTGTTGAAATGCACAGTGCCTAGAATGGAATATACACTACTGAAAGAGGGGAGAAAGTGAGGGTGCCTGTCTGGCGCACCCCACACCCAGTCCATCTCCATGCCTGAAGTGCTGTTTCCCCAGCCAACATGTATGGTATGCACAACCAGGTCAGATTCCTAAAGCTGCTGCCATACTAACATCTAAGGATTGGGCCGCAAGTGTAATTATTATAGAAGGGGAAGACCTTCCCATACAAGTTCCTATTAAATATCTATCTTTTTGACCTAAGACTCCCTCTGCTCCTGTGGCATCCAGTCATGGAATGGGCACCTAATGAGAATACCTTTCTACAGTGGGCCTCCTCTTAGTAAGCCTGGCAAAGGAATCCATCCAGCTGTTGAGTATGTGGTCAGTTACCCCTCTCTAGCTCATCAGGATTGCCATGGAGGGTATCACCACTCTAGGAAGGGGACTGGAATGCACTAAAGCAATAAATTAAGGAATAATAAGCTAAGATTAGGACTCTCAATTCATCTGATATTACCAATACTGATCCAGAAGCCTGGCCTGTGTCACACACTTTTAATAAGGCTAGGTATGGGTATTCTTTTTCTGTCGATCAAGCTACCTAGGCAACCCATCAAACTGCTGACCAGAAGGTCCTAAAAATACCACCATCAGAGTCCTGGGTGGCTACACTCATATTTGGGATGGATTCATGTGGCCTACCCTGAGTTATGGACATTTGTACACTAGTGCACCCCTATGATGGGGACAGAAAAATCACTCTAAACAGAACCAACACAAGTGTACCAGGGATATGAGCTAGATATCACCAGAACTGTGTAGTCATTCTGTCACATGAAAGAATGGTGACTGGCTTGGCACTGACTGGTTGTGCTGGCCAGGTATTTATTGGGTAGCCCTGAATGGGATCCAGTAGTTGTGTGGCAGAAACCTTTGGGCTCTTGCACCCTGGGTTTTCCCTGGACATAGGAGACAATCTGCCCCATGGTAACAAAAGTTGCAAACCACCATCTCCTCAAGGCCAGATGGGCATGTTCTGTTTCCTACTGGAATGATCGTTTGGCCACCATCTCTGTTCCCTCCGTTGGCCTAAAGGACATTAATAGCACTCATAGAAGGCCTTACTAAATTCACCCAGAAAGTCTTAATGATAGATGACAAAGTCTGTTCTTACTGAACACTGAAGTGTCTCTAATGAGAAAACCTGTCCTCCGAAATAGGATGGGCTTGGACATTGTTACTGCCTCTCAAGGAGGCATCTGTGCCGTTATCCAAACAGAATGTTGCGTATTCATACCTGATGAGTCCACTAATACATCATCTTTATTAAATCACATGGGAACACAACTGAACGCCATGAGTGACTTGACCCCCAGCCTAGGGGATGTAATAAATCAGTGGTTCAGATCCTGGGGTGGAAAACATTATTATTTATTTTGGGAATTATTATCTTAACCTGGTTTTTCTCTTGCATGTGCCTGTACTGTTGCTGTGGTATCTGCCTGCAGGACAACCAGATAGCTGCCAAGTGAGCCACCTCCATGGTAGTAAAACCTGCTGACTGCTCAGGGCACAGTATGCTGGGGGAAGGGGGCGGGGCTTGTAAGGCCAACAGCTGGTTGAGCTTCTAGCCGGACCTGGGCAATTGGAGGCTCCTTACCCGCTCCTCTGTCCCTAAAATGTACGTTCTTCACTAGGAGCTGCTTCAAGGAGGCAGCCTTGAGAGAGTCTGTGTTATTGAGACCATCTGGACTGTATACAAGACTGAACCCTGTTAAGGCCTCTATATAAGCTCTTAAGATTCTGTTGGGCAGGTGCAGAGACCTACTCATCTTGCAGCCACCTGCCTACCAATCTGGAGTGGCTCTCTTTCTCCAATCTCTCCTTGCCTGTCACATACATGGGCTAGTTGTGAATTTCAACCGGAAAAGCCCAGGGTTGCAAACCCCACCAGGTCAAAGTTGTACAGGTCTCCCTTCACTTCCTCACCCTGATGATGTTGTAAACATAAAGAAGCACCTTGAATAGAATATTGTAAACAGCATGGCATCAATGGCCCCTGTAGTCATGGCCTTCATATTGGAAAGCGTCTACTTTTTTTTTTAACATCTTTATTGGAGTATAATTGCTTTATAATGGTTAGTTTCTGCTTTACAACAAAATGAATCAGTTATATATATACATATGTTCCCATATCTCTTCCCTCTTGCATCTCCCTCCCTCCCACCCTCTCTATCCCATCCCTCCAGGCGATCACAAAGCACAGAGCTGATCTCCCTGTGCTATGCGGCTGCTTCCCACTAGCTATCTACCTTACGTTTGGTAGTGTATATATATCCATGCCTCTCTCTCGCTTTGTCACAGCTTACCCTTCCCCCTCCCCATATCCTCAAGTCCGTTCTCTAGTAGGTCTGTGTCTTTATTCCTGTCTTACCCCTAGGTTCTTCATGACATTTTTTTTTTTCTTAAATTCCATATATATGTGTTAGCATATGGTATTTGTCTCTCTCTTTCTGACTTACTTCACTCTGTATGACAGACTCTAGGTCTATCCACCTCATTACAAATAGCTCAATTTCGTTTCTTTTTATGGCTGAGTAATGTTCCATTGTATATATGTGCCACATCTTCTTTATCCATTCATCCGATGATGGACATTTGGGTTGGTTCCATCTCTGGGCTATTGTAAATAGAGCTGCAATGAACATTTTGGTACATGACTCTTTTTGAATTATGGTTTTCTCAGGGTATATGCCCAGTAGTGGGATTGCTGGGTCATATGGTAGTTCTATTTGTAGTTTTTTAAGGAACCTCCATACTGTTCTCCACAGTGACTGTATCAATTTACATTCCCACCAACAGTGTAAGAGGGTTCCCTTTTCTCCACACCCTCTCCAGCATTTATTGTTTCTAGATTTTTTGATGATGGCCATTCTGACTGGTGTGAGATGATATCTCATTGTAGTTTTGATTTGCATTTCTCTAATGATTAGTGATGTTGAGCATTCTTTCATGTGTTTGTTGGCAGTCTGTATATCTTCTTTGGAGAAATGTCTATTAGGTCTTCTGCCGATTTTTGGATTGGTTGTTTTTTGTTACTGAGCTGCATGAGCTGCTTACAAATTTTGGAGATTAATCCTTTGTCCCTTGCTTCATTTGAAAATATTTTCTCCCATTCTGAGGGTTGTCTTTTGGTCTTGTTTATGGTTTCCTTTGCTGCGCAAAAGCTTTTAAGTTTCATTAGGTCCCATTTGTTTATTTTTGTTTTTATTTCCATTTCTCTAGGAGGTGGGTCAAAAAGGACCTTGCTGTGATTTATGTCATAGAGTGTCCTGCCTATGTTTTCCTCTAAGAGTTTGATAGTTTCTGGCCTTACATTTAGGTCTTGAATCCATTTTGAGCTTATTTTTGTGTATGGTGTTAGGGAGTGATCTAATCTCATACTTTTACATGTAGCTGTCCAGTTTTCCCAGCACCACTTATTGAAGAGGCTGTCCTTTCTCCACTGTACATTCCTGCCTCCTTTATCAAAGATAAGGTGACCATATATGCGTGGGTTTATCTCTGGGCTTTCTATCCTGTTCCATTGATCTATATTTCTGTTTTTGTGACAGTACCATACTGTGTTGATTACTGTAGCTTTGTAGTATAGTCTGAAGTCAGGGAGCCTGATTCCTCCAGCTCCGTTTTTCGTTCTCAAGATTGCTTTGGCTATTCGGGGTCTTTTGTGTTTCCATACAAATTGTGAAATTTTTTGTTCTAGTTCTGTGAAAAATGCCAGTGGTAGTTTGATAGGGATTGCATTGAATCTGTAGATTGCTTTGGGTAGTAGAGTCATTTTCACAATGTTGATTCTTCCAATCCAAGAACATGGTATATCTCTCTATCTATTTGTATCATCTTTAATTTCTTTCATCAGTGTCTTATAATTTTCTGTATACAGGTCTTTTGTCTCCTTAGGTAGGTTTATTCCTAGATATTTTATTCTTTTTGTTGCAATGGTAAATGGGAGTGTTTTCTTGATTTCACTTTCAGATTTTTCATCCTTAGTGTATAGGAATGCCAGAGATTTCTGTGCATTAATTTTGTATCCTGCTACTTTACCAAATTCACTGATTAGCTCTAGTAGTTTTCTGGTGGCATTTTTAGGATTCTCTATGTATAGTATCATGTCATCTGCAAAGAGTGACAGCTTTACTTCACCTTTTCCGATTTGGATTCCTTTTATTTCCTTTTCTTCTCTGATTGCTCTGGCTAAAACTTCCAAAACTATGTTGAATAAGAGTGGTGAGAGTGGGCAGCCTTGTCTTGTTCCTGATCTTAGTGGAAATGGTTTCACTTTTTCAGCATTGAGGATGATGTTGGCTGTGGGTTTGTCATATATGGCCTTTATTATGTTGAGGAAAGTTCCCTCTATGCCTTCTTTCTGCAGGGTTTTTATCATAAATGGGTGTTGAATTTTGTCAAAAGCTTTCTCTGCATCTATTGAGATGATCATATGGTTTTTCTCCTTCAATTTGCTAATATGGTGTATCACGTTGATTGATTTGTGTATATTGAAGAATCCTTGCATTCCTGGAATAAACCCCACTTGATCATGGTGTATGATCCTTTTAATGTGCTGTTGGATTCTGTTTGCTAGTATTTTGTTGAGGATTTTTGCATCTATGTTCATCAGTGATATTGGTCTGTAGTTTTCTTTCTTTGTGACATCCTTGTCTGGTTTTGGTATCAGGGTGATGGTGGCCTCGTAGAATGAGTTGGGGAGTGTTCCTCCCTCTGCTATATTTTGGAAGAGTTTGAGAAGGATAGGTGATAGCTCTTCTCTAAATGTTTGATAGAATTCGCCTGTGAAGCCATCTGGTCCTGGGCTTTTGCTTGTTGGAAGATTTTTAATCACAGTTTCAATTTCAGTGCTTGTGATTGGTCTGTTCATATTTTCTATTTCTTCCTGATTCAGTCCTGGCAGGTTGTGCCTTTCTAAGAATTTGTCCATTTCTTCCAGGTTGTCCATTTTATTGGCATAGAGTTGCTTGTAGTAATCTCTCATGATCTTTTGTATTTCTGCAGTGTCAGTTGTTACTTCTCCTTTTTCATTTCTAATTCTATTGATTTCAGTCTTCTCCCTTTTTTTCTTGAATAGTCTGGCTAATGGTTTATCAATTTATGTTTATCCTTTCAAAGAACCAGCTTTTAGTTTTATTGATCTTTGCTACCATTTCCTTCATTTCTTTTTCATTTATTTCCGATCTGATTTTTATGATTTCTTTCCTTCTGCAAACTTTGGGGTTTTTTTGTTCTTCTTTCTCTAATTGCTTTAGGTGCAAGGTTAGGTTGTTTACTCGAGATGTTTCCTGTTTCTTAAGGTAGGATTGTATTGCTATAAACTTCCCTCTTAGAACTGCTTTTGCTGCATCCCATAGATTTTGAGTCATCGTGTCTCCATTGTCATTTGTTTCTAGGTATTTTTTGATTTCCTCTTTGATTTCTTCAGTGATCACTTCGTTATTAAGTAGTGTATTTTTTAGCCTCCATGTGTTTGTATTTTTTACAGATTTTTTCCTGTAATTGATATCTAGTCTCATAGCGTTGTGGTCAGAAAAGATACTTGATACAATTTCAATTTTCTTAAATTTACCAAGGCTTGATTTGTGACCCAAGATATGATCTATCCTGGAGAATATTCCATGAGCACTTGAGAAAAATGTGTATTCTGTTGTTTTTGGATGGAATGTCCTATAAATATTAATTAAGTCCTTCTTGTTTAATGTATCATTTAAAGCTTGTGTTTCCTTATTTATTTTCATTTTGGATGATCTGTCCATTGGTGAAAGTGGGGTGTTAAAGTCCCCTACTATGAATGTGTTACTATCTATTTCCCCTTTTATGGCTGTTAGTATTTGCCTTATGTATTGAGGTGCTCCTAGGTTGGGTGCATAAATATTTACAGTTGTTATATCTTCTTCTTGGATCGATCCCTTGATCATTATGTAGTGTCCTTCTTTGTCTCTTCTAATAGTCTTTATTTTAAAGTCTATTTTGTCTGATATGAGAATTGCTACTCCAGCTTTCTTTTGGTTTCCATTTGCATGAAATACCTTTTTCCATCCCCTTAGTTTCAGTCTGTATGTGTCTCTAGGTCTGAAGTGGGTCTCTTGTAGACAGCAAATATATGCGTCTTGTTTTTGTATCCATTCAGCCAATCTGTGTCTTTTGGTGGGAGCATTTAGTCCATTTACATTTAAGGTAATTATCGATATGTATGTTCCCATTCCCATTTTCTTAATTGTTTTGGGTTCGTTATTGTAGGTCTTTTTCTTCTTTTTTGTTTGTTGCCTAGAGAAGTTCCTTTAGCATTTGTTGTAGAGCTGGTTTGGTGGTGCTGAACTCTCTCAGCTTTTGCTTGTCTGTAAAGGTTTTAATTTCTCCAGCAAATCTGAATGAGATCCTTGCTGGGTAGAGTAATCTTCGTTGCAGGTTTTTCTCCTTCATCACTTTCAATATGTCCTGCCACTCCCTTCTGGCTTGCAGAGTTTCTGCTGAAAGATCAGCTGTTAATCTTTTGGGGATTCCCTTGTGTGTTATTTGTTGTTTTTCCCTTGCTGCTTTTAATATGCTTTCTTTGTATTTAATTTTTGACAGTTTGATTAATATGTGTCTTGCTGTATTTCTCCTTGGATTTATCCTGTATGGGACTCTCTGTGCTTCCTGGACTTAACTATTTCCTTTCCCATATTAGGGAAGTTTTCAACTATAATCTCTTTAAATATTTTCTCAGTCCCTTTCTTTTTCTTTTCTTCTTCTGGAACCCTATAATTCAAATGTTGGTGTGTTTAATGTTGTCCCAGAGGTCTCTGAGACTGTCCTCAGTTCTTTTCATTCTTTTTTCTTTATTCTGCTCTGCAGTAGTTATTTCCACTATTTTATCTTCCAGGTCACTTATCCATTCTTCTGCCTCAGTTATTCTGCTATTGATCCCATCTAGAGTATTTTTCATTTCATTTATTGTGTTGTTCATCATTGTTTGTTTCATCTTTAGTTCTTCTAGGTCCTTGTTAACTGTTTCTTGCATTTTGTCTACTCTATTTCCAAGATTTTGGATCATCTTTACTATCATTATTCTGAATTCTTTTTCAGGTAGACTGCCTATTTCCTCTTCATTTGTTAGGTCTGGTGGGTTTTTATCTTGCTCCTTCATCTGCTGTGTGTTTTTCTGTACTTTCATTTTGCTTATCTTACTGTGTTTGGGGTCTCCTTTTTGCAGGCTGGAGGTTCGTAGTTCCTGTTGTTTTTAGTTTCTGTCCCCAGTTGCTAAGGCTGGTTCAGTGGGTTGTGTAGGCTTCCTGGTGGAGGGGACTAGTGCCTGTGTTCTGGTGGATGAGGCTGGATCTTGTCTTTCTGGTGGGCAGGTCCACGTCTGGTGGTGTGTTTCGGGGTGTCTGTAGACTTATGATTTGGGGCAGCCTGTCTGCTAATGGGTGGGGTTATGTTCCTGTCTTGCTAGTTGTTTGGCATAGGATGTCCAGCACTGTAGCTTGCTGGTCGTTGAGTGAAGCTGGGTGCTGGCGTTGAGATGGAGATCTCTGGGAGATTTTCGCCGTTTGATATTATGTGCAGCTGGGAGGCCTCTTGTGGACCAGTGTCCTGAAGTTGGCTCTCCCACCTCAGAGGCACAGTACTGACTCCTGGCTGCAGCACCAAGAGCCTTTCATCCACACGGCTCCTTAATTTGGGATGATTCGTTGTCAATTCATGTATTCCACAGATGCAGGGTACATCAAGTTGATTGTGGAGCTTTAATCCGCTGCTTCTGAGGCTGCTGGGAGAGATTTCCCTTTCTCTTCTTTGTTCTCACAGCTCCCAGGGGCTCAGCTTTGGATTTGGCCGCGCCTGTGCGTGTAGGTCACTGGAGGGCGTCTGCTCTTCGCTCAGACAGGACGGGGCCAAATCGGAGGCTCTGGCCCACCCAGGCCGAGGGGTAGGGAGGGTCATGGAGTGCGGGGTGGGCCTGCGGCGGCAGAGGCCGGCGCAACGCTGCAGCAGCCTGAGGCACGCAGTGCGCTCTCCCGGGGGAGCTGTCCCTGGATCCCGGGACCCTGGCAGTGGCGGGCTGCACAGGCTCCCCGGAAAGGGGGTGTGGACAGTGACCTGTGTTCGCACACAGGCTTCTCGGTGGCGGCAGCAGCGGCCTCAGCGTCTCGTGTCTGTCTCTGGGGTCCGCACTCTCAGCCGCGGCTCACGCCCGTCTCCACTGCTCCTTTAAGCAGCGTTCTTAATCCCTTCTCCTCGCGCACCAGGAAATAAAGAGGGAAGAAAAAGTCTCTTGCCTCTTCGGCAGGTCCAGACTTTTCCCCGGACTCCCTCCCGGCTAGCCGCGGTGCGCTAATGCCCTGCAGGCTGTCTTCACGCCGCCAACCCCAGTCCTCTCCCGGCGCTCCGACGGAAGTTAGAGCCTCAGCTCCCAGACCGGCCCACCCCGGCGGGTGAGCAGAGAAGCCTCTCCGCTGGTGAGTGCCGGTCGGCCCCGATCCTCTGCGCTGGAATCTCCCCGCTTTGCCCTCCGCACCCCTGTTGCTGCGCTCTCCTCCGCGGCCCCGAAGCTCCCCCACTCCGCCACCCGCAGTCTCCGCCCGCGAAGGGGCTTCCTAGTGTGTGGACACTTTTCCTCCTTCACAGCTCCCTCCCGCTTGTGCAGGACCTGTCCCTATTCTTTTGTCTCTGTTTATTTTTTTTCTTTTGCCCTAACCAGGTACGCGGGGGGTTTCTTGCCTTCTGGGAGGTCTGAAGTCCTCTGCCAGCGTTCAGTAGATGCTCTGCAGGAGTTGTTCCACGTGTAGATGTATTTCTGGTGTATCTTTGGGGAGGAAAGTGATCTCCGCGTCTTACTCTTCCGCCATCTTCCCGGAAGTCCTGTTTAAATATTTTCTAATAGAAGTTCTAGAATATCAGAGAAGATGGGGTGGGAAAATTGACAAAGAAATAATTCATGAGAGTCCCTAGAACAGAAAAAAAAAATTACTCCATATTGAAAAGTTATTAACTGAGTACCAGCCCAATGGATTAAAATGTTTCCAACCAAGATATACCATTATCATGCAATTTTGTAATACCAGAAATAGGAAAAAAGTTTTCAGAGGGAAAAAAGAAAACACACCAAAACACAGGATTATGTGATTATAGTATTCTAGCAATACAGAGAAAACTCTAAAATGTTTCTGAAGAAATTTTTTAAAAGTTATTTACAAAGAATGACTTAAAATTACAAAATTAGAAAATTACAACACTTTCAAAACATGTCTATATTTGTAAGTCTTGAGCATAGGCATATGCCTCCAAAAATGTATCAAGATTCTTTTTCATGATATGAAGCAAGGTGTTATGCAGTTGATTTAGCGTGTGTGTGTGTGTGTGTGTGTGTGTGTGTGTGTGTGTGTGTGTGTGTAAAATGCTTCATGAATTTGCATGTCGTCTTTGTGCAGGGGGCATGCTAACCTTCTCTGTATTATTCCAGTTTTAATATATGTGCTACTGAAGCAAATACTCATTTAGGATTTTGATTAATATAAATATACTAGTAAGTAAAATAATCAGAAAAACTATTTTAAGTGTTGCAAATAGGGATCACATATTACTGCAATAGGAGAGACAATAAATCTTTCTAAATCACTAACTACCCTGTGCGGGACCTAAGGACGCTAGAAAGTAAAATATTGATGTATTGACAACTATTTAAGTGTTACATGTTTAGAAAATATTAAACATTTTAATTTAAAAAAAGGTAAATTGTGGAAATTTACCATTTTGATCACTGCAACACGTGATAGTGACTGGATATCATCCCTGATAATTATGGGTTTCTATGTAACAGTGAAATGTAATCACAAAGAACAGCCATCACAGGAAGCAGAACTTGAAAAAAGGTATTTATCATTATATCACTTGATTCATTCCTATGTTATGCAGTCTTGGCACCTGTGTGCCAGAGAATTTAGCCTCTACATTTCCAAAAAATATTTTGAAAGTCACTATGAATATTCTAGTTTTTATTCCTTCTCAAAGAAAGTCATCTCTTTCCTTTTCCTCTTTTTTATATTGCATGATATGCACCTTGGTAGCAGGGAATAGAGAGGAGAAATATGTTTCTTTGCTATTAAAATAGAGACTCTCATGAACAATGTGTTTCTATGGCCATAGTGCCTGTGCATGCGCCAGTATATGTGTGTTAACCTCATCAGCGTTTAATCCTTAACTGTACTATAGGAGATTACTTAGTACAGAATTTCTTTTTATAACCTCATAGAAGTGAGTTTTGAAGGAGGAATACTTTTTTGTTGTGTTATTTACTGCATGCGGTGCAGCTCAGTAAATAAATTGTACACAGATATAGTTTATTGTATAAAGGAGAACTCTATCCAGAGCAAAGATGACTACACTGGCGTGCTCCGCACTAATCCCTCATGCTTTTTGTATTTGTGCCAAAGTACTTTTGGTAATATTAATTGAGAGGGAACCACATGGTATTTTAAATAGAGTCATGGGAATTTGTCCCATTATACAGCTGAGTAACTGTACAAAACATCCATCAGTAGTGACCACAACATAGAATATTGCATTGTGGCATCAACCCAAGACATTACATTTACCTAATCATTGACTTCACATTTATCTCAATCTATTTCAAGACAAGAAATGAAATGTTTGCTGCAAAATTACATTTCCAGCAATTTCTGATAAAGGAAGGAGATGAACTTTGGAGCAGTTGTTTTCTAAATGGATTTTTAAGACATGTTATATTGGGTCTTGAGTTCATTGATTTGTATTGGACCAAAAGGCACAGGTTGAAAGGGGACAACTCTCCAGTAGAAGGGAGAGTTGGAAGGAGATTGCTTGTTCCCTGAATCAGAGGCATCAAGCCAAATTTAAAAACCTGCTCACAGAGCAAATTTCTTTTGATTCCTTAAAATAAAATTTCAAAACCCTATAAGCACAGTGACATCTTATATCTTTTGGGACATTTTAAAGAGAAAAATGCATTACTTCAGTAGATAGTTCAAAGAATTGGAAATGGGATATAGGACCTTTTACCCCTGGGTTACCATATGATGAATGCCACCCAGGTTTAAAATGATCACAATTCTTTCCATTGTGTTGCACTGTGGTCATTTAAGGAGTAGTCATAAGATTTCATCAAGATAGAAACTCTTGGATTCCTGGATAGGAGGCTATCATAGATCATTTATTTTGATTTCTGAACCTGAAAAAAAACTATGCTAGTTGTTTGTGAGAATATATTGACTTATCGTACAGCAGAATAAAAGGCAAAGCTCTCCCCAGCTTAGCATTTAAATTTCATTAATGAAGCACGCAAACATAAAGCCTTTAATTGTTTTATCCCCAGCTAAAATAACTACAGATTCTCTTTCCATTCACTAAATCAAATCCATTTTTTAATTCCATTAAACTATTTGCTTTAGTATTATCCTGTGGAAATAAAATGCATTAATAAAAACAAAGTTTAATTCTTGTCTCTTAATACCATTAACTGTTTTTCTCATCCTTTTAGCAGATAAAATGTAAATAAGAAGGCAAATAATAATATACAGATAGCATTTTCTCTTCCCTTTTCATAATTTTGGTAGTTATATTTCTCCACCATTAAGGACGATGAGTTTGCTGTTTTTTGGTTTTGGTTCAGTGCTTCCCTTTGGAATTCAATTTTAAAACATTTATCAACATAAAGCATCCATACAAATGGGTTGCATGGAAATTTCAAGCTATTTTGAAGAGAACCTGAGAGGTTCTTGTGCAGTCAATAACCAATCTTATCCTTATCTTGCTTTCAAGCTATTGAATTCAGGGAATGGTTGTGTCCCAGGAATCTCTCATCAAGGGATCTTGGTTTTAAGAGCATCTGATGGGACTAATCAGTGATTCTGTGGTCGCCTTCTATTCAGAGTATCAGGTCATGCACTACTCTGGCACAGAGAGTTGCTTATTTTTCTAGAGAAAGAATGTTAGAAAAGAAGTGGTTAAAAAAAAAAAAAGGGCTTCCCTGGTGGCGCAGTGGTTGAGAGTCCGCCTGCCGATGCAGGGGACACAGGTTCGTGCCCCGGTCCGGGAAGATCCCACATGCCGCGGAGCGGCTGGGCCCGTGAGCCATGGCCGCTGAGCCTGCGTGTCCAGAGCCTGTGCTCCGCAACGGGAAAGGCCACAGCAGTGAGAGGCCCGCGTACCACAAAAAAAAAAAAAAAAAGTAAAAAAAAAAAAGAAAAAGAAAAACAGAAACACAAACAAAACAAAAACCTTGCAATGTTATCCTTTTGAATAAATCCAGAGTTATTTATTTGATTTTGAATTCAAGATGCCATGGTTCAAAAAGTGTTTATTTTTAATTTTTTTTTCCATTTCTCTCTCCAAATTATAGATAAAATAGCTGGCTTTAAAATGGAAAATAAATTGTTATTGGCCATTTCAGACTTGTAAATAATCTACTCAAAGGCTTACAAATGGATGGAATGTAAATTCCTATTTCAAAGAGAACCTGAGAGGTGTTATTTTAATGATTTATGAAGGAAACTGGTATGATGATATATTCAAAATGCATCTGAGCCTCTCATTTCTTCAGTCTCCAATATTCAGACGTTCTTTCCCTCCTCATCTTTCTTATTCTCTTTCTTCCCTCTATCCCTCTCTCTCATTATCTCTTTAATGCTCTGAAAGGAAATCAGCATGTTTTTGACTTTTCCATTATTGCTTCAGTTTTGGGAGAAGACTAGATGATAGATATCCAACTGATTGTAAAAATAGAGTTTAAATCTGTGGAGTTACAAGCAGGTTGATATCAATAAATTATATTCCTGAAGAGCGTAAGCACATAGCAAACTAGAGTGCTGAACAACTTTTAGGTGATGGTATTGAATTTCATATTTCATGGTAGAGTCATGAGTTTGAAACTGGTAAAATTCATAAAGATCATACTCTAATTGAATGTGATGATTTCAATGCATAATTCATCATTTCATATCAAATCTGCATCCCAGAAGACAGTCTATATCTATGAAAAAACATTATTAATGGGTAAATATGAGATTAGATGATCAGAGACTACATTGTACCACATGAAGCTATCATAAGTGATAACTAATAATATACTATGTGCACTATACTTTCTTCTTCTTTGGTTTTGACTGAGATTATGTAGGATGTGTAAAGATATTAATGTCATCTACAAATAAATGTATGGAAATACTTTTTTTAGCATGTTCCATATGTGGAGTTACTTTTGCAGTGATTTTTGTTTTGATATTTTGTTTTCATTTAAATGAGTTTAGCTCTTATCTGTTGGCACTCCACCTTAAATTATCCATGATATTGACTCAGATCCACATTTTACATTGTGTAAAACAAGTCAATGACAATCTACACCCCCGACCTCTGCCTCAAGATTAGGGTAATTCTCTTTGTGGCTTACATCATCATAATCCTCTCTGGCTCAGAGCTGCTTCTTCAACAGATTAATTTCATGGATCAACTCAGTATCCTATCCCTGCTTCCCATTCCACACACACTTGGATGTAAACTGTCCACTCATAAAACTACACACACAGTCTCATGAGATATTTGTGTGTGCTGCATAGTTTACTTATCAATTTAGGAAATGGTAAAAACATCCCTCACATTGTCTATTTCTGACTAAATAATAGCATTTGTTCTAAAAGTAGGTTTTTTTCCTCCCCAAATTTTCACTGGTAATTATTCATTTGCCATGCTGCTCAAATAATGTCTGTCCTCATGACACCTTTTTGATTGTTTTTCCTTCCTTTACTCTTCTCACTTTTCATGGTGGAGAAATCATTAGGGAAGCAAACAAAAGATTCTATGTATTCCTCATGCAAAGGAATTTAGTACTCCCTCATTTTCCCCTTTCCATCTAGACTGTGACAGTGACCCTTTTCTCCATCAAAGATGTTTCTGAGCAAGGACAGTTAACCCTCAGGACAACTTCTTATTATGTTTTTTCAATACTGTAAGTATTTATATAGATAAAATGTGAGACAATGGAATCTGTTACCCATATACAATCCAGTTTGTCAAGATCATATTTTCTTCCAAGAATATAAGAACCTGGTAATCACACTCAGCAATTTGTCACTGGTTGGTCTCTCACCAAATAACATGTAGTTAATTATTATCCTGAAATCAATTTTCTTCCAACCCCAAGTATATGGGAACACCACCGATGGAATTTTTGCTAAATTCACACGTTAGGATGCTGATGACTTCAGTGGTACACTTTTTAAAAATTTAACTCTTATTATGTACCTACCAAAGTATGAGACACTGAGATTATAGCAGTGTAGACAAAAAATCACAGAACATCTCTTATAGAGCTCACTAACAGAAAAGTTAGATCTTTCTCAAAGCTGTATCCTTCTGGTGATTTAGCTTCCAGTGTCCTAAAAATTGATGATTTCAGGGCCAGGGAGCTTCAGTTTGAAATCTTGATATAGCTTTTGAATATTTCCCAGCACCAGTTGAATATAAATAAATAATAATACTGCTAAATACACCACTGGTATCAGTACATTACCTGTATGTTGAGATTCCCCAAAAGATCACCAAAAAATTATATTGAAGTATAACTAAGTTTATTACACTTTCTGCAGTAAGACAGAACATTTTGAAATAGCTTTAGTAGTGTCTCAGAAGAGGGAATTCAGGAGAGGGTATGTATAGGATTTTTAAAGCCTGGGCTAGGTGATTACATGATGACTCTTCTAAATTGAGAAATTGGTTGGTGTTGATAGAGTTTGTGACAGAATTGCTTTGGATTGGAGAGCAAGTGTCTTTGAGCAAGACTTGAAAAGTCACTTTTTATACGTAAGTTATTTTAGTTGCTTCATAGTTTTCCAGGAGTATGTATTTCATGGAGCAGCTAACTAAGTTATTTTTGTTTATTTTCAATATTATTTAGCCTAGGAAAAGTAGTGTATGCCCAATATCAGCCATGTATAATACAGGACTCAAATTATGTTGTTTCAGGTTTTGGCTCACTTAGGAAACTAACATATTAGAAAGGTGTTAGAACATTTTTAGTGAGGCATATTCGTGAAACTTTTAATTATGATAGATTTTGTCTTTGAGACTTTATTTTGCTATATACTTTAGTGATATAGGACCTAAATTCAACACCATTTACTTCAATTGGGAAAAAATATATATACACACACACACACACATATATAATATTGTATAATACATAATATATAAATATGTATAACATATTTATATATTAAACATATATGATTTTCCTTTCTTGTTTTATTTCTTTGTGGGGGGTGGGAATCTTTCCACAGTATTGTACCAAAGATCCTGCAGCCCTACTACTATCAAATTCTTTTCTTTATAATTAATCCTGCATGTTTCATCTATGGCGAGTCATTTCAGAAAAATAAACTCAACATTATTGAATACATTTTTCCCTATGTTTTTCCCTCTTCATGAAGTGCCCTTCTTTCTCTGTGTGCCTAGTTTTTTGTTATCCTTCAAGACTCATTACAAGCATTTCATTCTTAGGGAAAATTCTAATCACTTAAGGCAGAATGAATTTTCCCTAATCAAATAATGCATTATAAATAGTTTTGGAAAATTCATAGTTTCCTAAGGAAAAAAAAAAACCTTAACTAAATGATTAATAAACATGAGATACATTTGTTGGTAATACAAATAATGGCAAAAAAATGTTTTTAAAAATTGATTTGTCACAGATAAAGCAAAGAAGGGATGAGATGGTCTCATAGAAACCAAACGTAGAAAGCTGCACTGGGATAAATGAAACTAAAAGAAAACCTGTTTCAAAGTGTCAAAAACTGCAGGATAGAAAAGTACAATGACAGTGAGTTGAACATAAAGTTTAGAAGTTTGAGGTAATAACAAGTTTGTCAAAGTAGCTTAAATGTAAGGGTGGAGATAAAAACAGGATTTAAGGGGGCCGAGGTGTAATTGAAAAGAGAGGAATAATTATAGACGATACTCAAAAGGTTGGGTGTGATAGTGGAGAGAAATTATGTAGAAGGACCCATAGTTAGGGCTGGGACCTCTTTTGCTTTGCAGGATGGGAAAACAACAGATGGAATATTTATAACTTGGGAGGGAAAGAAAGAAGGTAAAATAGTTGTATCAAAATCCAAGAAGATGTAAAATGAGGTAGTAATGAGGTAAAACATGAGTAGTAGTATTATTCTTGAACTGGAAAAGTGGCATAGGTTACAGAGATGGGGAGAAAGAGGGAAAGAATGGCTGCAGATGTAAATAAGTGCCTGAATCAAGATTAGTATATATGTGAAGATGGACCTAAGGCAATCAGAGAAAGAAGTGTGTGCTGGCTGAGTAGGAGACTTAAGGGAAGGAGGTCTGGAATAGCAATTACAATAATAAAAGTTGCTCATCAAGGATAATTAAAAAGATTGGTAAATTGCTTTGAGAGGTCAACTAAATTTAGAAACAGAGAATTTATAATGGCAACAGAGTACAAATTTATAATGGGAACAAAGTAAAAATTTCTGTAATTTTTATCAGAAGCTCTTAGAATATGAATTGATTTCAGTTAGAGAAAACCATATTTCAGGATGGAGATCTTTTTGAGGACATTTTTTCATGTGAGACAGAAAATCAAGTGGGAAGAGAGTTAGGATGTTAGTGAAAAATATACTCAGCCAAAGGGGCTAAATTTGGGTACGTGAGTCAGCTCTCCCGGTGGCAACAAACAGTCCCCAAATCTTAGCGGATAGTGGCAACAAGCTTTTAAGATTTGCTGACAGATCTGCGGATCAGCCTTGGTTAGGCTCTGTTCTACTCTTTGTCTTCTTAAAAGAATCTTCTCTAACATGGCACTTGTCATGGCCAGTGGCATCTCACTGGCCAAAGCAAGCCATTTCACATGGTCAAGCCTGACCATGGGATAGGTTAATACACACGTCCTACAGGGAGGCCTGGAAAGTGTAAGATATATAAAACTGTTCAGGGAAGGGAGTGGATAATTGGGAAGAATAATAAAATATATCACATTGAACAGGAGGAATGTGAGGCTCAGTGGTAATTTATGGGTTAAAATAAAATGAAGTGGAAGAGGACTGAAGATTAAAACGGTAATGAGTTTAAAGAGAAGAAAGGACTGAGGCAGCTCAGAGATTTATATTGGATGGTAGCTAAAGTTTCTGACGTAGACAACATTCTAGACCTTTCCACTGATGCTAAGTGGTCTACCTCAGGAACATTAGCTACCGTCCAATGAAAGGTCTACATTGAGGTCTTGATAAAACGTTGCTGAGGTAGTAAAATGGCGGTGGATTTTATTAGGGGTAATTGTGTGACTAGAATTTAGGGTTGTCACCATATGAATGTTGAAAATATCTAATTGAATAACGAGCAATAGGAGAAAATAAATCAGTGAAATTCCTGAACCTCCAAGAAAATGGAGGAGTAGCCTGGAGGGGTAAATAAACATCTACATGTAGAGCGGGTGTTGAAGACTTCCAGTTTTCATTTTCTGCAAGTAAGGAGCTTGAAAGTCTCCACTCTGTCTTAACAACAAATAAAAAGCTAAACAGATTGAAAAATTAACAACTTTTCTTGGATGCTTAAGAGAGGGGAGGACACAGGGCAAACTACTGCCCTGAGAATGGAAAGACAGACCTGCAAATATAGCAGGTCTCACCTTACCAGAGAGCAGAGACTCATGAGCAGAAACTGCTGTGGGAACCAGCGCCAGGAACCAGTACCTGGGTGAGAACACCAGAACTGTAATTGATGAATTGCTGGAAGCTAGGTGTGGACAAATCTGAGAGTTAAAAAATTCATGAGCTAGTGGCATAGTCTTTATTTAAACGATAGTATAGCTATATTTCTCCTTTCTTGAATTGTCTGTATCTCATTATATTTAAGGATGGCAAAATAGTTAAGAATTTTATACAGTGAGCTCAATAAATACTTGCTATCAAACAATAAAAAAACAAAATCACGAGGACCCACTGATCAGCATCCCCCCACAGTCTTGTGAGGTTTACCACTAGGAGCTCAACGAGATTCCCACAATAAATATCAGAGAAAAATCCCCTCAAACCGCCTGCTGGATGAGGCGGAAAGGAACCATTTTGAAATAAGCCAGAGCACTCAGCTCTTCTCAAAAAGGCTTGCCCTCACGGGAAGCTTGTTAACCAGAGCCTAAATGGCTGGGATATGATCTGAGACTGACTTACCTGGGGAAGGAAGGTACCCAACTCGAAGCCATTCTAGCCATCCTCTCTCACCTAAGGGGAGAGAAAAAAAAAATTAAACATTTGTGAAATTCAAAGTCCAGAGGCATAGTCTCACTAAGAGAATGAGACCTAATCATAGGACTATAGGACCCTTCCTCTCCCCCCACACATCACCACCACATTACTAAAGAGCTATTTATAACAGTTCCTTTTACCCATTACATCATGTCTGGCTATCAAGTAAAACTTTACAAAATGTACGGAGAGGCAAAAAAACACAAATGTGAAGAGACAGAGCAAGCATCAGAAGCAGATGTAGCAGGGATGTTGGAATTATTAGACTAGGAATTTAAAACAACTCTGATTAATATGATAAGGGCTCTAATGGATAAAGTAGCATACAAGAGCAAATGAGTAGTGTAAGCAGAAAGATGGGAAATCCTAAAGAACAAAAAAGAAATGCTAGAAGAAATCCTAGTATTTTAGGATATGTAAGGGTCAAAAAAGAAGGATAATAATTTGGGAAATTGTTACACACACACACACACATATGTGTGTGTATATATATATGTACACACACACACACATATATATATATCATATGGATAGAAAACAACTCAAATGTTAAAGTAAGAGGTAGCAAAACCTATTAATTCAGTTTGTTATTTATATTAATTTGGGTCAAGTCTAGATTTATTTCCCCTTTACTTTCTGGTTGGCCTAAAATATATGTAAATGGGCATGCTGGAAGGAAGTAGTCATAAAAGTGGGTCTGAGAGAGGACATGCGCTATTTCAAATAGGATGCACAAGGATAACACAAGGGAGTTTAATACAAATGATCACTATAGAGCCAGTCTAAGCCAAGTCTCTCCACTGGAAGAAAACCTGCCTCATAGAGATATTATTGTTTGAAGTTATTCATAGCAACTTTGAATGTACTCAGGAAATCAAGGCAAGTTTTAGAGTTTTTCTCAATATTTTTACTAACATTCTAAGGTTATTTTATATCAAAATGAGTTTCAGCTCTCAGTGTTCTTTTATAAGTTAAGCAAACACTGTAATGTGTATCTTGGAAAACTTCAAAAATCCTTGTCCAAGCTTACGGCTGTCTAGGCAGACTGTGAGCTTTTAACATTGCAAATTACGTAACTTATTTTTTTTTAGAAAAAAGATCTTAATAGTATTACAATTCATGGGTACTGGCTTGGTTCCATTAAGTTTTTACAAAACTTCTTCAAATACTTACTAGTCACATACTCATTAAAAAAATCAGTTCCAAACAAGCATCCAAACATAAAAGACACAATAGATATCTGTTGCTGCTTAACAAATCACACCAAAAATTAATGGCTTAAAAAACTTTTTATTATATCATAGTTTCTGTGGCTCAGGCATCCAGGTATGTCTTACATGAGTTCTTTGCTGTAGTCTCTCACAAAGTTGCAACCAAGGCCAAAGTCTATGGTTTTATCTGATGACTCAACTAGAAAAGGGTCTAATTTCAAGTTCCCTCAGTAGTTCTTGGCAGCATTCAGTTCCTAAGGGTTGTTGGACTGAGGACCTCAGTTCCTCAATGGCTGTTGGTCAAAGGCCCTTGTAGTTCATTGCCATGTGGGCATTTCCTGCATGGTAGTTTGCTTCATCAACCCTGTAAAGCAAGAAGATAACGGGAAAGTCTGCTAGCAATACAGAAGTAACAATCTTTTATAATACAATCACAGAAATGAGATCCTTCTCCTTTGTCATAGTCTATCGGTGAAAAACAAGTCATATGTTTCACCAACACTCAGCACATGAGTGTTGGTAAGGACATAAGTACTGGGAGGTAGAAATCATTAGGGACCATTTCAGATGTCTGCTTATCACATACCTTTCCTTAGTTTTATTTATTTTTTACTTTCTATTTTTAATTTTTTCCAGCTTTATTGAGATATAATTGACATATAACATTGTGCAAGTTCAAAGTATATAATGTTATGACTTGATATGTGTGTATATTGTGAAACGTTTACCACAATAAAGTTGGTTAATACATCCATTGCCTCACACAGTTACAATATTTTTTCTTGTGGTGAGAACATTTTAAGATCTACTCTCTTAGCAACTTTCAAATGTGCAATATAGTATTATTAACTAAGTCATCATGCTGTACATCATATCCACATAACTTATCATCTAATAACTGGAAGTTTGTACCATTTGACCACTTTCACCCATTTATCACCCAACCCCCCCAACACACACACACACACCCCTGGCATTTACCAGTCTGCTCTCAGTTTCTATAAATTTAGGATTTTTTTTTTAAGATTCCACATATAAATGAAATCATACAGTATTTGTCTTTCTCTGACTTATTTCACTTAGTGTAATGCCCTCAAGGCAATCCATGTTATGGAAAATGGCAGGACTTCCTTCTTTTTGTGGTTGAATAATATTCCATTGTATATATACCACATTTTCTTTATCCATTCATCTGTCTGGCACTTTGGTTGTTTCCATGTCTTGGCTATTGTGAATAATGCTGCAATGAACACGGGAGTATGGATATCTTTTTGAGATAATGGTTTTGTTTCCTTTGGATGTATACCCAAAAGTGGAATTGCTAGCTCATATGGTAGTTCTATATTTAATTTTTTGAGGAATCTCCATACTGTTTTTCATAATGGCTGCACCAATTTACATTCACACCAACAATGAACAAGGGTTTCCTTTTCTCTACATCCTCACTAGCACTGGTTATCTCTTGACTTTTTGGTAATAGCTATTGTGACATGTGTGGAGTGATATCTCATTGTGGTTTTGATTTGCATTTCCCTGATGATTAATGATGTTGAGCATCTTTTTGTGTACCTGTTGGCCATCTGTACGTCTTTGGAAAAAAAGTTTGTTCAGATCTTTCACCCATTTTTTAATTGGATTGCTTTTGTTTATTTGTTTTATTTTGGTATTGAGTGGTATGAGTTTCTTATGTATTTTGGAGACTAACACCTTATCAGCCATGGGATTTGCAAATATTTTTTCCTGTTTCATAGGTTACATTTTTACTTTATTGCTCATTTATTTTGCTGCGTTTTTTAGTTTAAAAGTTTTTTAGGGCTTCCCTGGTGGCACAGTGGTTGAGGGTCCGCCTGCCGATGCAGGGGACACGGGTTCGTGTCCCTGTCTGGGAGGATCCCACATGCCGCGGAGTAGTGGCTGGGCCTGTGAGCCATGGCCGCTGAGCCTGCGCCTCCAGAGACTGTGCTCCGCAGGAGAGGCCACAACAGTGAGAGGCCCGCGTACGGCAAAAAAAAAAAAAAAAAAAAAAAGATTTTTGGTTTGATGTAGCCCTACTTGTTTATTTTTGCTCTTGTTGTTTGTTCTTCTGGTGCCATAACCATAAAATCATTGCCAAGACCAATGTCAAAGAGGTTGTCCCCTCTGTTTTCTTCTGGGAGTTATGTGATTTCAGGTCTTACATTTCAGTATTTAATCCATTTCATATTTATTTTTGTGAGTGGTCTAAGATAGGGGTCTAGTTTCATTCTCTTGTGTGTGAATATCCATTTTCCCCAATACCATTTATTGAAAAGACTATCCTTTTCCCACTGGGTATTCTTGACACCTTTGCCGAAAATCAGTTGACTGTACATGCATGGGTTTATTTCTGGGCTCTATATTTCTTTCATTGATTAATATGTATGTTTTTATGCTGGTACTAAACTGTTTTGAATACTGTAGCTTGTAATATATTTTGAAATCAGGAAGTGTGATGCCTATAGGCTTAGTGTAATGCATATAGGTTTATCACCATGATTTTTGTTCAACATACGATGTTATTTAACATTGGCTATGAATAGATCCAGTTTATTAGTACATTTAAAGCAGTCTGTCTTTGGGTTATATATCCTGTATTCCAGAAAAGAATATGTTTCAATAATGATCGCTTAGTGTTGAATTGCTTCTTGAACAACTTGGCCTATCACACTAGGCAATCACTGTGAACAGGTTTTCAAAGTTCAGTTTTATTTTATTTTATTTATTTAATTTTTTTGAAGAATAGTTGATGTACAATGTTCTTTTAGTTTCTGGTGTACAGCAAAGTGATTCAGTTTTATACATATATAGATATCTATCTATCTATACACACACACATATACATATATATATATATAAATATATATGTATTCTTTTTCATATTCTTTTCTATTATGGTTTATTACAGGGTATTGAATATAGTTCCCTGTGCTATAAAAAAGGACCTTGTTTCTTACCATTCTATATGTAATAATTTGTATCTGTTAGCCCCAAACTCCCAATCCAACCCTTCCCCACCCCCCTCCCCTTTGGCAACCAGGAGTCTGTTCTCTATGTCTGTGGGTCTGTTTCTGTTTCATAGATTTTTCATTTTGGCATATTTTAGATTCCACATATAAGTGATATCATTCGGTGTTTGTCTTTTTCTTTCTGACTTATTTCGCTTAGCATGGTAAACTCTAGGTCCAACCATGTAGCTGCAAATGGCATTATTTCATTCATTCCATTGTATATATATATACCACATCTTCTTAATCCATTCATCTGTTGATAGATATTTAGGTTGTTTCCATGTCTTGGCTATTGTAAATAGTGCTGCAATGAACATTGGGGTGCATGTGTCTTTCAAATCATAGTTTTCTCTGGATATTTGCCCAGGAATGGGATTACTGGATCATATGGCAACTCTATTTTTAGTTTTTTTTTGAGGAACCTCCATACTGTTCTCCATAGTGGCTGCACAAACTTACATTTTTGCCAACAGTTTATGAGGTTTCCATTTTCTCCACACCCTCTCCAGCATTGGTTATTTGCAGACTTTTTAATCATGGCCATTCTGACTGGTGTGAGGTGGTACCTCATTGTAGTTTTGATTTGCATTTCTCTAATGATTAGCGATGTTGACCATCTTTTCATATGCCTGTTGACCTGTTGGCCATCGGTATATCTTCTTTGCAGAAATGTCTATTTAGATCTTCTATTTGTCAATTGGGTTGTTTGTTTTTTTGTTATTGAGTTGTGTGAGCTATTTGTATATTTTGGAAATTAAGCCCTTGTTGGTTGCATTGTTTGCAAATATTTTCTCCCAGTTTGTAGGTTGTCTTTTCGTGTATGGTTTCCTTTGCTGTGCAAAAGCTTATAAGTTTGATTAGGTCCCATGTGTTTATTTTTCCTTTTATTTATATTGCCTTGGGAGACTGACCTAAGAAAATATTGGTACAATTTATGTTAGAGAATGTTTTGCCTACGTTCTCTTCAAGGAGTTTTATGGTGTCCTGTCTTGTATTTGAGTCTTTAAGCCATTTTGAGTTTATTTTTGTGTATGGTGTGAGAGTGTGTTTTAACTTCACTGATTTACATGAGGCATCCAACTTTTCCAACACCAGTTGCTGAAGAGACTGTCTTTTCCCCATTGTATATTTTTGCCTCTTTTGTCAAAGATTAATTGATCATAGGTGTGTGGGTTTATTTCTAGGCTCTCTATTCTGTTGAAAGTTCAATTTTAAAATGTGACATTAGGGGCTTCCCTGGTGGTGCAGTGGTTGAGGGTCCGCCTGCCAATGCAGTGGACACGGGTTTGTGTCCCGGTCCGGGAAGATCCCACATGCCGCAGAGCGGCTAGGCCCGTGAGCCATGGCCGCTGAGCCTGTGCGTCTGGAGCCTGTGCTCCGTAGCGGGAGAGGCCACAATAGTGAGAGGCCCGCATACTGCAAAAAATAAATAAATAAATAAATAAATAAAATGTGACATGATTTGACAACAGGTTACACAAAAATACACAAACAAGCAACTATCATCCAAGAATTTGATCTCTGTTAATTTATTCTGAATAGTCTATTAAATGCTGACATTCCAACTGTAATGGGCTCCCCTCTTTTTCCAGATACTCCTGAAAATTTCATTGATGTAACTTCTAAAACACTTTCTACTATAACTATTACAAACAATAACAAATACAAGCATTTGCTAGGATCTTACCAAGAACCAGGAACGTTATATACATTATCCTGCTTAATTCATTACGCTAATCTACAATACAACAAATTGTGTAGTGTGAGGATATTAACTGAGAAAAATTAGCTACGGGTCAAGATTGGAACAGATAACTTTGAGAAAACTTTTGTATACTGGAAAAGTCTCTTTTCTAATTCAAAATCCTTTAGATATGGCATTAAAGGTAAATGCAGAGAATAATTACAATGAAGTACCTTTGTAAAGCCACCATACATATGAATAGCTCAAAGCACTTTTTATTGCATTACTTGATTAATCTTTGTGGTATCCTACTGAGTGAGGGTGAAAGGAATTTTATTTCTCTTTTATGGATATTTTATAAAATGAAACAAGAACTTTAACTTCCAGGTGCTTTCTCCATAGCATATCTATGACTGCTTGAACTAAAAAGTGGTAGGCAAGCTTAGATCTCCTATACAAAATACTTCATTAACTTATTAAATCATACTTTCAGCTAATAGTTTTGAGTGCAAATGTACATTATATGACTTAAAATGAAGGATCTGAAAGAAACCTACAATCTAACAGACAAAGGTCTTAAATATTTGGCTAAGTGGACTTAAATTGGAGCTGACATAATAAAAGCTGCAACCTAGCATTTTATTTTATTTTATTTTATTTTTTATTTTTTTATAGATCTCTACTGGAGTATAATTGCTTCACAATACTGTTAGTTTCTGTTGTACAACAAAGTGAATCAGCCATATGCATACATATATCCCCATATCCCCTCCCTCTTGAGCTTCCCTCCCACCCTCCTTATCCCACCCCTCTAGGTCATCACAGAGCACAGAGCTGACCTCCCTGTGCTATGCTGCTGCTTCCCACTAGCTAACTATTTTACATTTGGTAGTGTATATATGTTGCTGCTACTCTCACTTCACCCCAGCTTCCCCCTCCCCCGCCATGTCCTTAGGTCTATTTTCTACGTCTACGTCTTTATTCCTGCCCTGCCACTTGGTTCCTCAGTACCATTTTTTTTTTTTTTTTAGATTCCATATATATGCATTAGCATATGGTATTTGTTTTTCTGTTCCTGACTTACTTCACTCTATAGGACAGACTCTTAAGTCCCTCCACCTCACTACAAATAACCCAATTTCGTTTCTTTTTATGGCTGAGTAATATTCCATTGTATATATGTGCCACATCTTCTTTATCCATTCATCTGTCTGTTGACATTTAGGTTGCTTCCATGTCTTGGGCTATTGTAAATAGTGCTGCAGTGAACATGTGGTACATGTCTCTTTTTGAATTATGGTTTTCTCAGGGTACATGCCCAGTAGTGGGATTGCTGGGTCATATGGTAGTTCTATTTTTAGTTTTGTAAGGAACCTTCATACTGTTCTCCATAATGGTTGTATCAGTTTACATTCCCACCAGCAGTGCAAGAGGGTTCTCTTTTCACCACACCCTTTCCAGCATTTATTGTTTCTAGATTTTTTGATAATGGCCAATCTGACAGGCATGAGGTTATACCTCACTGTAGTTTTAATTTGCATTTCTCTAATAATTAGTGATGTTGAGCATCTTTTCATGTGCTTCTTGGCCATCTGTATGTCTTCTTTGGTGAAATGTCTATTTAGGTCTTCTGCCCGTTTATTAATTGGGTTTGCTTTTTTGATATTGAGCTCCATGAGCTGTTTGTATATTTTAGAGATTAATTCTCTGTCTGTTATTTCATTTGCAAATATTTTTTGCCATTCTGAGGATTGTCTTTTCATTTTGTTTATGGTTTCCTTTGCTGTACAAAAGCTTTTAAGTTTAATTAGGTCCCATTTGTTTATTTTTGTTTTTATTTTCATTACTCTAGGAGATGAGTCAAAAAAGATCTTGCTGTGGTTTATGTCAAGCAATATTTTTTCTGTATTTTCCTCTAAGCGTTTTATAGTGTCTGGTCTCACATTTAGGTCTTTAATCCATTTGGAGTTTATTTATGTGTATGGTGTTAGGTAGTTGTTCTAATTTCATTCTTTTACATGTAGCTGTCCTGTTTTCCCAGCACCACTTATTGAAAAGGCTGTCTTTTCTCCATTGTATGTTCTTGCCTCTTTTGTTGTAAATTAGGTGACCATATGTTTGTGGGTCTATCTTCGAGCTTTCTATCCTTTACCATTGATCTATATTTCTGTCTTTGTGCCAGTACCATACTGTCTTGATTACTGTAGCTTTGTAGTATAGTTTGAAGTCAGGGAGCCTGATTCCTCCAGCTCCGTTTTAATTTCTCAAGATCCCTTTGACTATTTGGGGTCTTTTCTGTTTCCATACAAACTGTAAAATTTTTTGTTCTAGTTCTGTGAAGAATGCCATTGGTAGTTTGATAGGGCTTGCATTGAATTTGTAGATTGCTTTGGTTAGTATAGTCATTTTCACATTATTGATTCTTCCAATCCAAGAACATGGTATATTTCTCCATCTGTTTATGTTTGATTTTTTTCATCAGTGTTTTATAGTTTTCTGAGTACAAGTCTTTTGCCTCTTTAGGTAGGTTTATTCCTAGGTATTTTATTCGTTTTTTTGAGATGGTAAATGTGATTGTTTCCTTAATTTCTCTTTCTGATTTTTCATTGTTAGTGTATAGGAATGCCAGAGATTTCTGTGCGTTAATTTTGTATCCTGCAACCTTACCAAATTCATTGATTAGTTCTAGTAGTTTTCTGGTGACATCTTTAGGGTTTTCTATGTATAGTATCATGTCATCTGCAAAGAGTGACAGTCTTACTTCTTCTTTTCCAATTTGTTTTCCTTTTATTTCTTTTTATACTCCAATTGCCATGGCTAGGACTTCCAAAACTATGTTGAATAAGAATGGTGAGAGTGGGCATCCTTGTCTTGTTCCTAATCTTAGTGGAAATGCTCTCAGTTTTTCACCATTGAGTATGATGTTTGCTGTGGGTTTGCTATATATTGCCTTTATTATGTTGAGGTAAGTTCCCTCTGTGCTCACTTTCTTTTATTTTTTTAAATTAATTAATTTGTTTTATTTATTTATTTTCGACTGTGTTGGGTCTTCCCCACTACACACGTGCTCTCTCTAGTTGCAGTGAGTGGGGGCTACTCTTTGTTGTGGTGCGCGGGCCTCTCACTGCACTGGCCTCTCCCGTTGTGGAGCATGGGCTCTAGGCACATGGGCTTCCGTAGTTGTGTCTCACAGGCTCTAGAGCACAGGCCCAGCAGTTGTGGCGCACGGGCTCCATTGCTCTGCATCACATGGAAACCTCCTGACTAGGGTTTGAACCCCTGTCCCCTGCATTGGCAGGTGGACTCCCAACCACCGCGCCACCAGAGAAACCCTATGACCAATTTCTGGAGAGTTTTTATCATAAATGGGTGTTGAATTTTGTCAAAAGCTTTTTCTGCTTCTACTGAGATGATCATATGGTTTTTATTCTTCAATTTGTTAATATGGTATATCACATTGATTGATTTACATATATTGAAGAATCCTTGCATCCCTGGGATAAATCCCACTTGATCATCGTGTATGATCCTTTTAATATGTTGTTGGATTTTGTTCGTTAGTATTTTGTTCAGGGTTTTTGTGTCTATGTTCATCAGTGATATTGGTCTATAATTTTCTTTCTTTGTGACATCTCTGTCTGGTTTTTGTATCAGGGTGATGGTGGCTTCGTAGAATGAATCTGGGAGTGTTCCTCCCTCTACAAATTTTTGGAAGAGTTTGAGAAGGATGGGTGTTAGCTCTTTTCTGAATGTTTGGTAGAATTCGCCTGTGAAGCCATCTGGTCCCGGACTTTTGTTTGTTGGAAGATTTTTAATTACAGTTTCAATTTCATTACTTGTGGTAGGTCTGTTTATATTTTCTAATTCTTCCTGGTTCAGTCTTGGAAAATTGTACCTTTCCAAGAATTTGTCCATTTCTTCCAGGTTGTCCATTTTATTGGCATATTGTTGTTTGTAGTAGTCTCTTATGATCCTTTGTATTTCTGCAGCGTCACTTGTGATTTCTCCTTTTTCATTTCTAATTTTATTGATTTGTGTCCTCTCCGTTTTTTTCTTGATGTGTCTGGCTAAGGGTTTATCAGTTTTGTTTATCTTCTCAAAGAACCAGTTTTAGTTTCATTGATCTTTGCTATTATTTTCTTCGATTCTATATCATTTATTTTTGCTCTGATCTTTATGATTTCTTTCCTTCTACTGACTTTGGGTTTTCTTTTTTCTTCTTTCTCTAGTTGCTTTAGGTGTAGGGTTAGATTGTTTATTTGAGATTTTTCTTCTTTCTTGAGGTGACTTGTATTGCTATAAACTTCCCTCTTAGAACTGGTTTTGCTGCATCCCATAGGTTTTGGGTCATCTTGTTTTCATTGTCATTTGTCTCTAGGTACCTTTTTTTTTGCGGTATGCGGGCCTCTCACTGTTGTGGCCCCTCCAATTGTGGAGCACAGGCTCTGGATGCACAGGCTCAGCAGCCATGGCTCACGGGCCTAGCTGCTCCGCAGCATGTGGGAGCTTCCTGGACCGGGGCACGAACCCGTGTCCCCTGCATCGGCAGGTGGACTCTCAACCACTGTGCCACCAGGGAAGCCCTCTAGGTACTTTTTTATTTCTTCTTTGATATCTTCAGTGATCTCTTGGTTATTGAATAGCACACTGTTTAGCCTCCATGTATTTGTGTTTTTTAACGTTTTTTTCCTGTAATTGATTTCCAGTCTCATAGCATTGTGGTCAGAAAAAATGTTTGATATTATTTCAGTTTTCTTAAATTTTCCGTTGCTTGATTTGTGACTCAAGATGTGATCTATCCTGGAGAATGTTCCATGTGCATTTGTGAAGAAAGTGTATACATCTCACTTTTGGGTGGAATGTTCTATAAATATCAATTAAATCTATCTGGTCTATTGTGTCATTTAAAACTTTTGTTTCCTTATTTATTTTCTGTTTGGATGATCTGTCCATTGGTGTAATTGGGGTGTTAAAGTCTCCTACTATTATTGTGTTACTGTCGATTTCTCACTTCATGGTTGTTAGCATTTGCCTTATGTATTGAGGTGCTCCTATGTTAGGTGCATAAACAATTATAATTGTTATATCTTCTTCTTGGATTGATCCCTTGATCATTACATAGTGTCCTTTTTAAATGTTCATTTTTATGAAGTAAATAGGGAAGGAATCTCTGAAGAGCTTTGTGAAAAAGCACTCCCTCTATCCAAGATTTTTTATCTAGACAAGGCTTAAGGAGATTTGGTCTGTCGTCTTAATTCAGGATATATTTAGCAAGCCCCTATAGTGGCCAAGCTGCTGAATATAGAAGTAAGTGAGAATGTCTGTTCCTAGAAAATATTCAGTCCCATAGGGAGGATGAAACAAGTACTTAAATATCTGTAGTATGTGGCACATCATAAACATCATTAGAGAGGTGAAACAAGGTGCTATTGGGGTATAAAGGAGAAAGAAAAGTCATGTGCTGGCTGCAAATCAAGAGAGATTTCAGAAAGATAACTCCTCCTGTATGACAGGTACACCGGTGAATGAAGCCATTTGTCTGTGTTATACCCACGGTGATTTTGAATAAACAGAATTTCAGCATGCTCATATGAGATGGATGTGAGAGGGCATTCCCCCAAAGGAAAACATTTTTTTAAAAAGGCAAGAATAAACATTTACTTTGCAACAATTACTAGTCATGTAATTTACCTTGAGAGCAAATACATGGAAAGAATCTATCACCATCAGGAAAAGGTGATTTTGAAGGACTTTTAATACCAGATTTACTTCTCCTGCAATATATATGTATATATGTATATGTGGTTCATCACAAAGAAATTTATAACTAATATGTTAAATAATATTAGTTTTTATAATGATCCCTTCATAGTATCTAATTGCTTTATTTTATATTGCATTTTCAGTCTTTGTTATCCTAATGATCTGCTAACACCTCACCTCTACTATCAAGACACTATTTCTTCTGCTTTCAGTTGCACTGTTTACTCTGGAGGCTTCATGCGTAACTTTCACTGTGCACTTCTCTTCAGTGCCCTCCTGGCTAGTATTTACTTTTCCCTGGGTACCCCATCTTCTTCCTTTTGAGTTACTCTTTCAGTTTGCTTGTGTACGTCTGCAAGTAACTTCCCAGTTAAAGATGGATAGCAGATAAGATTTCTTATGTTTAATCCTGAACTCATACTTTAAAATTTTATTTTAGTGGACATATAACTCACAGAGAAAATGACTTCCGTTTAAAGCTTTGGAGTCGTTTTCCATTTTCTATTGTCTTTTTTGGTATGCAGTTTTTCTGAGGCAAACTCTGATGCCATTCTTACTTTTGTTCAGTTTTTGTTTTCTATCTCAGTATTTGTTTCTGTGATTGTTTTTTCTTTCCTTTCTGTAAGCTATTTGTTATTTTCTTCATCCCTGTTATATGGAAAAAAAATCACTGAGATTTTAGTTGAAGTCATTGTGTCCATGTGTGTTCCTGTTGTGTGTATGCGTGTGTATACTTAATCCTTTTCTGTGCTTAGGGATCCTGTCAATTTTAAGTCTCCTGTCACTTTTTATTACTGTAAAATTTTCTGCTATTAGTTTCTTATAATCTGTACTATATTTTCTCTTTCCAGGAATTCTATTATTTGTGTATTTGACAACATGCAGTATACCTTTATGTCTCCCAAATTTTTAGTTTCTTGTTTTGCTCTAAATTCTACAAGGTTTCCTTATTCTTCTGTCACTTTTTCAGCTCTCCTAATTTTCAAGGGGTATTTCTTTTTTTGTAATTTTTTTTCTGACTTTTCATAGAACCCCATTCTATTTTTTATGAATATAAAATCTAGAATTGTTCTAAGGAAACCTATTAGATATAGTTTTTTTTTTTTTTTTTCTCCAGTGTTTGAAATATCATTCTTTCATCTGGGACCAGAGGTTAGCTTTCTTATTTGTGTTGAAAGCTTTTTTCACATGTTTGGTGATCCTTGAATATCCACTCATTTCTAATAGTGGGTGGGACTTTCAGGCTGGCAGACTTCAGCTAGTAATATGCTGGCAGGAATTTAGCTATTATGTAGGTATCCCCAAGCCCATAACATGAAACATGCATGGAGACTCTATAACTGTGACAGGTATCCCATCATTCGGTTTCTTCTAAGACTATTTGTTCAAACTCTTTAGAGATAACTTATTTTGGATCTTTATGGTTTTCCTTGTAATTGGACTAGAAAGACTGGGTCAAGAGTGGGTGGACCATTGCACTTACATGCACTCAGTACCTCAAGTTCCCACCCCCTCTTCTCATACCTACCTCTGCTGTCACTATATTTCTGGAGTCCAGCATTTCTTGATATTCTTCAGGGCCATTCTACTATATCCTCTGCTACTGTTAACATTTTTTTTTTTTTTTTTTTGCGGTACATGGGCCACTCACTGTTGTGGCCTCTCCCGTTGTGGAGCTCAGGCTCCGGACGCACAGGCTCAGCGGCCATGGCTCATGGGCCCAGCCGCTCTGCGGCATGTGGGATCTTCCCGGACCGGGACATGAACCCATGTCCCCTGCATCGGCAGGCGGACTCTCAACCACTGCGCCACCAGGGAAGCCCTGTTAACATTTTTTAAACCTTTGTTTTTATCAGTCCACCCATCTCTGTCTATTTTTTGTCTTCTAGAGAAGTTTTAGAGTTTCTTACCCACATCCTACATATTATATTCTGTTTATTGATGTATATACTTTTCTGTTTTCTACTTCACCCTTATTTTAGTGTATTCTTAAGTGGGACAGATTATAAGCATATGTTCTTGATTTGCCATCTTAAATCATAAGTTGAAACCATTGTTTTTCTTTTTTAATCAGGGAAGTGATTATTATCTGAGATGTGTTTTAGAAAAATAACATAGTAGTGTGCAATATGGATTGGAGTGGGTACAGGGAATATAGATTTTGAGGTTGAGTCTACTCAGTGTGTCAAAAGAGATATAATAAGGATGGGAACAGAGGAAATGGAAAGGTAGAGCTTTTTAGAGTTGAATTTATGGAATCTATCAACTTTATGTGCTTTGGACCAAATTTTGCTGGTCTATAAGTGCTGGAAGTTAAAGAAAAAGCAACATATCAAATACCATGTAAGACAAAATAGAAAAAAAGCTACATGATTAAAAGTCTGATTTTTTTAAAAAAATTTTATTGTGAAAAAATATATATTGAAAACTTTATGAACCTGTTAGTAGTTTAACAAATTGTTATAAACTGACCACTTGTTCTAATTACCATGAAAACATAACAAATAAACCTAAAACTTGCAGTCTAAAATATCCGTTATTATGCTTATGAATTCTGTGAGCAAGGAATGTAGACAGGGGCACCAGGAGTTGGCTTTTCTCTTTTATACTGTGTCTGACTTTAGCTAAAAGGCTTGAAGCCTTATTCACTCGTGAGCTTGGTGATTAATGTTGGCAGTTGGCTGGATGCCTCAGATCCTTTCCAATAAGACCTCTCCATGCAGTCTCTCCATGAGGTCCCTTTTCATGGGCTAATTTGAACTTCCTCACACCATATTAATTGGATTCCAAAGGCAAGTTTCCTGACAGAGAGCAAGGCAGAAGCTTTATCCTATTTATGACTTAACTCACTCCGTATACTACTGGTCTAAGCAGTCACAAACACCCATTTTCTATTAGGGGTGTTAGTCACAATGGAAGGTCATAGAGGTTAGTGTTTCCATCTGTGGAAAATATCACGCTGATCAAGAATTAAAACATTGCTAACAGGGTATAATCTACTTCTTTATCTTTCTTGATCCCAAATTTTTGCATTGCCTTAGAGGTAATGACTTTCTTGATTTTTATAGTACTTATTTACATTTCTTTAAAATTTTGCTACCTTTTTGTTTATCAATAAATAAATACTTTACTTTTGGCTAGCTTTTAGACACTATGTGTATAAAATCGTACTGCGGTTATTCTTTTGTATCTTGTCTTTTTAAATTAACATTATGTATGTGAGATCCACGTTGTTGCATGGAGGTCATTCTGAAGCTTACTGTGTATTAGAGTACATTCAGCTCCAGTATTAACCATAGCTGTCACCTTTTGTTTACTTCTGGGGTACCAGCAAATAATGAGCTCAACATGAGGCATCTGATGGCCCCCAGCGTCCCTCATCTGGATGTGATCTTGGCCTGTGTCCTATATGCAGGGTGTAGGAGACACCTAGCCAAACAGGACTGTATCCCTGAGGCCTCTGCTGGAGCAGGTGCGGCACTAGAAATGGTAGGGGTGGTAGGGACTGGCAGGTCTGAATTGTTGTTCTAGTTGTAAGGTTTTCCATAGACCAACCAACACAGCATTGGGTTGCCAGTTTATCTTTTTAGGTTGGGTTCCAGTAGCAATGAAGTCAAACCACATTTGCTTCCTGGTTACCTTTACTGGACCCTTTACAGCAGATTGGGATACCTTTTGGCTTCTTAAGCTCCCTCTGTCTCAGTTCTTTCCCACAGCCACCTGTACCTGTTCCGGGGATTTGTCAGTTTCCCCCTGATCAGCAATGAATTGTTGCATCATATGTATCTTGTTCCACACTGAGCTCAGCATGGATATCAGCATCCCATACCAGCTACTGACGGTGGACTGGAGTAATTTGGCTTTCATTCCTATAGTGAATGTGGCCCAGTCAGGGCCTTCGAAGACAGGAGTATGGATGGTCTGTCTCATTCCCAATGCCCTTAGAGTTTGTCATACCTCATCTATAGATTTCGAGGGTCCCACATGCCTGGAAAGATCCCCGGTCATTGGGCCAGGCTGCCTTGCAGGCTAGAATAATCCAATCTATAAGGGAGAGAGTACATTGAACTCCCTAAATGCCATCCAGGTGCTGTTGGAGGGCAGAGTGTGTGATGATGTTGCTCCTCCTCTGTCTTCTGCCTGGTCAGAGAAATGCCACAGCTCCCTGTATCCCATAGCTGCACTAGCCATACCTGGTACTTTCCCTGGTCTTTTGTTGGAACTTGGCAGCTATATCAGTAAGCTCAGCAAGTATATATTTTCTCATCGTGAATGTTTCCTGACTCTTAGGCTGCCCTGCTGGCTGGGGTTGTTTTCTCTGGGCTTTTGCTTTCCTTCGTATTAGGGATCAGATGGCAGGGGGGTCTCCATTTGTTTCACTGTCAATCACCACAGCATACTTCTCTGTTCTTCTGACTTTCCCAGAGATTCCACCTCTTAGCATCCCAATCAGGCTTTGTAACAAATGCTCAGACCTTAATCCAAGGCAGTTTGTATCCCCCTAACTTTGCAAACGACACACTTATTATCCTACTCTCCCACTTTGTCTGCCAGCCCTGAAGCTGGCAGAGTAGTGGACAACTTAAAGTCCTTCTCTAACTTCAGCTCTTCCAACTTTCTAACTTGAGCTTTAGCCACTCATTGGGCATCAGGTGTCCAGCTGAACTGCCCATGGTGAAGGCCAGCCTACTGTTGCAGCCATTGGTTTCCCTTCTTTGCTATAGTGTGCTATGTGCAGTTCCTCAAACAAATGTAGTAAACCAGCTGGCATTTTGGGGGCATCCCCGAATTCACATGGTGACTCATCTAACATTCAGGCCACCTCTCCCCACATAGAGGTCAACAGCCAACTCAGGATTTCACTCCTCAGTTGCCTCTTTCCCAAGACCCATTTCTTTAGTCTCCTGGCTGGCTTACCAGTTGTTGTTTCACAACCTCACAAGTTCCCTGGGGGAAATTCAACAATGGCGTGCATATACAAAGAGACCAAAGGAAGAGGCAGACTGCTCCAGATTGATAGGGTGCAGTTTTATTAAGCAAGGGAACTTACATATGAGGCTTGTCTTGGATGGCTGCAAAATGAATTGATCTCTGCACCCACTCGCCAGATTTTTATGAGTTTTATACAGAGGCTTTAATGAGGTTAAGTCACATACATGGGCCAGATGGTCTTAATAACACAGTACTTCCTCAAGGCTGTGTCCTTGAAGTAGCTCCTAGTGCAGGAACAATGTGCAGACTATACATTCCAAGGACAGGGGAAGGGGCAAGGTGCCTCTGTTTGCCCAAGACCAGGTAGAAGGTCATCTGGCAGTCATATCCTCTTGCAGATCTCGAGGACCTCCTTCAACAAGATCCTAGCAGAGAGATTCCTTCAAGTCTGGAGACTCAGCAAATACCACACTACTGCTCCTGCTTGACAACCAGGTTGGTTTTAAGAACACACAGAATGTGGAGTGTATCCCACTGTCCTTAGAGCCATGTGGCTGGTAAGAAACATTTTCATTTCTGCAACTGAGTGGGATGTGTACACCAGAGACTCACTCAGGATCTGCGCTCTGACCAAAGAGAGCACCAGGAAGGAGACTGTTCCCCTGAGGAAGGATTGATTTGTGTGCTGTTATCAATCAGTTCAAAACTGGTTAAGGACTAATTTGTTTTATTAAAAAATAAAATCTGAAGTACTCATTATGTCACAAACAGAATATATATATATATCTCTCTACCTAGGAATATTAGCTTGGATTGGTGTTTTCAGCAGAGGACAGGAAGAGGAATTTGGAAACTCACTGTATAGTGTGTAGAATTGTACTTTATCTCCCTATACAGGGACAGATAGTAAATATTTTTGACCTTGTGGAACATATGGTCTCTGTTACAACTACAGTTGACCCTTGAACAATATGAGTTTGAACTGCAGCGGTCCACTTGTACAAGGATTTCTTTTTTTTTTCTATAGTAAATAACACGGTACTACACGATCCATGGTTGGTTGACGAGGATCTGTGGATACAGAGGAACTGTGGATACAGAGGGTCAACTATATGTTATATGTGGATTTTTGATGGCACAGAATGTCAGTACCCCAACCCCTGTGTTGTTCAAGGGTCAGCTGTACTCAATTCCACAGATAAGCAGCCGTAGACAATATGTAAAAGAATTGGTGTAGCTATGTTTCATTAGTTATTTACAAAATCAGTGTAGGATAGGTATGACCAGCAGGTTGTAGTTCTCTGACTTGTGATCTACAGTATAAAACTCAAATTTTCTGAATAATGAGAGAGAAATAGTGTATGGAATGTAGATGGAAGGTTAACTTCTTTTCCACATCCCACTCAAAATCTGAATTTTAACCTCAAACTCACTACCACTCTCCTACACTTCCTGAGCCTCTCTGAGATTCTGCAAGAAAATTTGTTTACGTCCTATCAGTTTATGCCCATGTAGGAACTTAAGTATTCTCAAAAGTTCTCAGAAGTTATTTGTTCTGAAAAGGCAGTAATTTCTCATATACCTGTTTTCAGTCTTTGCAAAAGGTAAAGGATACAAAACAGACTACTTTTATTGACTCTTTTTTATTTTATCTCTTGCCTTTACCCTTTTGAGTTTGCACTTTATACCTGTGCTGTATTTTATTAGAGTAATCAGAAAGAAGTAGAAGGAAAAGCACGTCTTGTCTTCTGCCAGAAGCTGACCTCCTCTTCTCTGAATCCAGATTTCTACTGGATAACTTCCGCAACTTTCAAGTGTTAATTTTAGTGTAGTAATAGCTATTCAGTGATAATCTAATCTCTTTATGAAGCACTTTTTTTTTAAAGTGAAATTGTATTGAGTGCACGGTGAGCGTGACATTTGGCAACTACTTATTTGTTGTAACTGAATCATGAATGTTGACATTGCCCCTAATCCAGAAGATTTTCTTAATCTTTTCTTCTTTTAGAATGGAATAAATATAGCAAATGTGAATAATAACTAGAGATTGAGGCCTGTGTGGCTTTTTTTCTACCTAGTTAAAGAAGATAAATTATTATAGCTACACTAGATTTTGCAAAGGCATGTGTTAATAATCAAACCAATTTGACTCAATTTGATAACTACTACTGTAATAAACAATGGACTGTTCCAATTTACTTAATTTTTTTTTTGGTATCGCTTACACCATGATATTTTTTGACTTAATTTTTAAAATAAAATATTTCAGATTGTTCACCTTGGTTATCATCTGGATATAATCTAAGTTTATATAATGAAGGTTGTATATTAATTCTATAATAATCAGTTGTTTAATTTTTCAATATCTTTGCATCTTATAATTTTGCCAGTAGGCTTCTTACCACCAAAGAATATTAAAGAGAAACTAAGACTGAAAATAAGATCCTCTAATTTTTTTTACTTCCCTCTAATAAGAACAGTAAGATGATATTTCAGAATATGAACAAGTACCAAAGTTTAACTGTCCACAGGAGTTTATGTACATCTTGAGGGTTTGTTTTTCCATTTTAGAGCAATAAGATAAATTGTATAAATCAAGTTTAATCCAGTCTATTTCCCATCTTTACTGGTGTAAACTAGGGTGACATAATGTGTCTAGTTTTATTCTATTCATTTTATTCTGCTATATGGGGAAGAAACCTTACATTAAGGTATGTTTATGATCTAAAAGGAACTTTTCCATCTCAGCAAGCTGTAGGGGCTGATAAGTCTTTCAGCTGGTCACCCATAAACGATCGTGCAGTGACAAGTTTTCTCTCACTGAGATATTCTGTAGCAATCTGCACAGAAGCCAGTGCACTATAGAAAGACCTGAGAAATGGTAAGCTCAGTCATGAGACCAATTGCTCTCATGGTAAGAATCTGAATAGAGACCCTAAGTCTAAAATCATTGAATTTTATCTTGGTAGCACACACATACATTGATGGATGATTTACTGACCTGCAGTATAAACTAGACATTATACCATATTCTTATTTTCCTTATGAAGAGCCTAGGGCCCAGTAAATCTCCTGAGTTATTATACACATTTCTAAGAAATGTGTTCATTGTTTTCTGTAAAATTAAGCCTAGAGTGTAGGCAGAAGATAATTGTATCCCATACAATATTACTCCCAACCAAAGAGGAAAAATATTAAGGTAATTAGTTCACTCTCTAAGTTTCAGAGGTTTTATCACTGTGTATCCATCCTATCAAGCAGAAATGGTTGACCTTATAGAATGGTGGATTGACCTACTAAAAGTTATATTGGGTGGGCCAAAAGTTTGTTCATTTTTTCTGTAAGATGGCTCTAGTAGCACTTAGTTGTCTTTAACTTCATTTAAAAAAATTTTGTTAGAGTGTATGTGACAGCTGTCATATCAGCGTGCATTTAAAAAAAGGCCTATCAAAATTGGTGAATTTTTGTGTAGCCATTTTAATATTGAAGGTGGAAGGAAAAAAGCAACATTTTTGGCATATTATGCTTTATTATTTCAAGAAAGGTAAAAACGCAACTGAAGCACAAAAAAGGTTTGTGCGGTGTATGGAGAAGGCGCTGTGACTGATCATGTCAGAAGTGGTTTGTGACATTTCATGCTGGAGATTTCTTGCTGGACGATGCTCCATGGTTAGGTAGACCAGTTGAAGTTGATAGCTATCAAATCGAGACATTAATTGAGAACAATTAACGTTATACCATGTGGCGGGAGATAGCCGACGTACTCAAAATATCCAAATCAAGCATTGAAAATCATTTGCACCAGCTTGGCTGTGTTAGTCGCTTTGATGTTTTGGTTCCACATAAGTTAAGCAAAAAAAAAGCTTCCTGACTGTATTTCCTCATGCAATTCTCTACTTAAATATAATGAAAACGTTCTGTTTTTAAAACAAATTGTGATGGGTGATGGAAAGTGGATACTGTACAATAATGTGGAACAGAAGAGATCGTGGGGCAAGCTAAATGAACCACCACCAAGCACACCAAAGGCCAGTCTTCATCCAAAGAAGGTGATGTTGTGTATTGTATATGGTGGGATTGGAAGGGAGTCCTCTCTTATGAGCTCCTTCCAGAAAACCAAATGATTAAGTCCAACAAGTACTGCTCCCAGTTAGACCAAGTGAAAGCAGCCCTCAACAAAAATCATCCGGAATTAGTCAACAGAAAACACATAGTCTTCCATCAGGATAACGCAAGACCGCATGCTTCTTTGATGACCAAGCAAGAACCGTTACAGCTTGGCTGGGAAGTTCTGATTCATCCGCCTCATTCACCAGACATTGCACCTTGGGATTTCCATTTATTTCAGTCTTTACAAAATTCTTTTAATGGAAAAATTTTCAGTTCCCTGGAAGACTGTAAAAGGCACCCGGAACAGCTCAAAAAGATAAAACGTTTTGGGAAGATGGAATTATGAAGTTGCCTGAAAAATGGCAGAAGGTAGTGGAGCAAAAGGATGGCTATGTTGTTCAATAAGCTTCTTGGTGAAAATGAAAAATGTGTATTTTATTTTTATTTAAAAACCAAAGGCACTTTTTGGCCAAACCGATATTAATATGCTTACTGAGGGTGGAGGAATGTCCTACAAATTCAGTGTATGCTTTGAGCCAGCAACCAGTAAATAGTTTTCTTTCTCCTCTTAGTGTAAACTATGAGTCCAGAAACCAAGAATAAATGTGGGAGTGGCTCTCTGTTGATTCTAATTATCACCAATGTTGCTTTCCATCTTCACAGGGTTAAATACTGTTGGTCTAAAAATTTTACTTTTCAAAGAATAATATATCCACTAATATAAACAGTGTTTTCACCAGACTGCATACTGAGACGACCACCTGATCCCTTATGACATTGAACTAATGCAGAGGTACAATGTACTCCAGTACTCTAACATTAGTTTAGTTTATTTTAAAGCATATCTTCATTTACCCCCCCTGATCTACTCTTCAATATCCCTACTCTTCACTCTGTTCTGGGATGCTGAATGGTATAAACCACATCAGTAATCTCTGATTTCAGGGTGGTTTCAGCCAATAGAAGAGTCCTGGCAGAAGATCCAAAGGTTGGAGAGAGTGAGGTCAGGGTATTTGTGTCCCAGAACTCTCCCTTTAAGATTGCCTCGTGCTAACTACTCCCCTGTAATAAAGGTCACTACTTCTTTGGAGATAGGTGATCTTACAGATCCTTTTCAGTTTATATTCATTACATTCCTTTGTCCTCTTGGCATGACCATGGTAATAGCTCAATTGCAATTGAACCACAGGTTAATGTACTATTTTACTTGGAGTTGTCAAGCAAGGGTAAGCATGTCTTCATTTGTTTAAGGATACTTTGTTGAAACGTGGTTACATCATAATATTGAAGAATGCTGATACTGTAATTGTTATTTGAAAGGTAATGTTATTTGGGATGTAAATATGCATGGAAGGAGCTGGAGGGATGCTTGTAGCCAAGGAGGTGGAATGTGCCTGATTGTCTCTTGACAGCTGGGCAGCAAAGTCCCTCTTCTGCACTCTCTACATTATCACAAATAACGAAAGATTGGGAATTATGTTGTCAGAGCCCTTGCTAGCAAGAATCTAGGTTAGATTCTGCAAGATATTCATTTGAGATTTGGAAGGCAGGAAAGAAGCAAAAACCATGTAAGAGTAACCTCGAGCAGTGGCAAGCATGCTCCCGAGCACTGGTGGACGTGCATCTTATGGGAGCTTCCTGGAGATTACCTGCTTTAGTTCTGCGAGTTGCTCTGACCTAACTGGTGGTTTTCTTGTGGTTACTAAAACTCCCCAATTTCATCAAAACCAGCTGGATCAACCTTCCTGATCATCATTTTCCGGTCCTTCCAACATTTTTGGAAGCATCTAATTCTCTCGATTATATTTTTTTTCTGTGTGGAAGGCATAGAGTAGTTTCTATTTTCCTGAATATTCCTGATTAATACAGCTGATATATATTTCCTTTTACTATGTATACACATATATTTATATATACATGTGTGTGTGTGTGTGTGTGTGTGTGTGTGTGTGTGTGTGTATATATATATATATAAAACCAGAATAAAGGCACTAAGGAAGAGGAATTATTTATACTTTCAATTAATTCATGGTATGCTGTGGATAGAGAAATAAATTATAATGCCATGTTAGAAGTATGCCTAGGCTCTGTGACTGAAGATAAGACTAGTGTCAACTGAAAAAAATGCACTATGTGAGAGTTGTGAGTTAAGTTTTATTTGGGGCAAAATGAGGGCTATAGCCCAGGTGATAGCATTTCAGATAGCTCTGAGAAACTGCTCCTTGGCAATAGTCCTCATTTTGCCCCAAATAAAAATTAACTCACAACTCTCACATTGTGCATTTTTTTTAGTCGACGACACCAGTTAGAATACTCCAGTTAAGAAGTATCAGGGAGGGTTCACTCCAGGTGAGTTTAAGCTAAGTCTTACTGTATGACTAAGAATTAATCAATTGAACAAGAACTAAAGAGAGCCTCAGTAGAGGAACACTATGAGAAGTGTGGCATTGAAGGAAGAGGAGCCTAATGTGTGAGAACTACGTGCATTTTGATGTTGCAGGAACATTTTAGAGTGGTGAGAGATGATGCTGGGCCTAGGTCACGTAAAGATGTGTTGCCATTTTAAAGCTCTTGGAGTTTGTCCTATATGTAATATGAAACAAAAACTGGAAGTTTTCCAGCTGGAAATGAAATAGATGGATTCAAGGCTCATGAATTAAGCATCATCACAGGTTTTTCTTATAAGCATGTCAGCAAATTATATCTCGCTATTGTTATAATTATTTTATAAAAAAAATCACTGCCTATAGGACATGTTGATTGTCCCTTAAAATATTGCAGATTAATTTATATATGAGTAAAGGGCTCCTTCCCTAACTATACTATAAATTAGGAACTGACTGTAGTTATGAAATATGATGACAACACTTAGACTTTTCATTGGTTAATTAAATTTAAGTTCTGTTTTTGAACTTTTGCTCTACTTGGCCATTCATCACAATTATCACAAAACATTCAGAAGAGAAACAGTTCTAACTTGAAAGCTCTCACAGGATACTAAGTTACAATTCTAGACATTCAATCTAATTTGGTTCATGAAGTCACTGTGAAGACTTTCTTAATCATTTAAATATTTATATATCATAAGCAAACATTATTCTTTGATTTTTATTCTTTTCACTCATGCAGACAGAAGTAGTCTATTTTTCACAGAATATCTAAGAGGTAAAATAAAGTCTTAAGGCTTTAATTTTCTTTTTTGAAAATTTGTACATGAGTGGGTAGAAACACATCGTTGATTTTTCTATTAATTTTTTAAGTTGAATAAGCACATAGGTTTAAAGGAAGAATATTTAAAATACTGATATCAAATTCCCAAAATACATTTCTACACTAAAACTTATTTAAAAATCACTGGTTATTGTTATCTGGTTACTTAGAAAGTGATCTATGAATTTTCATAAATACTATTTAGTTTAGTTTTATTACTTACCCCATTCATAAAATTTCATTTCCAAAAGAGATATGTAATTCAGTATTTATGCAAATTCATACCGATCCAATTTTTATTAGTTGGAGAAGTTTTATATTAAATTTTACTTAGTTTTCTATAATAACTACATATAACAAATTTATTTATTTGGATAGCTGGTTCAAGGTGTTAGCAAAAAGCATATGGGAGGCATTTGACACCTAGTATCATGTATGAGAGGTTGTTAATTAAGTCATGTCAAAAATACAAGCATGATTTTAATTTTGAAGAATCCGGTGTTATATTCTCTTTGGAATCAATTTATGCATGAACGTACTAGAAAAATAATTGCATTGTGTAGATTAAGAGATCGAAGCAAAAATCATCCATATGAAAATATCTTCAGGATAAGCATTATAATTCTTCTGTTTGACAACATAAAGATTAGGCCAAAACTTGGCCATCATCCTGCTAATATGTCTCACTATAATTTATAGCTCTGTCTAGGCCAGTGAGTTGAATAGGTAGATGTCATCTATCTAGTAAAACAGAGTCAGCATTAAGAACACTGTTATATTTGGAATACTATTTTCAAAATTAAATTTTCTAAACTCATTCTCGGCAAGCCCTTACTTTTCTTGGAAGCAGGCAAAAGTGGTTATGTATTAGCATGAGAGTGAAAGTGGAATGCAGAAATGAAGGTCTTTGCAGAGAACAATCAATAGAAATGAGGTAACTGAATGAAAATCAAGGGTTTAAGCTATCAATTCATCAGTAGATTTCCCTTGGTAGTCATGGAATTTAAAGTTTTGACCTTCAATATAAATTATTCCAAATTGAGAGTTAACTGAGATCCTATTAGAAAAAAGTTCATTATACTGTCTCTGTGTATATTAAAAACATACGCATGCACAAACTAACAATATCTTAATAACCTAGTTACATGAACAACTAACACAACTAACTTGGATATAATATTATGTAATTTTGTTTTATCAATAAAATAAAGGGCCAAAATTGATATAAGGAAAAACACAAATCAAACTTTAGATTTGTTTTTATGTGGAGTAATAATATAACTCCCTTTGCCTTTCAAGCGTGTACAATATCATCTTTAACTTTATAAGGAAAATGTTTGATTTTCTACAAATATTTTCTTCAATTGAGTCAAACTACCTTTTCAATTTACTTTTTTATGTCTTATCCTAGTTTATCTCATGTTACTTACAGAACATTCTTAGAGGAGTTTCTCTAATTAAATAAATCTTATTGAAATAATTTCATTTGGGGGAATAGGCCCTTCCTTCTTCCTGAAAGCACTGTATTTTCTCAAATATCTAATGTGCATCTAATTTGTGGAATGAAATATAAGATGATATTTGTGCCACACAAATATTTCTCTAATCTGGCTGTCATAGTCAGATATAGCAGTTCTAAAATCTAAAGATTTAGAAGCAGCAATTTAAGAGGTGCAAACTGATGAATTAAATGTCCACATTACTATGTTTTGCACATATTTAACTATTTTGTCAAGATCTTAGAAATATCACTACGAAAATATATCATCGATGGGATTTCTGGTAAATGGTCAATCTGACCTACATGTTAGCGCTCATGGCTCAGGTATTTCCTAGCCCAATTTATCAGGAAATACATGTAGAAAAAATAAAACTATGCTATAAAATTGGACATACTCAGTCAATATTATTAAGCATCCAACTATGTATCTTAGTATAATTAATAGTTACTTTCAGAAATTTTGAGAGCCAAATGTGATCTGATGACTCAAAGCACAAGTATAATATTTTTGAACACAGAGATGAAAACACTAAGAAGTTAGTAGAAAATTTTTAAAAAGTAACATTTCTGGAGCTGATAAAATTTACTGTGGTAGAGGCTTTCACATGATACACCTGACACGTAATTATAAAGAAAATTCCATACAACATAAAGAAATGCAGTTGAAAGGCAAATTTTTTAAAAGTTTGATGGCTCAAACTATAATATAGAACAATAATAAATACATATGTTTCTATATATTTGACATAACCATAATTATGTTTAAAAACTGAAAATGATAGATTCTGATGTGAATTTCTAGTTTTCTGTCATTTTACATAAATTATTTAAAACACTCACATAGGAGTAGCGAGGAAATGGCATTTCTTCAGTTTAGGTCTTCTGTGTTCTGTTCATCAACTTCTGAGAGTCCTGAACTGTTGTGTATAGTATCCTTCATACATGTCTGGTTCATTGTTGAGTCCCCAGGATTTGATAGGAAACCTGGAATATAGACTGCACTTAATAAATATGGCTGAGTGACAAATTCAAATTTGGAAGTGGGTGCCACTTTTCATGTTGAAAGTAGCATAGTCTCAGTCATTAGATCCATAATTATTCAAAATGTATTAAATAACTTGGAGTTTATATCTGATATTTCTAAGGAATTTTAATTAATCTCTGCAAAATGCATGTCACTACCTACTCAATATATAGGTTACGACTGTATTTTCTTTTTGCAAGGAATTAAGGTAAATGAGTTTAAATATGTGATATTCTTTGGCCAGAGCTTGGCAAATATTTTAATTGCTGCTTTTTACTAATTGCCTTTGACCTGAGCATGCTGGATCCTATGTGCACAGTGATGAAGGAGCAGAGAGTTGCTTTATTTTTTGTTTGTTTTGGTAAGAAAGAGTAAGTTCCTGAATGGGGTCTTAGCAGAAAATGGATCGACTACTCGGTAAAAACATGAATTCTATGAAACTTTTATTTTGCTCATTGAAGTCAATATTTTTGTTTTTGCTTTTGTTTTTTAGTGTAAAAATGGTTGCTGCTGCTTTGTATTGAGCAACTGGTGCATTAAATCACACCAGTGATGGGCATCTTGTATAGAATGAAGACTTACCCTCCCAGGAAGGGATTCTTATACTAACCAATTATTCCTGCCATGGCATAAGTTACCAGTTCATTCTCTAACAGCATTATAGTGCAGGACTCAGGGTAGCAGTCCATATTATAACCTTGTTGGTTACTTTGAAATACTCTTATCTGCTTCAGATAAATTAGTCTTGATTCTATTTGGAGGAAAAAAATGGAGTTTATGGAATCTCAAGCTCATTCCCATCTTGTCATTCTATGATAAATCATGTTGGTTACAAAGCCAATTGTCCTCTGGGGGCAAATATAAAATTGCTCTACAAATATATCTGAACCATGCATCTCTTGCTTCCAATAAATGTTTGCTTTTTAAACTCAGTCTCAATGTAGATGTTTTTCAGAGATGCAAAGCAACCTATATGTGTTAGTTTTGTAAAAACTTACTCATTTAGTAATATACTTATACATTAAGTGGTATAACTAGGGCATTAAAAAAAAAACCTTCATATTCTTTCTTAATCAGAGCCTTCAGTCTCAGCCAATATATTTGGAATTGAACCCTGTAAATTTTTTCGAACCTGTAGTTTTAACCTGTTTCTTTTATCTATCCTGACTGCTTTAGAAGAAAATGAGACTCTTGCTCTGACAACCACCTTACCAAATTAAAACAACAACAACAACAGACCTCAGGCTTTGATTCTCTTTATGTAAATAAGCACACCAATTAGTAACTTTAACTGATATGGCTCAGTTGTAAACCATGGCTAATGTGCTCTAAAATTACCATAGTTGGAGTTAAAGATATTGTAATTCTATAAATAAAAAGGAAATAGTCTTACCTATGCTGATTTTCTAATATCTACGTAGCCAGTGCTTTGGTTTGGGACTGACAAATATATATATTTCTACCCTAGTTTCAATACCCTGGATGTGTGATTTATAATATTTTTGGTGGGAATTAGCTTAAAATACTCTAAATTGCCTGGCATACTTTTTTTTTATATTTTACTCAGAAAACCATAGTTGTTATTGTTGTTCCCAATTATTGAAGCCATTCTCTTCCACTATAGCCACAATGATTGCAATAAGAAACTATTAAAATGACATGTGTTTTCTATTTTTGCAGTGGAGCAACTGTCACTAAGAATAATGTCTATGAAATACAAAGTACAGTCAATGTTCTCAATAAATCTATAATCCAGTCATGACACAAGTAAATATCTGTATGTCAAGTGACACAGGAAACAACCAACACAGAGACTAAGAGACGGGATCTTTGTGAACCTGAAGAGTAAGATAATAATAATAGCTAACATTGAGGACTCTCTCTATATTACCGTACTTTAAAGACCCAAAGAAATAAAGCTGAAATATTAGTTCTCAATTTACAGAAATGGAAATTGAGGCTTAGGAAAGCTAATTGTCTTATCCAGAGTCTCTCAGTCACTGAGCAAGATTTGGAATACAGGGAGTCCAATTTAAGAGCTTACGTTCTTAATAATCACAAAATAGAACTGTTTTTTGGTTCAAGATTTTTAGGCAACAAAGGCGGCTTCAAGAGCCAGAACAAAGCAATAGTATGCTTGAACATGTGTTATTGTGGGAACAGTGAAGTCTCATCCAGTGACAGGGGAGATTTTAGATTGGGTTACTCAAGATGGGAATGGTAGAAGTAGCCTGAAGACACCTTTGAATTCAGACAACAGAAGAATTTGTTCGTGCCTCAGCCAAAAATATGCACACAAGTATATACCATTTCAGAAATTCTAATTGAAAGTATACAGAATTATTTTGTTTATCCTGTACTTTGACATCATCTTTCTCTTATTCAAAATTAGCTGAAAATATCTGTCATTCACTGTTATTCATTCCATATTGCCATAATAGTGCTAGAGCTTACTTATATAGAACCTAGATTCAGTAAAAACTGACCTATTATATTGATAACTGATAATCATAATGATTACTCTGAGGCAAAGTAATATCATAAACCTGTGGAAAAGATTTTATAACTTAGCAATGTGCTATTTTTCAAAAAACTGGATTCCATTGGTAGCATATTGCATACAACTTGTAATAACACCATTTAAAATTGGTATTCTATACATACCATTTCCAGCCATGTTAACTATAGTTTTTTTTGTTGTTGGGATGATAAGAGAGTTTGAGTGGAGAAGGAAGGTCCTTCATATTACTATTATTTTCTTGATATCATACAGTATAGTGGGTGACATTAATGTAAATAGTTTAGATGTAGAAAGTTCAGACAGGGGTTTTCAAAGAAATAATAACCTTGAGTTACACTCTGGATGCCCTCAAGATTTAATATAATCATATGTAAGTTGAAAATATATTAACTGTATATTTTAAGTGTATAGTGATTTCATTTTCATGAACTATTCTTGTATTGCCTTTTGACATCAGTGATTTTGGTTATATATAATCAACAATACACTCAGCTAGTCTATTGTTCAGGCAACAGAGAGAGGGAGGGGGAAGGAGAGGGAGGGAGGGGGGAGGGGAGCGGGAGGGAGGGGGGAGGGAGAGGGAGGGAGGAGGAGGGTGAGGGAGGGAGGGGGGAGGGAGGGAGGACTGACTTCATAGGATTCAGTTTTATCCAAATAAGTTCTTTCCCTTTTTAATGTATGATTATCAAGATTCTTAGCACTTATTAATGCCTATGGTTTTATCATATCATGTACTCTTGGTTTTTAAATGATAAATCTATAAAATTCAATAAAGCTTCCTTAGAGTCCTTCTATGCAGCACCTGTTATTTTTGATACTTGTATGGAGTTTTATATTTTCTGTAAATTATCAAGCCAAATTACATAAGCACATCTGCTCATCTAAGATATTTCATAAAGAATAAAGATGGTTACAATAGGGTGGCTAATTTCCCAATATTAACTGCAGGATAGTTTCTGATTTTAGAGCACAAGAGCAAGATTATACTTTCCAGTAGGAAATAATTTGAAGGTATTTGCAGAACAGCTTTAGTCTTTGTTTCAGTCTTTTAACAGCAGTATATTAGATTATAACTGACTGATTCTTAATGCAAAAGCAAAATATGAAAATCTAACTTACATGTCAAAGCAAAGACAAGATGGTAAGAGAGGTTGAGAGGCTAAATTAATCATTTTATATTTATAATTAGAATGTGTCTGTACCTATAATACATGACAATATGCATACTTTTATATGAAAATAGTGATTATATCAGATCATGAGTTTGCTTTTCTTCCAGTGAAGGGGCTTCCCCTCATTGGCTTCACGTTATTTTCACTAATGAAGGAAGACATTATTGATGTCTTCGGAGAAACTTTCTTCAAAACCAACTCCTTGAAATTTGAAACTTATCTAATCAAAATATTACACTTTAGAAGCAATACCCACTCATTTTATTACTATAAGCTTAATGGTTCTAGAGGAATTGCATTTAATATTCCCTTTGAATCTGATTTTTCAAAATCAATTAATTCTTAATTCTAATTTCAGTTTTTCTGGGCCATTGATTCTTTTCCTCATTAGGCTCTTTTAATCACTTGACTTCCTCAAAAAGCAGCAGTTGAAGTTTCTTAGAGAAAAGTTTCCTATGAAAAAAAATTAAATGAATATGAATGTATCAACCTAAATATGCCTTCACGACTAACGCTTTTTTCTCTGCATTTTTCGTGCAAAGAAGTGTACACCAGGCAAACAAAATGAGTAACATCTCCAATTCCTTCCGCACATATCTCTCCAACCATCACTAGCACTCTTGGAGCCACCTGGCACTTTATAAGAATATTAAATGCAATGTTAAATTTTGTACTGTGTGCTGCAGTGGGTGTGGTAATTTTTTCAAAACATTGAAACAGACTAGAAAAAAATTATTTTCATATACTGTCAAATGTGTAAATAACTATTTTCTTAAATGTTTGTAGTCCTTTACTTAATTTGGATTGTGTGTGTGTGTGTGTGTTTGTAAATTTTTTTACTACCTTTTTGGGACTGATACTTACCCTTCTCATTTTTGCTATATTTCTCAAAAATATTTCTATCTTCACAAACGTTCCTATTTTGAAAACATTATTTTACAAAGTTGTTTCTAGAGCCAGTGTTCCAGAGTCTGTCAAATTTAATCCAATAATCCATAAATTCACAAAGCTGCCTGAGATTTGGGGACAAATAATTATTCTTCAGGCTTGAGGAGACTGACAAAGTCATTGCTAGGTGACTCAGAACACTCATTTACTCACTGATTCATTCTTTCAAAAGTTTGAGCATCTGCTATGAATTGAACAAGTGGTTTGGATCTTTGCATGATCTTGTGGAGTCAATTTTCCGTGTTAATGACATTCAGAATCTGGAGCAGCCAAAACAATATTTCTTTTCCCATCCTTCTTTCTTACCCCCTTCTTCTCCCCATAAGCACTTTCTTTTCTTATGTGTTGAGTCATAATAAGAAATGGAAATTTGTTGGCGACTTATTCCTTTAACTGATGAATGTCATTATCAATTTTTCTTTCTTCTCCCATAGTATATTGCTGATACCTCTATTAAAGTGCTGGTTCTTATTACCTCTATTCTCATCATATTTTTGTCACTAATTAGTTTTATATTGACCCTCTCCCACCAATTATAGTGAAAGCTCTCTGAAGGCAGGGTGTTTTTCAAATCCAATTTAGTTTTGGTACTTGGTGCTACACAAGGGTCTCAGATGAAATGGAGGCTTGCCAAAAAAGAGTCAAAGACATAACGAGAATGAATAATACCAAAAGTGTTCAAATAACTTCAAGAACACTTTCTTTGGAGGCCAAATTTCTATAACTATAATTTAAAAAATAAATATAACACTTGCCTTTTTCTAAGTCATTTCTCTGCTTTAGTATCATTTCAATCTCTGTTGCCAGGAGGCTGGTGCCCAATATTTTTTCTTTCAAGGACTGTTCTCAAGATAGAATCCCACAGATGTAGAGAACAAACGTATGGACACCAAGTGGGGGAAAGTGGTGGGTGGTGGTGGTGGTGGGATGAATTGGGAGATTGGGATTGACATATATACACTAATATGTATAAGATAGGTAACTAATAAGAACCTGCTGTATAAAAAAATAAAATAAAATTCAAAAATTCAAAAAAAAAAAAAAGAATCCCGCAGAGAACATGGAGGCACTGTTGGAAGGGAATACACTCTTGATAAGGATAATGTGTCACCATTCTAAAGTAGATGTGAAACTCAAGCAGGGGGTATATCCTTAACCATAAGAACAGGCCTCCAATTTTGTAAGTTTCAGCATTGACAGACTAGTGTGAAATGTATTCTTGAGTCATAATACCCTCAATTTTATATGAATTACCTAATTTTGTTGAGCAACCTTAAGATAATGTGATTATTGCTTTACATAAATTATTTCATGAAATCCTCAAGCAATACTATAAGAAAGGGATTATCTCAAGTTTCTAGAAGAAACTGACATCAAAGAGATTAAGGAATTTGCCTGAGGCCACACAGTAAGTAAGTGAAAGACTCATATTAGCACAGTTTTTGTTTTGTTTTTTTTTTACTCCAAATCTATGTTCTTTCTACTGATTTGCATGTTTTCTGGACTCAGACAATTTCTTTCTAAAAATTAGTTAGATGATGGGCTAGAAGTAAAGAGGAGTTGTTGGTGTTTATACCTATATTATTATTATTGTTGTTACTGTCACTATTATCATTTATTTTAAAAACATATACTCTATCTATCTATCTAAAATATTTAATTCCCAGGATTGAGAACCACTGCCTATGTAATACAAATGAGCACACAATGTAATGTGTAAAGAACCTTTTATAAAAATCCTTGATGTGGTATATTTTTAGAGTAGTTTTTCCAAAAAGTTGCTTAGTTATCTGTAAGCACCGTAAATATGAACAGCATTTGTTAACTCTCCCTATGGTCTGAAAGCTCAGAACCTAACTATATCAGAGTAGGCTAGGATATTCTGCAGTAACAAACAACCTCAACATCTAAGCAGCTGAACACAGCAGTTCATTTCTCACAGGTTCAGAATCCACTGTGATTCCCAATACTGTTCCAAGATTTTACACAGTGACAAAATGATCCTCAGCCCTTCTTGTTGCCTTTTTTAGGCACTGTGACGAGGGAAGAAATCACAAGGAGAGCTCAGCTCCACTATTTGTCGGAATGGATGTGTATTAATCAAAGGCCATTTGTTAGAACTATTCACAAGTCCTCACATAATTTCAGGGAGGCTGGGTAATGCAGTGAAGCACATAGACTATGTGGTTGACAGTACTGTCTCTGCCACACTAACTGAACTAAAGGGACAAGTTCATTTGAGTTTAGTTAGAGAGAATATGCAGGAGGGGAGTTGAGGTGCTGGAAGGCTGTGGATAGTAGTACAAGCAGTAGAATTTGAAATGTCCGATATATAGCTTCACTCTCCTGAAGATACAGGTTTTCAGAAGATGCTTTTTTTCCTTCCCCCCCAAATAGGCTGCTATTTCTGTTCCTGTTTTCTTTCTTGAAAAATTATGTCTTGAAAATTTTAGAGTTGTATCTATATTAGAGTGAAATGAAAGCAAGAAATTTCCTCCTTGCATTGGCAATATAGCACAAGAAACAACAGCGTACGTCAAATGGCAAGAACAGTGTATGTCAGACACGGGGGGATGAAAGTCAGGTTGTTTGACATTATTTCAATGTGACTGCCTATGATAAAAAAGATGAGTTAATTTGGATCTCCTTTATAGTACCCATTAGATGAAAGTAATCTTACAATAAAAACCTCTGAATGCATGGAACGTTTGTGGTTTTTTCCTATCCTGGTTACTTTGGCACATACCTATGAAAATATACAGAAGCACATGATTCATCTGGGGAATTTGTTGTTAAGAGCAGCACCTCTAGGTAGTTTCCAGTCTATAATGGTTAATGACAGTAAACTTTTATAACTTTTCCTGAGAGTCACATGTGGAGAATCTTTGACTAGTTAAAGGAGGAGCACCATTTTGAGCAACAAGAGGAAGCAGATAATTTTTTTCAGTGTCAGGTACTAAAAATCGGTTGTTTTATCTGTTAGCAATTAGTTTTCTCTGCTGAAGTTAGGTGTGTTTTATGGAATAGTCTATTCTAGGGGTTGTTCTCTTTTTACAAAGTCTTGCCTTACATTTATTCCTTAGTTTGCTTTTCTCTTGGTCCTCTATCCAAATTCTAATGTCCGTCCAAATTGTTCAACCTAATTCTTAAGCAGTTATTCAATTCAGGTAGCTATTGAGTTATACAAAGCTTAACAAAAGAGGCCTCCTCACCTTGATAGCTGATAATCAGTTGATGAAGAAAGCCAATATTTGTGTCATGTAAGAATATAAATATCATGCACAGTAACATAGAGGCTGAGAAATCATTTGATAGGAGCTGTTAAGTGATTGAAAGGCATAGTGGCACGTAAACGGAACTGTAAAGGATGGTGAGATTTTTCACAACTGGAGGTGGGAGCAAGGAGAAGTTTTTAGAGTAGTAACAAGGTAAGTAATTGTATAGATATGGGGAAAAATTTAGAGTGTGGGGTAGATTTTGATCTAATATAGGTCAACAAAGTCTGTATGAGAAGGCAAATTTTCTGGAAAGTATATGTTATAGCCTGTTCAGGAAGGATCTACAATTTTCATTCTAAAGGGTAAGCTCAGCCTGTGAGCAGTCAATGATTCTTGGACTATGGGTGATATGATCATGCCAGGCTCTGTGGAAATGAATTAAATATGGAAAAGAAATTTAATAAGGAAAACATTTAAGAGGTTATTGAAATTTCTTGTGAGAAATGATGAGAGGTGAAATCAAATCAATAACATAAAGGAAAGGGGATGAATGTCAAAGATGTTTGTGGGTAGATGTCCTTTCTGTTTACCATAGAAGGATGTGAAGAATTAAGACTTGTCAACTTAAGGATAAATAATTGGGTATTTTTGGTGGCTTTGTCAAAGACAAAGCTAAAAGCACAAATAGACTACATTTTTTGGTACATAAATTTATATTTATGTGGTACATATTCATTTATACATAAATAACTTTATGTATTTCAGAATATGGGTTTGGAAAAGAGAATTACTTCAATTCAGCAAGCAGACTGGACTTTGCTTTACCTGATTAGCCATACTCAGTGAATCCTATTCCAGCAGGATGTAGTGAAAATCGTGTACGTGTGAGGCCAGATTTTTCTTGAACCAGAGGTCGTCTAATCTCCTGTGTGCTAGATCTGATTCTGTTGTCCAAAACCTTATCTGACTGACAGAATTGATCTCCTTTTTAGGCATACTTCTTCATATCTGAATGTTAGATGGTTTTTGAGCAATATTTCCTTCTTGACCTCTACTGTTTTCAAACTTCCTAATCTGTACCACTCTACTGACTTGCCATTTATTACCACCTCTCCACTATATCTGTCTTGATTGTTTTGGTTCTGGATTTCATCCTTTTACCCTTTACTTACCACTGCCTCTGACCCAGAACTAGGGCTTATACCTCACTCTTAGATAATATGATACATAATAAAGAAGCATAAAAGTAGAATTAAGATAGGAACAGCCATGCTGGATAAGTCTATAAGACCAATTCACTTCTTGGTAACTTTTTTTGTGTAAATGGAAGTTATGAGTGAACATTTGGGGAGGGAATTGTCCAAAAGTCAGGGACTCATTTAGTGCTTAGTGTATAGATCAGGCATAAGAGCGAACATCAGGGGAAACTTAGTTATATGAAAGTAACAACTTTTCTAGTTCTCTTCAATGCCCTAGCCAGTCATTAAAGGCAACTAGTATTAATAGTGAAGGGAAAACTTAAAAGCACCATTTGTTACAATTATTGGAAATCAGTGTATACCAGGATACCTAGACTCATGGCATATTAAAGTTGGTACTTATGTGTGATATTATCCTGTAATTTACTTGCACATAAGATGGCCAATTTTATTTTTTCCATTCTGCTGCATTATGTCTACTTCTCTATATACAATGAACAGTAAGGGATGGGGTCATAAGTGTGACTTGTATTGATGAAATAAATATAATATTTCAGCCTGAATATCTGACTTTTTTCCCTATTCTTATTTTATGAAGAATTTAAAACAAACTGAATCATTTTGAGAGAGAGTGTTTCACTCCATATAGCGCATACAGTTCTCAGAGGATGGTATTTATGTTTCTTTGAATGGCAGTCAACACTGTAGAAATTTAGTTAGAAGAATTGTAGGTCAAGGATCTTGGATGTGAGTGACACTGGCAGCCTCAAGAGATGATCAGGGGATAAGTTTTTTTGAACTTTGCCAGTCAATTTTTAGAAGTCAGAAATCTTACAAAGAACCCTAAGGAAAGGTTTGTCAAATGCAGTTATATTCTAGAAAAATGGAAGCAATATAAAACAAGACAGAAAGCAAAAGACAAGTAAGGTGAACTGCAGGTCACAATTAGTGATAAAGAGGAACTTCTTTATGTTTTTGTTTTTTTACTTTCTATTTTGAAATAATTTTAGATTTACAGAAGAGTTGCCACAATAGTTCAGAGAGGTCCTGTATGCTCTTCATCCAATGTTCATGGCTCTTATGATCTGGTATATTTATCAAAACTAAGAAATTAACATTGATGCAATGCTATTAGCTAACTACAAACTTGTATTTCACAAGTGTTTTCAGTAATATCCTTTTTCTGACCCAGGATTCAGTATAGGATACCATGATTCACTTGGTCATCATTCTCAGTCTCCTTCAACCTGTGATTATTTTTCAGTCTTTCCTTGTTTTTAATTTGTATTTATTTATTTATTTATTTTTACCTTGTCACTTTTAAAGCATACTGGTGTGGTAGAATGTCTCAGTGTGGGTTTATCTGCCGTGTTTCATAATTAGACTGGGCTTGTGGATTCTGAGGAAGGATACCACAGAGACTAGTGACCTTCTTATAATATCTACATTAACTGTTACTGTTAATTTTACCCTTTATCTCTTGGTTAAGATGGTATTTCCAGGTTTCTCCATAATAGGTTTTACATTCCTGGTATTACCTTTGAAGTCTTTTTAAAGATAAGTTGTGTATGTCCAGATCTTTTGCTGAAATACATATGGTGATGCTTTGAAGGTATATATGGTCTAGAAATGCATTTTACCAGACAATGAGGACTAGACTAACTGGTCACGGTGTTGCATTCCTTTTAATGCCAGAACTTATGTTTCAGTGATGTTTCACTGATTGAAATAATAATGGTTACCATTCATTGGTCATCTAACTAACTTTAATTTGCCAAGCAACCCCAGAAGGTATACAACATTACCATCATTTTACTATGAGATATATGACCTTCAGAACTGTTTGAAATTAATGACTTAAAATACCACTGGTAAATCTAAGTTCAACATCTGATGCTTCCATAATTTCTCACCTTTTCTCATGAAGCAGTATTCATTTATTTATTTCAACGTTTAAAAAATTTTACTTTATTGAAATTCAGTTGATATATAATGTTTTGTTAATTTTTTCAGTATAGCAAAGTTATTTATGTGAGACAATAACTCTGACCAGGATTGTTAGAGAGGAGAGGGGATTAGACTCCACATTCCACTCTCCTTGTAGGGTGTTGTTCTTTACTAAACAAAAAATAGAGAGCCAATGCTACATTCCATGGACTTTATTGCAACATGGGTTTAGATGTAAATTGGTTCCACCCTTTAAATGGACTCATACAAGGTTTGGTATTCTTCAGCTTATTGAGAGTCAAGAGCCATTTGCAGTGGAGGCAATAATTGCATTGGCTTGATTATGGATTCTTGACACTTTAATTAGTTTAAGAACTAAACTAATTCTTAAGGACTACTCTTAAGCTCTTCTTTCCAGGACAGTAGCTTTCCTAATGGGTTGATTCTGTTCTGTTCTGGGAGGTTTTCCTCCATGGCCACATTTTGAAACACCTGCTCTTACAATTACTTTTGCTGATACTTAATCTCTCTTGATGTAGTTACCTAGGGAGCTTCCTGTTATTAACAATAAACCTTGGTAGCTATGGTTAATTAATAAAGAGTCAACTTGATAGATAGCATTTTAGATAGTGGGAAAAATAAGTGCAAAGGCCCAGAAGCAAAAAAGAGCACAGCTTGTGTTGGAAACAAATAAATAATGCCTGTGTTGCTAGAGGGCAGAGAGAGAAGTTAAGGGTACCTTTCCAGGAGATGAATGAAGAAAGCTTGGATGTGGTTGTCCAGGGTTGTATTTTGATCCTTATGTCAAGGGCAGTGTCAGACATAAAAGTTAAGCCTGGGAATAATGTGTGTGTGTGTGTGTGTGTGTGTGTGTGTGTGTGTGTGTGTGTGTGTGTGTGTGTGTGTGTGTGTGTGTTTTAAGGATCATTCTAATGCTTGTGTAAAAAATGAATTTTCAGTTTTTAGAATAGTGCTGGGACTTGAGTCTTTTGCAAATAAACACAGAAAATAATGGCACATGGACTAGTATGTTAGCAATAAAGGTCGAAGAAACTCTGGATTAAAGAGATAATTAAGATTTGAAGTTCCTAGGACTGTTAGTCAAATAGCCATCGGAATTGAAGGGAAATGGGGTTAAAACATGATTTCAAGTTTCTAGTTGGTAAAATGGAATGGAAGGTAATGACTTTAATGGGGACATGGATCACTGAAGTACAAGGATTATTAAGGAGGATTAAAAACTCATATTTAAACATGTTGAATTTGAGTTGCCTGTGGGAAAGTTAAGAAAGAGGATGAATTTGACTTGTTACATTTACAAGTTAAAGCAATGGAGATAAATGGTGAAAAAACAGACTTAAATAAGTGTCATCTTAGTTAGGTTATTAAGTATTAATCATAAATAGTAAAATCAAATTAAAATCTTAGAATTCTAAATTCTGTATTTTAGGTGTCAGAAGGTAAAAATCTAGGTAAAATAAAATTATTAAACCAAAATTTAAAAAATTATGAACCAGATTAAGTCTGATTTTTAATATCTTCCATGAAACAATGCAGTGTTTCTCAGAAAATAGTGCAGATTACACATCAGTTTTAGTCTGGGAATATTTGTGCCCTGAAAAAGGAAAAACATGTGCAGAGTTCAAGTGTCTAAAAATAAAACAAAACAATATAAAATTTTTTAGGATAATAATTAAGCAATAAGGGGCACAAGTTCATTTGGATTAATAGCTAACTAGATAGAAAATAGATTATTGGCTATTTGATTATAAATTAAAGAAATAGTCTTTCATAAAAACTAAAACTGAATCTTAGTACAAAAACATACGATTAAGGCAAAAATTTTAAACTACTAAAAGGAATAAAGGTAAAAATAAGTTAATTCTTAAAGGGAGGCAAAGATAATTTCTTTTCATTAGTTTGCTCATATTTGGCCTTTTTATATCCTTCATTCTCTTGACAGCACCATGAAATGCCTTGACATCCTCTGGACTTAATAAGATGTATACATCAGAACCCACATTGCCAGTAATATTTCTCATATTTCGTAATGCAATGTTTTAATCATAAAGGAATAATAGAATGAAGGAAAATATACTCTTATATAGGATGTGATGATTCATGAATTCCAACATACCAATGATTTGTATAAATCAAGGTGAATGAATATAAACTACGTAAAATAATAGAGGTTAAAGAGAATTTATAGTAACTCACTTGGTGTCTAATGAATTTTTAATTCATGCAGCTTTTTTTTTAATGTTTTTATACAGCAGGTTCTTATTAGTTATCTATTTTATAGCAAGTTTTAATAGAAGGAAAATAGCAAAGGCATTTCAAAATTTATGTTGAGATACACTCAGTTTAAATTAATTCATTGCCCCACTGGAGCAGAAAACAGTAGGCTTTATGAATATTAGGAATATTGTCTGATGGGTAGTATCATATATGTTACATTTGACTTCTGCTACATTGTGTAGCAGGATGGAAATAAAATGAATTCAGATCCTACATAAAATGACTGTAACTGTATATACAGTGGCTGTTTTGATGTAACTTAAAGTGAAGCACTGTATTTTGTTTGATGATATCTTAATTTGTGTCATAGTTTGTTTTGCTCTATGCTAAAATTCATTTGAAAGAAAATAAATAATTGGGTATCTTATACAAACATGAATATAAAGTTGTGAAAAAGATATTTTTTCTTAACAAATTATTGACATTAGTTTGGATATTTTAAATACTATGTAAATAATGAGCATGTTAGCCTATTTATTGATGTTGGTTTGCATATTTTATATTCTTTCTGTACTAATACTGATTGTTTTGTAGTTGAAGTATTTGAGACTGTACTTCAATAATATTTGTTAAATTAAATTGCTATCGCCATAGATGTGAAATAGGTTTTGCCAAAAACACTGTCTTTTCATTGGTTATATTTCATAAATTCTACTCATTAAGTTGTGTTAATGTAAGGATTATTCTACTTTTGAGGAAAATTGCACAAATGCATTTGTTTTTAGATATTTTAAAGGAATAGCTAAGAATACTTATTAAGAAGTAAAGCTAGATTTTTTCCTTCTTTTTCTTTAATATTGTTAATTATTCCTTTCCTTCTGTGTATGCATATTCTATATTCATCTTTAAATTCATGATATTGATTGAATACCTGCTAGGTTCACATCACTTGTTTAGGTGAAAAGAAAAAAAAGATTTGTAAAGTATGGAAAATTATTTACCTGCCCTTATGCACTCAATTTGCAAGGTTGTATTTTATAAACTGTAAATCTTACTATTCATTTCTTTATTCCTTCATTGTGTGCTGAATGAACAAGCAGGGCCAAAAATGGAGCTAACTTCTGAAAAAGTTTAGGTATTTCTTTTTCCCATACACTGTTTCATTTTGTAGCCCCTCCTCTATCAAATCGTACAACCGTTCTCTAGTACCTATTTCCTTTTAGGTCTCAAATATCATTACATATTTGTCCCACTCAAATTACCTTTCCAAGCTTATTTCTAATACTCTTTTAAATAGACATATTTTTCATCAAAATTTGTGACCTTGCTTAGATTTAAAATGTGCCTGTCCATGGACAGTGGCTCTCAGAGCCCTTTAAGACCCACATCTTTGATGTAATCTTCCCATCAAGAAGTCATCTCCTCCCTCTCTGAACTGCCTCAGTTCTTCCAGGCTGTCATCTTAAGATGCTTGAATTACAACTATTCATGTACTTAGACTCATAGAAAATTAGAGTTTACAGAAATATTAGAGACTTTCTGGTGCAATACCCTCACTTTGCAGATGTGGAAACGTACATTTGCAGAGGAAGAGTGACTTTGAAATAGTAGGTTAGAAATTTGCTTTATCTAACCATCTATGTAAAGAATGAAACCTTTAAACTCAAGGCACGTTTGCTGCCGATACCTGACATCTGTTAGTGACACAGGGTTTCATCAACTCTCAAAATGGTCCCATGTTACAAGGACAGTAGTGGGGCCACACCTTCTCAGTCAGTTCATGTTTGCATTTCTTTGAGACACAATGCATTTTAACATTATTAATCAGAGAAGGTTTCTTACTTTCTCTCAAAGCTCAATGTAAATGTGTATGGTTCTCTTACTCTAAGAAAAAAGCCCTAAAAGCGTGAGTTTTATGGATAATACATATAAGTACATTAATTCTTCTTAACACCAGGAGATTTTTAAGGTACTACAAATATGGCATTACTCTATTAAACAACTCATTCATGCTTTACTTAGAAACCAGAATCCCTGGTTGATGAATCCATTTTAACTTCTAATGTATATGCTCCCTCTATGTAAGGGAATGTTATATTCAGTTTTAAATCCTCAATTTAATTGTAACACTATTGCTTTTAAAAAGTCAAATATCAGTAAATTGTGTAGTAAATATGCATTAGATGACATAGGACAACAAATTGAATATTAAAAGGGATAATATATAATTTTTAGATCTATACATACACATAATACAGTATAGTATGCAATGATTATGCACAATGACTGATTTTGAGTGGATAGATGTATCCTCATGAGATACTGTAAATTATTGGAAGAACTGATCAGCTTTCATTTAATTAAATACTCTTAAAAACAATAAAATATTTCAGTAACTCTGAAGGGCGTAGAACACTATTTCCATGTTCCAGGAATGTAGGGGGACCATGAAATGTTGAAAGGCGTTGAGTGAAAGTGTTATAGGAGGCCAGGAAATGAATGGTGAATGTATATACTTGGCTGGTATGAGAGTGTGCAGATCTGTAGACTGTGTTTATGAAATCACAGATGTTTGGAGCTGAAGGGCTTTCAGCTTTTCACCAATAAGTATGATGTTAACTGTGGGTTTGTTGTAAATAGCCCTTATTATGTTACGATACGTTCCCTCTCTACACACTTTGAGAGTGTTTATCATGAGCGTGTGTTGAATTTTGTCAGTGCTTTTTCTGCATCTATTGAGATGATCTTGTGATTTTTCTTATCCTTCATTTTGTTAATGTAGCATATCACATTGATTTGTGAGTGTTGAATAATCCCTGGAATAAATCCAACTTGATCATGGTGTATGATCCTTTTTATGTATTGTTGGATTCAGTTTGCTATTTTGTTGAGGATTTTTGCGTCTATATTCATTAAAGATACTGGCCTGTAATTTTCTTTATTTGTAGTGCCTTTGTCTGGTTTTGGTGTCAGGGTAATTGTGGCCTCCTGTAATTAATTTGAGAGTGTTCCATCCTCTTCAATTTTGGGGGAATATTTTGAAAAGGATAGGTATTAGTTCTTTTTTATATGTTTGGTTGAATTCCCCTGTGAAGCCATCTGGTCCTGGACTTATGTTTGTTGAGAGGGTTTTTTTAAATTACAAATTTAATTTCACTGCTTGTAATCAGTCTGTTCAAATTATCTGTTTCTTCTTGATTCAGTATTGGTAAGTTGTATGTTTCTAGAAATTTGTCCATTGCTTCTAAGTTGTCCAATTTTTTAGGATAAAATTTCATAGTATTCGCTTATGATTTTTTTGTATCTCTGTGGTATCAGTTGCTACTTCTCCTCTTTCATTCCTTATTTTGTTTATTTGGGTCCTCTTTTTTTCCTTGGTGAGCCTGACTAAAGGTTTATCAATTTTATTTATTTTTTCAAAAATCCAGCTCTTGGTTTCATTGATCTTTTCTATTGTTTTTTGATCTCTATTTTATTTCTTTCCTCTCTGAACTTCATTATTCCCTTCCATCTGCTGACTTTGGGCTGTGTTTGTTCTTCTTTTTCTAATTCCTTTAGGACATAGGTTAGGTTGTTTGAGATTTTTCTCGTTTCTTGAAGAAGGCCTTTATCACTATGAAGTTCTTTCTTTGAACTGCTTTTGCTGCATCCCATAGATTTTGGAGTGTTTTGTTTCCAGTTTTGGTTGTCTAGAGGTATTTTCTAATTTCCTTTTTGATTACTTCATTGACCCATTTGTTCTTTAGTAGCATGTTGTTTAGTCTCCACATGTTTGTTATTTTCCCATTTTTCTTTCTGTAGTTGATTTCTAGCTTCATACTTCTGTAGTCAGAAAAAAAATGCTTGATATAATTTCTATCTTTTTAAATTTGTTGAAACTTACTTTGTGGCCCATCATGTGATCTATCCTGGAGAATGTTCCATGTGCACTTGAAACAAATGTGTATTCTGTTGTTTTTGAATGGAATGTCCTATAGATATCTGTTAGGTCCAGCTGGTCTATTGTGTCATTTAAGAACACTGTTGCCTTATTGATTTTCTGTCTGGATGATCTGTTTATTGATGTAAGTGGGCTGTTAAAGTCCCTTACTATTTTTGTATTATTGTCAATTTCTCCCGTTATGTCTGTTAGTATTCACTCTATATATTTAGATGCTCCGGTGTTGGGTGCATATATATTAACAAGTGTAATATTCTCCTCTTGTATTGAGCTCTCTATTATTGTATAATACCCTTCTTTATCTTTGACTTTACTTTTAAGTCTATTTTGTCTTATATGAGTATTGCTACCCCCACTTTCTTGTTGTTTCCCTTTACATAAAATATTTTTTCCCTCCCCTCACTTTCAGTTTGTGTGTGTCTTTAGCGCTGAAGTGAGCAGCACTTGTAAGCAGCATATAGAGGGGTCTTGTGTGCGTTTTTTTTTAAATCCAATCTGCCACCCTATGTTTTTTGATTGGAACATTTTGTTCACTGACATTTAAAGTAATCATTGGTAGTTATGTACTTATTACGATTTTATTACTTGTTTTCTGGTTGTTTCTGTAGTTCTTTCCTGTTCATTTCTTCGTTTTTGTTTTTTCTTTGTGGTTTGATTCTGTGGTAGTGTGCTTGTGATCCTTTCTTATTAGTCTTTGTGAATCTATCATAGATCTTTAATTTGTGGATACCATGGGGTTCATGTGTGTTGACTATAACTACATCTACTTGTTTTAAACTGGTAGACATTTAAGTTCAAACACATTCTAAAAGATCTATATTTTTTACTTCCCTCCCCCACATTCTGTGTTTTTGATGTCATATTTTACATCTTCATGCTTATCTTTTTTTTTTTTTTTTCATTATGCGGGCCTCTCACTGTTGTGGCCTCTCCCATTGCGGAGCACAGGCTCCGGACGTGCGGGTTCAGTGGCCATGGCTCATGGGCCCAGCCGCTCCGTGGCATGTGGGATCTTCCCGGACCGGGGCACGAACCCGTGTCCCCTGCATCGGCAGGCGGACTCTCAACCACTGCGCCACCAGGGAAGCCCCCATGCTTATCTTTTTACTGTTTATTTTAGTTATAGTTGCTTTTACAATTTTTTAAATCTATGTACTGGCTTATTTAAATGATCTTCAATCTTTACTATATAATAGCCTCTCCTGTTGGAGTTTTCCCTTTCCTATACGTTCTTGCTTCTTTTCTATTTAGGGAAGTACCTTTGATACTTCTTTCAGGGTAGGTTTATTATTGCTGAGTTCTTTTAGTTTTTGCTTGTCTGATAAACTGTTTATCTCTCCTCCTATTCTAAATGATAATCTTGCTGGGTAGATTGTCCTAGGTTGCAGATTTTTCCCTTCCAGGACTTTAAATATATCCTGCCACTCCCTTCTGACCTGTAAAGTTTCTGCAGAGAAATCAGTTGATAGCCTTATGCGGTCCCCTTGTATATGACTCTTTGTTTCTCTCTTGCTGCCTGTAGAATTCTCTCTTTGTCTTTAACTTTTGCTATTTTAATTATATGTCTTCGTGTGGGTTTCTTTGTGTTCATCTTGTTTGGTACGCTCTGTGCTTGTTATACCTGGATATCTGTGTCTTCCTTCAAGTTTTGTAAGTTTAGCCATAATTTCCTCAAATACATTTTCAATCCCCTTCTCTCTCTCTTCTCCTTCTGGGACTCCTACAAGTGAATGTTGGTATGCTGACTTTTATCCCAGAGATCTCTTAGGCTGTTGTCATTTTTTAAAATTTGCTTTTCTTTTTGCTGTTCTGATTGGGTGATCCATTATCCTATCTTCCAGGCAATTAAGGCATTCTCCTGTATCACTTAGTGTGCTTTTCATTCCTTCTAGTATGTTTTTTATTTCTGCTATTGAATTATTCATTTTTGATTGGGTCTTCTTTAATATTTTCTATTTGCTTGTTAACGTGTTCACTGTGTATATCAATTCTTTTCCCTAATTCAGTTAAACATTTTTGTTACCAATGCTTTGAATTCTTTATCTGGTAAATTGTTTATTTCTGTTTCATTATTTTTTAGGGTTTTTCTCTTGCTCTTTCAATTGAGAGTTGTTTCTCTGCCTTTTCATCTTGCTTAACTTTCTTTGCCTCTATGAATTTAGGTGAAACATTTGATCTTGTGATCTTGAAGGGGTGATCTTATGTGGGCACATCCTAATACAGACTTCATGTTTCTAATGCCTTTGGAGGGGAAGCTGGATTTGTTATGGATACAAGTACTTCTTTCCTCAGAGTGTGCTGACAGCTCTCACCTTGGTAGAGGGTCAGGCTGCAGGTGGAGGGACTAGGGCTGATGCTTGGTGTGAGGCAAGACTGCTCAGTGGCCATCACTGCCCTTAGGGGGTGGGGTCTGATCCCAAGTTGCTGGAGCAGAAACCCTGAGAGTCAGGCCTAAGATGGCTCTGTCCCTTTAAGTGTGTGTGTTTTCCCTTTCCCCACATAAAGACCTTCGATCCAAAGAGGGGGAGTGCTGATGCAAGTGGGGCTTGTGTGGGCTCTTGGCTTCTGTCCACTGCAGACAGTTCTGATGAACTGCCTGTGCAGGCATCCACAACTCTGCACAGATGCAACCTCTGGTATAAGTCCCCTTCGTTCCTCATAGCTGATCACTACCTTCAGCCTCTGCTGCCCCCATCCTGGTGTGGAATCTCTGCAGTGCAGGTGGCCTGTTGCAATGTATCAGGGGTGTGCTGTGGTTGAGTGTCTAGTATCAGAAATCTGGGCTGCTTCACTGGAGCTGTTACCTGAAAAGTGGGTTTGCCTCTTGGTGGGTGTCAAGCCAAAAGACACAACCAAGCCAGAGATTGGGAGAAGGAAGGATTTATTACTTGCAGCAAGTAAGGGGAACACCAGGGGTCTTTCCCAAGGCAGTATCTCCCAAACAGCAAAATCTGGGTAGTTTTAAGCTAAGGGCATAGTCATGAAGTGGCTCGGGTGGTTGACAGAGTCCAAGCTTTAGGTGACTGAAGTCACAAGGGTCAGAAAATGTTGACATCATCCCTTAGGTTCCAGTCGATCTGCTGTTTGAGCACTTCAGGCTAATCTTTACCACCGAAAGAGAACTGGGAGTTTTTACAACCAATATTTTTATCTTTCCTATTGTTATTTCTCTTGCCTGATAATTGTAATTTGTTTCTACATTTTTTTGTTCCCTTAAGATCATTTATTATTGAGACCAGTTGAAGGGTAAGCATTGTGGCTAGGCTTAGATCACAAAATGGCTTAGGCCAAAAATGGCTTCTCTTATGTCAAGAAAGTCATGTCTGTTTTTTTTCTCCAGTGACCCTGCTCCCGCCCTATCGGCTTACAGAGCTGCTTGAGTAAGGGCCAATGATAGCTGCTGCTCCACCCCCCAGGATCTGCCCCGGAACTAGGTTGCCTCTGTGTCCCACAGTTGAGTCTTTTCCTTGGTCTTGGCTGCCCCAGATCCAGTCCCTCACTGTGACACAGAGTGAGCAGGTCTAGAGCATTTGCTTGGCTTGGGCTGGGGCAAGCCAGGAGGCAGTCACAGGAAACCCTGCCAGCACTAGAGCAGATCTCTCTCCACCTTGCCTCAGGGGCAAGTCTGTGTGTGTGTACTCCTCATGAGCAGAGTCCAGGCTTCCCCTTCTATTAGTCCCAGTGATCCTCTAACCAGACAAGGGGGCTGTCTCCCCCACATAGGACCCTGTGTTTGGAGTTTCTAATCTTTGACTTGAACTGCTCACTTCCCAGGGAGATGTCCACCCCTGTAATCTCCCTCTTCCTCTGAGTCCCCACCCAGAGGCACAGTTCCTGACCTGATGGCTTTTCTTCTCTTCCTGCCCAACTACGTGTGCATCTTTGTTATAGCCTTGGTTGTGCAGGGGTCCTTCTGCCAGTTTGTTTTCAGTGAGAATTATTCCATACGTAGATGTATTTTGATGTGTTGGGGGGATGGAGGTTGAGGTGAGTTCCATGTCCTATTACTGTGCCATCTTGATCTGTAACCGACAGGTATTGTTATTTTCGAACTCACTCTACAAGTTTTACCTAAACATTTAGCCTATTTGCATTTAACCCAATTACTTATTAATTTGGGTTTATATATACTATCTTAGGATTTGTTTATTCTTTGTCCCACTGGGTTTTTTCCCCTCTTTTTCTCTCTGTGTTGTCTTCTCCATGGATTGTGAATTTTAATTTTCATCTTGTTACTATTTTTTCCATAGTTGTGAGTACTGAGTTAACAAAACTTTCTTTTTATATGGGAAATTGACCTTGAGTTAACTTTCACTTAGCTGTTTTTTCACTTAGCAGAGCCCTATGATAGCAGTATTTCAGTTGTCAGACTATTTAGTAAACCTCCGGCAGCTGGACTAGGGTTTGGGGAAGATGGATTAATTTATAAATATCAGGTTGGAAGACAGAGCTTCGATATTCCTTGTGTGTTGAATTACTTGTAAAGAGGGTTTTTTGTTTGCTTTGTTTTGTTTTGTGTTTTTGCAGGGATATGGAATTATGCCCAAGGCTTCTTATATGGAGCCTACAGCCTCTGAGATAAAGTTGTTTCCATACTCCAATGTGTTGCCTCAAACCTAAGTCTTCACTTGGTAGGCCAAAGAATTGTCCGTGAATTTTTGCAAAAATTCCCACCAAAGAGGCACTATTGATGCTGCCCATTGGTATCCTTAGTCTTCTGTCATCTATCTTCCTTTACAGCTGAGTAAACTGAGCTAGGATAGTCTATTCACATCTAGGGTGTAAGAGGTCTTGCTAATGGTATTCTAGCAGAATGCATACTGTTGTGGTTACCCCATATATTATAATATGCATCCTTGACTTATAATAATGTAATGACACCTTGACTTGTAATAATGTAATGTAATGATAAATGATAAATGACATTTATCAGATGGCCTTGGAACATTTTAACTCCGTTTACCCTGACTTTCTCTTTTTGCTATTTTTGCCATGCATTAAATTATGCATATATTTAAAACATTGTTATATTTGTTATTTATAGTATTTTCTTTGCTCTTTATTTACGTTCCTGCATTTGTATACCTCACTCTGGGATCATTGCTCATCTGTGTGAAGACATTGATTTAGTATTTGTGTAGTATCAGGTTTCTGGTAGTGAATTATCTCAGTTTTTAATCATCTAAAAATATTTTTATTTAGTTTTTACTTTTCAAGGATATTTTTACTGGCTGTGAATTCTATACTTGCAGTGATTTTATTTCAGCATTACACAGCTGTTACTCCATTGTTCACTAGATTTGATTATTACTCTTAAAAGTCTATTTTTGCACGATAGTATGCTGTTCGTCTGAAGCAAGATAATTCTTCATTAACCATACGTGAAAGTGGAAATCTGTACTCAATGATATGTGACTTTTAAGCAAAGTCTTGTTTTTTTTTTTTTCTTTACCTTTCCACTTAAGTTTATAGTTGACTGCAAAAGTCCCTGACTAAGGGGGAAACAAAAGGGGCCACTAGCATATTCTTTGCCTTGCTACAGCTGCTATTTCAGATAATGGGAATTTGTGCTAAATCATTTGTATTAGGTCTTTTATGGCTCTAAACTGCCAAATTCATACCTTGGGTCTATCACTTATTAGTTCTGTGACACTGATCAACTTGCTAAATGTCTCTATGTCTCAGTTTACTCTTATATTAATTAGGGGTAATAATAGTTTTTACATCTTATTGTTTTTATGATAAATGATTCAATCTATGTTAACTATTTTGATGATGATGATGTTATTATAACTAAAATATTAACTGCTATTGATATTATATATAGAAAACTAAAGTTAATATTATCCTGTAGAAGATAGTTATATATTGTTATGTAGTTATATATCCCTATACTAAGTGCAGGTGTTAATACTAGCACAGGTGTTACAGCAGCTAATTTCTGTAGATAATTTTTCTAATACACTCGTAGATATAATATATACTTTCACCCTAACCAGAGTTTTATGTTAATATTTCCATTTATCATTTAATAGTTTATACCTATTTCTGGTATGGTACAGGATTACTTTTTAAAAATATTACCGTTGTATTGATTATTAATTCTATATATCTAGGAGAAGAAACCTTATGCACTTGAAATTTTTATCATAAATTAAAAACACCTAGTTTTTCATTCTTCGTATATATTCCTAACAACATTTCTGTTATGTTGTTCAGCTGTTTTCTTCATTCAGTAGTAGTTGTTTAAGAAGTACTAAGTTATGAATTACATTCTTTGATATTTTGTGAAGCTCTGTGGTATGAGAATATCAATTCACTGCAGTAGTTATGCAATTTCTATGCATTGAGCATGAAGTAGCAGCTCTAATTAGCAGATTTTCATAGTCAAAACTGTTATTTCTCTACCAACATCTCTAATTCAAAATGCAAGCTGCTTGTTTGCAAACAGAGAAATTGGAACTTGCCAATTATGTTAATCATCGTTATAAAAATCTCTTGAATGTCTCACATACTAAAGAACAATTGAAAATTCACTTTTTTATGTGCACAACTATTTTTATGTGTACAACTATTTATCTGTCACATTTCTTATCATTTTGATTGAATTACAAAGGCATTTTTTTAAAAAAAGCCATTCTTTTCAGTCAGTTAATATATATTATTAATTTTTAAGAGATTTAGCTGGGTTTTGCCCCAGTCAGAATACTTTAAGATTCCTATAGATGTATAGAAATAATGGATTATTCTACAGAAGCTTGGATTACTCTTTGCCATCCTCTGTCTATAATGTCTTGCCTAGAAATATGACAGTCATAACTTAAACCTTTAAGATGTTTTAAGTCACTAATTTAGTGCAATATTGTGAAAGTTTTAGATTGTTATTCTTTCTTTAAAATTTTATTTATATTGTTATTCATTTATTTATTTATTTGGCTGCGTCTGGTCTTAGTTGTGGCATGTGGGATCTTCGCTGCGGCATGCAGGCTCTTTATTGCAGCGCGCAGGCTCCAGGGAGAAGGGGCTCAGTAGCTGGGGTGCTCAGGCTCTCTTGTTGTGGCACGCGAGCTGTAGCGCACGCAGGCTTAATTGCCCTGTGGCATGTGGGATCTTAATTCCCAGACCAGGGATCGAACCTGCGTCTCCTGCATTGGAAGGCAGACTTTTAACCACTGGACCACAAGAGAAGTCCCAGATTGTTATTCTTTTCTAAAAGGCCAGAATAACATAATAATATATTAATTGTCAGCACTAATGATATTACCTTAATATTTGTTACACATTAAATATCAATGGAAAATAGATTACCTTTGTTTTCTCATTATACCAAATTAGTTTTATAGCTAAGTCATATTGTCTATCTTTTAAAAAGTATCTTTGACAAACAAAGGAAAATATATACATGCAGTACAATGTGACTCTATTAGCACAATGCCAGTATTAATTCTTTAAATCAAAGTAAGTTGTTAAATGTATGAATGCTATGGATACTCTCATCTTTTTCAGTATTTGCTGCTTTCCTAAAAGGAAGCATACTTAGAAAAATAATGCAAGTTTGAAATGAAACATTTTATATATTTCTTCCTATTTCTTTGTTTAAAAATACTTTTTCTACCTTTCAGAAATTTCTGTAATCATTAGATTACTCTGAGTGATCTTTAAGTGCTAATATCAATAAAGTAAGCTTATTGTATAGAATTTTAAATTATATAATTTTAAATTATATATACCATTTTCAGGGAAATTCAGGAAGCTAGTATATCATTCGGTGTATGCTTTGAAAGGATATTAGTATTATAATAGTAATGATTTCATGCTACCCGTAACATAAATGAAGTAATGTATGCTGGTTTCAGTGTATTATGTATTTGCTATGATAGGGATAAAACTAGTCCTTAGTACATTTAGAATTCTGATTTATAGGCCCGTGGAAAATGCAATATTATTTTCCTCTTCTTAAAGTAGTAATAATCAGCCCTATGCCCCATCACTTGTGAAAAACTCGGAAGGGGGTTTAGAAACTGGTGCACATTTTAGTGAAGAGACATGTGGATCTACGATCTTTTTATCTGGAGATCCCAGAGAGCTTGACCTCAGTTTTGCAGTTTCTGTATGTCTAGAATGGTATCCCTCAAAAAAGCTCTAAGGTCATTGCAAACATGATTCACTGTGAACGACAATAAGTAAAGCCAAAGACTGACTGTTATTTGAAGAACTTATGGCAAGAAAAATAAGCAAGGATTGTAGGTTAGTTAAAATTCCAAAGAAATAGCAGGTCTAGGAGTATAAAACGTGACAATTCCTTATTATCTATTAAGGCATTTCCAAAATATTTCTATAGGTTGAGAACTAGGTAGAGGTTGAAAAAGAAAAGTTAGATATATCATTCTAGAAATTAGAGAATATACTTCTAGAACTCTATGATTTTAATAAACTATAACCTTGGAGTAACACAAATAAATATGTTACTCTTGTACTATTGGCATATTGTCAACCCTAAAAGGTTCTTCAATTCTACTGTGCCTTAGTTTCTCCATTTGTAAAATGTCAGTCTCTCATATAACTGTAAAACACACCCACTGTGTGACACAGTTTGTAGTAGACATATAAATGTAGATAAATAGTAAAGAAAAATCAGATCTTAAGAAGTGAGAAAAAACTTTTGGGTCTCTTGAGGGTTTCTGTATGTGTATTAAGCAAAGGAAGTTCAGGAAGAAATGTAAGTACAACTTTTTAAAAAGTTTAATGTTACATGGTAGCTTCCTGTAGATATAAAGCGATGTTTTTATCAACAGTTAATGTTTTAGTGTTAAATATCCTCATCTTGCTTATGGAACAGAAGGGAGAAAAATAGGAAATTTTTGCTACTCTTTCCTGCTTTGAGCTTAGAATTAATTGTCTGGGGTAAGAAATCATGATATCAGATGCATATGCATATGTTTAACATGCACATGTTAAACAGTGCATATGTTTAACGCAATGCATATGTTTAAGCACAAAATTATAGATGTAGGGTGGCAGTAAGGTGATATGGAGACCATCAGTATAATGGATATATGAATTAAATTGTAATCACAATAAATGATAATCATAGGGAGAGGCAACTTCCTTAGGAGGCTAAATAGTGCCAAGATAGGGAAAGACTTGGGTCCAATCTTAAAGTTATTAATACATCTAAAGAAAGAATACATATCAATAAATAAAGTGGGGGGAGAAGCATGGTGGTGTAGAAGCTTAGGGGAAAAAAAAGACTTTGAAAAAGTGTCCTTAGGAGTGCTTTCCCAAACTGCGCATAACTGAGGGTTCTATACCCCAAGAGTCAATAGTATCTTGCATCAGAAACACATTCCAAATGGCATTGATGTATGCAAGTTTGGTGCACTAAAATACCAATTCCCCCTACTCTGGCCCATACTTATCAAGAGATTGACAAATTATAATTTGGTTCTCCCAGTGCCTTATCTAAACAGAATGTTAGTGCTCTTCAGGAGGTAGATTTTAAGGTAAAAATCACCACTGTTACACATTTTAGCTTCTGTTTACTAACAATGTGAGTCAACTTTCCAAGAGTAGTCAAGTCTGGAGCTTGACAGCATTAAGTCTGTGGACCAGATGAAAACATTAACAATCATTTCACACAAAAAATAAACATTGGCTACCTAATGTGTGTGTGGTATTGGAGATAAAACATGAGAGAAAATATTCAAGGGAAGTTGATACTTTGCATCCTTGTATTCCTGCTTCATGTTCAGAATCCTTCCAAAAACTAGCATCTCTTGAAAAATTAAAACTATTGATATATTCTTAACATCATGGTTTCATATCTGTACTTGCATTGTGAATTGTAGTCAGGGAATACTATTATATTCCATAAGAATTTCTGTGAGGAAGGATCGTAAGACATGCCACAGTGAGTGGAGATAGAGTAACATTATGTTCCAAGTCATCAAGGCTTTTAATTCTCTAGGACAGTTTTACAGTTCACAAGTCATAGTGAATCCTTAGACCATCAATAAAGATTTATAGAAAATCACTACACAGATACTCTGGTATAAAATATATATATATGTATATATCATTCTACTTTACCATAAATCAGACCCAGAGATTCTGCCTCCTTATTTATTTTGCTTTTTTTTTTTTTTTTTTTTTTGAGGGCTACACTAACTTAATCCTGTTCAGAAAGGAAATCTAAATCTCTCACTACTTTCACAGCAAAAAAACTGGCTCTAGAAGCTCTCCAGAGGTTGGGGCTTGACAAGCAAATATCAACAGATTTCCATTAAAAGAAAGTATTCTGTATGTGAGAACTTTACTGAGATACAGCCAATTTATCATGTTTTCCCATGCTTGCATTAGCTTATATATAATATAGTTTTACAGACATAGTTCTATCTTTGAAAATTACACATGTCCTCAACTTTATAATATGTTATCAAAGATAAAGGGATTTAATTCCAAAATAAAAAAAGGAACATGGTCAATATATCACTGTTCAAATTATTTTTGAATTCTCTGAATTTGATTTTGTTCGTTGGCATGAAAGATAGTAAATTCTGTGAAAAATGCCCCCTCAGAAATGTTTTCACATAAGGTGTATAGTGCAGAGAGTAACTGACAAGGTCTAAATGCAGACACATAGTTAATCACATTATGATTGATTTTCTATTTTTAGTGAAAATGAGTTGGTTATGCCTTAAAACTGAAATCATCATCAGAAGATATGCTAACACTTTGACAATACTTACCAACCCAGAGGGAAAGTGATATGATAGAACTAGGCCAAAACCCACTCCCTAAATACGTGGTTGGTTTGGCACTAATTAATCCCACTACAGAGGCTTGTTCTTACTGGTGATCAGTAGCTCCAAGGCACAAATAACTAAGAGAGAAAGTGGGTTCCATTGTAATTCAAGCAATCATAAAACCTTTAGGATTTATCCGGGGTGTGAGTCAGAGCAGAGGCAAATCCATGGTTCTATCAAACATTGAACAACTCGGTGAGAAGCACCCAGGATTCTGAGAGATGTTTGCATAAGAAATAGGAAGGTGCAGTTGTGTGGGTTACTGGAGCAAAGGAACCTGGCAAGACCTACCTAGTTTGCCAGGGTGTAACCAAGTGTGCAGTGCTGAGGGCTTGAGTGCCAGTCATAGTGGGGAACTATGGTATTAGCCTAGGAAATTAGGACAGTTACAGTCAGAATTAACCATTAAGGAAAAGGATAAAAGCAATAGGAGAAATGTTTCGCCTCAGAATCTGTTCAGGAGCCTAAAGCTACTACCTGGAAAATGGATCCTCCGTTTTCTTTCAAATAGAAATGATTTAGCTAAGGAAAACATAAAGGACATTTTAGGTTATTGGTAAGCCAGGTAATACCAGAGATGATCAATTGCAGAGACATTGACTTTTTTTTCCTATGATTTTCTAAAGTATAAGCCAAAAAAAAAAAAAAAAAAAAAGGTTGATGATAAGATTGATCTAAGGTATTGTATGCTTGGTCCAGTAGATTTAACAAGAGATGAAATTATTAATGGAATGTCTCACTTCCAATCCACCATGTTACAAAAATCCTTGGTGAACTAGTGATTGTTAATAGACTTCTGCTATGAAACATCTAACTAAATGGTTAAAATGCATTAAAAGCACTTGGTGACAGACTTCAATGTAGTCAAACTAATAATTTAGTTAATGCACCCTCATCCTTTATTGAACTTTTAAATTTGTACTATATACTCACTACCGGATGGTTCCACGTTGGTTAAAAAAATGGCTTGGGGGAAAAAAAATAAAGTGAAAGGGTCCATATATATAGTATTTCCTCTATTTTGCTTTGCAAACCATTAATACCACAGAGTTTAAAATCTATTCTTGTAAAGGTTTAACTAAACTTTATCAATGTGTTTTGAACAATACTTTGGTTGGGGAGGCAGTTCCAAATGATGGATAGCTTTTGCAAAGACTAAAAATTAAAATTATTAACAGTATCCCTGGGAAGAATCATTCAGATAAGTTGCTACCTTTTAATCTAGTTTCTCTAGTCAATAGTTTATAAATGTTGTTGTGAATCATTGGAGGAAAATAAAGCTTTCCAAAACTAAGACATGATAACAATTAATTGTATTTTTAAATGTTTCTAATGTGCAGTGTTTCTCTTTCAAGGAATAAATATCATTTAATTTACAAAAACTAATACTAATTTAAAGGTCAGAGACTCCACTTTTTTTTTCTCTTTGACACCTCTGTGCATTCATCTCATTGTTTGACTGTTTACCTCATGCATTCAGTAATATAAATTCCTTGGCATTTAGCTGGATCTTTTTTCCCCCCCGTGGTTTGAAGTTCTTTCCCTTTTTTAATTAGATTGACCTTTTGGTTCACTTGAATGCCCTCAACCTGACAAAGAATAACTGTTCTCTTCTAAGGCAACCAGAAATGAACAGAGAAAGAGTGAAAACACTGACATAAAATGAAAAATTTTGATGCGGTGATCTGGGTGTTATAATTGTATAATTGTTACTTTGTATAGTCACTAACATAGAGAAATACCCAGCTCTGCACAATTCTCAGGGCTTTAATGTGATAAGCTGCTTCTTATCTACCCAAGAGGACACTTTTATAACGTTCTTTAAAACTAATGTCATTCAAGTGTTTTTTAAATGTCTAGTAACAGCTGACCTGCCTTACCTTTCTAAAATCCAGTGAGTAGTCTTGAAGAAATTAAAATTGTGACTGGTTCTCATTGTCATCCTGTCATTCTGTATATGTGCATATGATAAACGTACACATGTGTGTGTGCAAATACACATTTCTTCTTTTGAAAAGTAAGTTTTGAAGAACATTTGAAACTATAGCTATCTGTTGAGGTTGAATCCATACTGCATAATTATTCAACAAACTGTGAGATTCAGATATTTATTGTATACATTTCTACACATGATCCATAATGTGTAACTCATATGAACTTATGAGACTAGGTAGTAACCAATCCATTTTGACTAGTGCCTATGTGTCAAAGCTTGAGACATAGAGTAGGTAAGAATTTACTCTGAAAACTGTTGAATACATCAGAGCCATAGTAATACTAACACAAGTTACTTCTAGTATTCTAAGATGTCGCTTTTCAGTCCCCCCATAAAAAAGATCACTTTAAAAATGTACAAGAGGGCTTCCCTGGTGGCACAGTGGTTGAGAGTCCGCCTGCCGTTGCAGGGGACCCCGGTTCGTGCCCCGGTCCGGGAAGATCCCACATGCCGCGGAGCAGCTGGGCCCGTGAGCCATGGCCGCTGAGCCTGCGCGTCCGGAGCCTGTGCTCTGCAATGGGAGAGACCACAACAGTGAGAGGCCCGCGTACAGAAAAAAAAAAAAAAAAATGTATAAGATAGGTATGAACTGACTGATGCATACTCCATTATTTCTGAGTTATCAATTGACAGTTTAGGTAGTAGCTTGGTCAACTTGTCCTGAATACAAGAAAATATGATAATTGAATCTCAAGATAGGTAAAGCAATTATAAAAGAGGAGCAAGGTAAAGGCATTCTGTTCAAATTTTTAGGCTTTATGAAATTATATCTGGGATATTGAACTGAAGATTGAAGAGATATCAGAATGTAATCTATTTTAAAAGAGTGGCATGTAGACACTGATGCCAGAGAAATACCCTATAGTAGAAAATTAATAAAATTATATTGCAAGCTACACATTATAGAACACTGCAAAGCCACAAAAAATGATGTCTATGAATACCAGTTACATGGAAATACATTCATACTTTATTTTTGAGAGAAAAGAATATCAGGATACACAGCAGTATATCCTGTTATGTATCCAGTATGTAGCAGTAAGGTGTGTGTGTGTGTGTGTGTGTGTGTGTGTGTGTGTGTGTGTGTGTACTGGCATGTACATAATTTGGGTATTTATTTCACCATTTATAATTTGAATGTATAAAACAAGTTTAAATACTTAGGGCATAGTGTTTGTGTCAGATGAATAACTTTTGATTATAAAAGAATTATAAGTCAAAGATTATTCTAGCTCTGGAAAAGAAATTGGGTAGGTGACTTAGGTGTTTGAATGGCTTTGTGCATTTTAAATAGAAACCACAGGTGACAACACTAATGAGTCTGTGTAAGGTCCCTGTGCTGACATAAGGTAGGATACTACATGCTAGCAGAAGCTGGGTGTAATCATAATAAGAGTAATTCTAATAACAACATCAATAACCACAACAAAAATATGTGCTTGATTACTCTAAAGGTGATTAAAGATGTTTCCCAGTGATGCCAAGGCAATTCTATGGAGGTGTTATCTGAGACAATCAGATAACCACATGCAGAGTAATGAATTCAGCATACATAAAAATTAACTAAAATGGATGATAGAACTAAACGTAAGAGCTAAAACCATAAAATTCTTGGAAGTAAACACGGGAGTAATTTCTGTGAACTTAAAGTGGGCACATATGTCTTAATCGCAACAACAAAACTATAATCCATAAAGAAAAAAATTAAATTGGACTTCATGAGGATTAAAAACTTTCACACTTCAAAAGATACCAGTGAGTCAATGAAAAGACAAGCCAGAGACTTGGAGAAAATAATTACAAATCATATGTCTGATAAAATATGTATATCTCAGAAATTTAAATAACCTTACAATTCAATATAACAACCCAATTAAAAATGTAAAGATTTAAAAATTCAAACATTTGATTAGACATTTCACCAGCAAAGGTATTCAAATGGTAAACGAGGACATAAAAATAGTCAGCATCATTAGTTATTAGGGAAATGCTAACTAAAACCACAATGAGATACCATTTCACAAGCAAATACTGGCCAGATTATGAAGAAACTAGAATTCTCATCCTTTCTTATGGGAATGTCAAATGTGTCAGCCACTTTGGAGCACAATTTGGCAGTTTCATGGGAAGGTAAACATAAATTTGTCATATAAGCCAGCAATTCTACAACTAGGTATCTATCCAAGAGAAATTAAGGCATATATTAACACAAATTCTTGTATATTAATTTTATAGCAACATTATTTATAATAATCTGAAACTGAAAACAATCCAAATGTGTATCAGTTGGTGAATGGATAAACAAAATGGGATAATACTACTGATGTATTCCACATGGTGGATGAACTTCAAAAACATTATGCTAACTGAAAGAAGTCAGGTACAAAATATGACATATGGTATGATTTCTTAATATGCAATGTCCAATAAAGGCAATCTGTAGAGACACACCATAGATTAGTGTTTGCCTGTGGCTGTGGATGGGAATGGAGAGTAACTGAAAATGGGTGGAGGGATCTTTTTGAGTCAATGGAAATGTTCTAAAGTTGGAATATGGTTATGGTTGCACAGTTCTGCAAATTTACAGAAAGCCATTGCATTGTACAATTGAATGTGAATTTTATAGTATACAAATTATTCTTAAATAAAGCTATTTTAAAAAGTGAACAAATTAAATTTTCCCTGTTCACATGATAATGATAACCTCTATCACCACTTTTATACTACATTGTAATAGAAGTTGTAACCATTGCAATGAGGCAAGAAAAATAAGTAAAACATAAAGCCTCAAAAGGAAGAAATACCCACTGTTTAAAAAATGGCATGATTAGAGTTAGATCAGTGAAAATGATAGAGTTGGGAATTCTAAAACTCCTTGCCTCCAAATAAGCAATGAATAAGCTTGCAAAACTGTCAGAATAAACTGTTTTTCAATTCTAGCATTTAATCAAAAACTTAACACAATCAAGAGAATGCTTAACAAAGAAACAATAAAACAGCTGGATTTTGATGAGAGCTCTGTGATTTTAAGATACTCTATTATCATCTCTCACTCCTCAGCTTGGGGAAACCTTGAAGATGGCAGCCTCCATTCCTGGTACTGGTTGCTCTTACAGAGGGAGTAACTGACCTTTTTCTCCAAATCTTTATTGTGATTGTATCTTATGACCTGTCTATTGGTTCCCTGAAGGATCCCTGAAGGGTTTGCCTTCATTTTGTCTACCTTGGACCTTCCCCAGAACTGAGATTATTTCCAGGGCAGTGTGTGTTGAAAGCATTTAAAGACAAATGAAATTAGCCAATAACACATGGGATTTGGTAACATTTGGGGCAAACAACAGCCAGAACAAAAAGTTTGAATAGGAGGAGGCTTGGAAAGGAGATTTATGGAGGAACTGGGCTTTGAAAAGCTCCCACATGTTGTGTGGAATGTAGAAGGCCATGCATAAATCTGGACACATGCTCAGAAAAGACCTGACAGACCCTATGTTTCCACCTTTGTCCTGAAGAAATAGCAGATGACATCTTTAAAGTCCTGACAAAGGACTTTCCTAGCTAAACAAAAAGAGAGAGAACACATTGCTAGTAGGCCTTCCTTATGAGAAATGCCAAAGAGAATCCTTCAGGCTGAAATGAAAGGACAGTAGGGAGTAATTTGAAATCATATGAAGAAATAAAGAGTACCAGAAAAGATAACTCCATAGGTAAATATAAAAGCCAGTATTATTTGGTCTTTGGTTTGTATTTCTCTTTTTTAAATATATGATCTAAAAGACAGATTCATAAAATATTAACTCTAAAATGACTTCAAAGGGCTTACAATCTATAAAGGTGTAACTTGTGACAATAAAAATATAGTGTGCGTGGGGGAGTATGAAACTATATATGAGCAAGTTTTTGTATACTATTGAAACTAATTTGTTATTAATTTAAGCAAGATTATTATAATTTAAGGTAATTACAACCCCCAGGGTAACCACTAAGAAAATAACTAAAGACTACACAGTAAAAGAAATAAGAAGGGAATCAAGATGGTGTGCACAAAAAGAGCAATTAAACAAAAACAAGAGAGAAGTTGATTAGCAACCACAAAAGACATAAATATATAGAAAACAAATAGTAAAATTGTAGAAATGTTTCCTTATCAATAGTCACATTAAATGTAAATAAATTCTCCCCTTAAAAGGCAGAAGTTGACAGAATAGAAAGAAAAACAAAACAAAACATAATTCAACTATTGCTATCTCTAAGACATCCACTTAAGAATGAAATATAAATACTTTGGAAATAAAGTATGGAAAAAGACATTCCATGTAATATACAAAATATATTTGTATATTTAAAGCAAAAATTTTTACAAGAGACAAACTTGATAGAATTAATCCATCTAGAACTATTAATAATTATAAAATATACACATCTAACAACACAGTCTCCAAATATATGAAATAAAAATTGATGGAATTGAAGGGATAAATAAATTGTTTTATTGGATCCCACTTTCAATAATGGATGAAACAACTAGACAAAATAGCAACTAGAAAACAGAAAACTTGAACAACAGTATAAACCAAATACACCTAACACATATATGGAGCACTCTACCAAACAACAGAAGATTATGTATTCTTCCCAAGTACACATGAAACATTATCTAGGATAGACCATATATTAAATCACAAGACAAGTATCAATAAATTAAATAATAAATGACTAACATCATACAAAGTTTCTTTTCCAACCACAATGGAATGAAGCTAGAAATTGGTAACAGAAGGAAACCTGGAAAATTTACAAATCTGTGGAAAGTAATAATTTAAAAAACACTCAGACAACCAAAGTATCAAAGAAGAAATCACAAGGGAAATTAGATGACATGAGTGAAAACAAACATAACATACCAAAACTTATGGGATGCAGTGAAAACGTTGCTTAGAGGGAAATTTATAGTAATAAATGCCTACATTAAAAAGGAAGATATCAAATCAGTAATCTAACTTCCCAACCAAAGGAAATAGAAAAAGAAGAGCAAACTATAAACAGAAGGCAAGCAGAATAAAATAAAGATGGAGATCAATGAACTAGAGAATATAAAGACTATAGAAGTATCAATACAACCAAAAGTTAGTTCTTTGAAGACATAAAAAAAATTGATAATTTTTAGCTAGACTGACCGAGAACAAAAGAGGTAAAACTCAAAAATACTAAAATCAGAAATAAAGTTGGGGACATTACTAATAGCCTTACATAAATTTAAAGAAAAGGATTTGTAGATAGTATTGTCAAAATTATATTCCAGTAAATTAGCCAACATGAGACAGACTTATTCCTAGAACCACAACGAATACTGAAACTGACTCAGTAAAAATTAGAAAGTCTGAATGGATGTATAATAAGAGAAAAGATTGAATAAATAATCAAAAACCTCCCAACCAAGAAAAGCCCAGAGTGAGCTGGCTTCACTAGTTAATTCTACCCAACATTTAAAGAGGAATTAGCCATACTGCTCAAAATCTAGCAAAAAGTAGGAAAGAACACTTTCTATCTCATTAATGTGATAATGAAGTGATTGTAAGCAGCCATTATTGAAGGCATTACAAGAAAATAAATCTCTTTTCTTTATCTTTTCAGTATCTTTTATGAATATAGATGCAAAAGTCCTCAGTGAAATGCTAGCAAACCAAATCCAGCAGCATATTAAAAGAATTACATATACTATGACCAAGTGGAACTTATTCCAAGAATGCAAGGGTAGTTCATAGTATGAAAAATAATCAACGTAGAATAAAGGAATGAAAAAAAAATGCATGACCATCTCAACTGATGCGGAAAAGGCATTTACCAAATCTTACACTTTCATGACATATAAAATTAAAAAAAAAATCAAAACACTCAGAAAGCTAGGAATAAAAGAGAATTTCTCAACATGACAGAATTTTTATGAAAAACCCACAGCTACTCAATGGTGAAAAACTGAAAGCTATCCCCATAAGATTAGGAAGACAAGGATGCCTACTTTCACCTCTGATATGCAACATTGCACTGGAATTTCCATCCAAAGCAATCAGGCTAGAAAAAAACAATAAAGACATCCCAATTGGAAAGGAAGATGTAAAACTATCTTTATTTTCAGATAACATGACCTACATATAGAAAATCCTAAAGAATCCATGAAAAACTACTAGAATTAATAAGTAAATCCAACAAAGTTGCTGGGTGTAAGGTCAACATACGTAAATCAGTTGTATTTCTATACACTAGCAATGAACAATCTGAAAAGAAATTTTAAAACCAATGCCTTTTACAATAGCATCAAAAAGAATAAAACCCTTAAGAATAAATTTAACCCAGGAAGTATAAACCTTGTATACACAAACTATAAAACACTGCTGACAGAAATTAAAGATCTAAATAAATGGAAAGATACTGTATTCATGGATCAGAAGACTTAAATATTGTTAAGATGGCATATTCTCCCAGAGTGATCTACAGATTCAATTTAATCCTTATCAAAATTCTAGTGGATTTTGTTGGGAAATTGGAAGAGCTGATTCTAAAATTCATAGGAAACTTAGGGTGATGGATGTATTCATTACCATGTTAGTGGTGATAATACACACATGTGAAAACTTAAACAGATACAAAGCATTTTACCTCAATTATATCTCAATAAAGCTGCTAAACATGAACATATTTTTTTCTTTGTGCCCTAAAATGTAGGAATAACATGATAGAGAATTGACTTGAGAATCAAGACACCATTTTTATAGGAGACTCCTCTGATGTCTTGTAGTGCGGTGTTCCTGTTACTTTATCATTCTGTTAAATGTTTTGAAATTTTCAAGGGAAATATGCTATTCAAATAATTTATGCTTGACTTTATTGATACGTTTGAAATTTTAACTCTTTCAGTAATATATTCTGAATGTTACGCTATAATTAATAGTTGGTATGCAGCTAAAGTCTCCAGTGCTTTCCTCTATCAGAGTCACTTTGACTGATTTATTTGTGAGGCCTCATTCCCTCTGTTATCCTTTAGGTGATATGCTAATGAGGGTTGAAATGATCAAAAGTTAGGAAGAGAGCAATAAAGTATAAGCAAAGGGGCCTGGACAGTGCCCATAGTGGGTATGTTTTCGTGAATAATCAATGATTAACTATGGTCAGAGCAATTGTAATACTAGCAAAGCAGGCTACTTCTACCCAGCATCAAACTAGTAAGCTTTTTGAAATCTCCTTTGCCATGATAAAACCAGTGTTACTTAGTGTTATTTTTCTTTATTTTTACATAAATAATCATTTAATCTAAGGCTGATACTGTATATGGTATTTTGAGTTCTCTGCTGGACATAATGTTGTTTTTTGCTGTTTTACAGCATCTGTGTAATTTACTGCTGCAAGACTCAGCAGTTATCAGAATGAGATATAAATGGTAATGACGGTGATTAACTTCCCTGCTTGTATATATTGAAGTTTTAGTATCATGCTAGGATGCTTTCATAATATTCTTGACTACAAGGAATACATGTTAATTGAACTTTCCATCTAATTTCAACTAAATTCATTAGTAGAATATCAGCTCATTTAAAGAAAAAGGAAAAGCAAAAAAAATTAGAACCCTTATTTTGGAATCATAAGAAATTTATGATTATTTTAAAGTCATCTTAGAAGAAAGAAAGATTTCCACATTCCATGTTACTTTTTAATGCTTTTCTTGGATATATTATCTTATCTATCTATCTATATTTTTCCCAAGACAAAAGATACTTCATTGTCATAACTTTGTCCTATAATATAGACAGAGCACATTGTTTCTTTTCACTTTTGTAATTTTACAGACTGACCATCTTTTCTGTTAACTTTCCCTGTCATGCCCCCTGCTTCTTGTACAACCCTGTCCAAACATCAAGCCTATAATATCTTACATTTTAAAAAGGAAGAAAATGGCTTACACAAGTTACGAGATGAAAATTGTGTAATGTATTGGAGGAAATAAAAAACAAAACCACAATGTACTTTTTAAATTAATGTATTCTTTGGCAAAAATGTAAAATGCTAGAAGAAATTGTTTTACTTTTTAAAAAACTTATTTCCCCCAGGACCTTACATTTTTTGGTCACTAATTCTGACACTTCTTGCTACCTACCTAATTTTAATCCCCCCAAAACCATTTCCTCCTTCCTAAAAGAAAACTGATTTGTTTTATCCCTTTTCTGGTGGCTTGTGCCTCAGGGGAGACTGGCACAATCCTTTGCTCCAGGTAAGCTAATCATGGTGGTCCCTTTCTTCTTACTAGTGAATGATTAAACTGTAGGCATATAGTATCACTCCAACTTAAGAAACATCACTGGCATTCTGCTTCAAAGAGAAGTATACAAATTAAACCTATTACTCTAATTTTTCTTTCTTATTTCTGGAAGTGACACATAGATTTGCCAGAGTTGTCTAGTCTGAGGAAACACCTACAATTCTAAAATGAATACAACCTGGATTGAACACTGAGTTAAAGGAAGTCTAGATTCTTCCTATGCCTGGACTTCTTGTCCGACATTTCCTTATTGTTAAAAGTTTGAACTCTTAATCATGTTTCTTACAGCCGAATGTATCCTAACTAGTAAGCACCTACTAAATATTTTGTTAATTATAATAATAATAGTTACTCCAGGCTATTCTTAGAATTATTCTGCTGAAAAAAGTCACTCTGATAGGTAAAGAAAAACATGAATCTACATTCCAAATATTTCTGTAAATATATCTGTATTATTTGAATGGATTTTTGCTAAAAATTTATGGAACATCCATTTATTGGTAATAAAGTGATTACAAAACAGACACAGGTTCAATATTATTGGCAGCTAACGGGTATATAAAAAGGCAGACACAGAAAAAAGGAAAACAGTAAAAGCAAATTTATCATAGTTGTGACAGTTGCTATGAAGGAGTAGTTTAGTGTGTTTTGGGAAAGCACATAACCAGGTGCAGTGAAAAGGAGACTGAGGTAGGGCTAGACATAATTGAGTAGATGTCTTCTAGGTAGTGGAATTGGAGAGGTATGATTGGATAATTTCAGATGGGGGGAATAGGATTCATGAAGGCCTTGCGATCAGAAGGAACATGGCATTCTCAAGAAATTTAAAATAAGTTTGCCAGGTTTTAGTTTGGTGGCAGTCTGGCCACATGAAGTGATGGGGGAATCATGTCATGTGCCTTCAAAAGCAGCAGTGTCTCACTGGATTCAGCATGCTCTTTCACGAACTCAGGTGATTCCAGTCATACCCCACTCTGAGAAGTGAAACAATTTAATATATTTTAATCAAAACTATCCTATAAAAGCCTATCGGGTCTAAAAAATATAAGGCGGAAGTGGTTTGATTATACCTTACCAAAAGTCAGCGTATGCTTGTCTGCAGAACTGCTGCTGAGGGCGAGAGAAACTGAAACAAAGATGAATCAGGGTGAATCTGGAAATTGAACAGCTGCTCACATAAATGCACTCTTTTTCTTTTTCTTATTGATAAAACACTGCTTAATTTCTTAGGGATTGGCTATATCATGTGAGTAAGCCAAGTACTTCAATTACATAATTTCCAAAATTAAATCATTTCTCAATATATTGAATATTAAACATACCAAATTTATCTTCCAATTGCTAGAACAATCTTTTTATTTCACTAGAAATGAACTTTGAATAAAATATTTAATGCCTTAATGAAAATTAGCTTAAAAAGTAATTCCGTTGAAATAAATACTGTCTTTCGACTGGACTGTTTATTCACTTCAACTAAAATGTGGTAGACACAGGTATTCTATATGTGGGAGGTTATAAACTTGCCTTAAACATATACAAAAATATTTTTAAATGCCTGTGTGTATTTAGAAGGTAAAACATGTGAAATCAGCTGGTTTAAAAAGAAAATAGTTTCAGTGGCAGTGGCTTCAGTGGATAATTTGATGTTTCAGAGGTGATACATTTCTGTTTGATTTCCAAGAAACCTACCCATGATCAAGATAAAACAATAGAATGTGTGAAGTCCATTGAGTGGACAGGTATTTCTAAAGGAATTCTTTGGTTTTCACATCGTGAAGCTTGGAAAAGACATTTGTATATTCCCTCTCACACAGCATATTTAGGGGCATCATTTATTAGATGTACAAAGGGGGTTCAAACACAAGATACATAGTTGGGCGGGATCTTTTATGAGTCCTATTAACCAAAAGAATCAGGTTTGAGAATAGGAATGTGGTGGTAATGAATATCCCTGGAGAGTTGAATTGGGAGCATTTTTAACGCCATTAGAAGTTATCTATTCAAAATTGTTAATTTGAAGATGCAGTGTTTCTTTCAATAAGGAGAAGAGTTGGAAGGGTGACCGTGACATTTTCTGAGAGGTATTTACTACGAAACATGGTATCTCAAGAATTAGTGAGAAGGATAAAATATGGTCTCTGTACTCTTGGCAGTGAGAATGAAGTCTTGAAATCTCTAAACTAAATTTTTCTGAGGCCACATCTGAGTACTCTCCAAAAAACACTTTTTCTGTTTGATTTAAAAAACAAAACATTTGTTTCCCTGTTTCACTAATGCCTGAAATATCAAGATAATATCTGGGGAATTTTCCATTTTGTAAAGTCAGCTAAGAATTATAAGACCCCAATATATCTCTTAGAAGCATGTTATTAAAGGGCAGCTAAAATGGATTTTTCCATTTGGGTTCCTATTACCTTATCTTTGAAAATCAGTTTAAGCAATATGAAAAACTTGCTAGATGCTTTTTTTAGGAGGAGTTGAAGGTAATGGGAGAACATGAACTGATAAGAAGAGGTAATATAACTTGAAATTACTAAATTTTTAAATGAAAGTAGGAATTTATTCTGAAATATCCAATAGATAAAAGAGATCAAATTTATTCTTCAGCTATGAGTAGTAAATCAAACTCTGATGGAAAAAATATAATGTATTCTTCTGTAAAATGATCATTTGAAATGGAGAAAGTAGCATGTCTGAAGGCATTAGTTTATTCTTAATTACGTCTGGAATGCAGTCGCTTGGAAAGCTTGCAGTGATATCAGAGCAAGGATATTTTATATATTGTGACAGACTGAACAACCAGCAGGAAGCTGAGCAAAAGAGTGTAGAGCCAATTTTGCCACTGAACCAATGCAAAGTCTATGGGAGTAATTCTTTCTTTAAAATAGGAATTCCCAGCCCAAAGTTCTGTTTCCTCTTTAAAGTGAAGAGATGTTTTAATCCTGCTCTTACCTTGTCTGATGTAATGAGAGTACAGAAGATGCTCAGGGAAATGCATCGTTGCTTAGAGAGTTTATAATTCATAGAAGAGAATGTAACAGTTGTGATTCCTCTATGAAATGCATTTGTGCAACCATCCAACTGGAGAACTAGATGTTTTCTATATACTTATTAGAGCCATTGAAGTTAGGGTTTTAATTTGTAAATTTTAGTGATTTCATCAGAGACGAGTAGAATCACCCCAGACCTCGGACTCCGTGAATGTGTATGTGTATGTATATATTTAAATTGTTTCTTAAAAATTCTGAAATCCTTTAAAAGTCATATGTGTCTGTGTACTTAAAGATCTCAGATATTAACCAATAATAGCAAAGCTAGTAAACTTTTGAAATGGATTCAGCAAGGAAATAACATTTAAAATAACCTAATTTAAATGAGGCAAGTCATTTCAAGTGAAAAATATCATAATGTTAACTCTCTAAAAAATGAGAATAAGAATTTACAACATGAATGGGTTTAATATTGCTTTTTAAAAATGATGTCTGAATATTTGAGTAATTTTAATTATTATGCTTAAAGAAGCATCGATATTTAGAAGATTAATATCAATGCATCATTAACAAAAGGGCATGACAGAGAAAATCAAATGCTAATAAATTTTTTAAAAGCATTAGCAATGAAATCCAAGTTCCCTAAAATTACCTAATGATATAGGTTTATTTCATGAATACCCATTAAAATAATTATGATAGGATTGTACTTCTGAAATTTTTTATTTCATTTATGTTTTAATTTAATCTCACAAGAGCCCTTTTCTTTAAGAATATTGTTTTATTTGATTAACATATGTATGTATGAAAAAGCCCACAAAGCTAAACTTTAAGTGGGTTTTACGTGTCCTATTCACTGCATATACACCACAGAAATGAGTACAACAAGAATGTGTATTAGAGTTGTTTTTAAAGTGTAGAACTCTCCAAGTGTGTACAGTATTTTCACAAAGCTAGCTCCTTCAGATGAAGGAAAAAAAAAGTTGTAAGCTAATAGTTTTTCATTAAATTTATCTTAGCTTCTTTTATCAGGCACTGGCCTTTGTTGTAGTGTTCTTGGCATCTTTTCTGTCATGAATAACCTTACACCATTTTCTATCCTATTTAATTATTCTCTCTGTCTTAAAGCATAATCAGCATTAAACCAGCTGTGCAGCCTTGAAGGAATACCATTTCAATAATACATTGACTTTTTTTTAAAGCACAGGTGGCTATTAATTTTACTTGAAACTCTCCCTCATGACTCTTGTCTGTACAAAGTTTTGGAAGCTGTATGTATGTGCTATTAAGTAGTACTACCCCTAGAATACTCATTATACCAATGGATTCTCTCAGTGTCTGACACCGTGGCTGGCCAACTATGAATAGCCAGGAAAGACAACTTTTGAGGAGAAAGCATCCTTATTATTATGATGAACTGAATCATGGAAAATCTTTCTAGTAGCACAAGAAACAGACCAATTTCTAGAAAGAAAGAGGGAAATTTTTTCCTGCAAATCCTTTCTACTAGGATATAAGTAGTCTATCCATTAAGATGACCTGCGTGTGAAGCACCCAGTCCTGAGAGAGAGGCGTGATAATTCATTCAATCAATAGTAAAGTTAGATTGCTGGCAGAAAAGGCATTAAACACTCCCCAAAGCAGCACATTAATCATGAACATGTGGCATCTAAGTCTGAATCTTGGCCAATGATGAAGCATAGGACTTACAGTAAATGAAGTCCATGGGTTTTGGCATGAATTCTAAATATCAAATTTCACCTTGCGTGACCCATGCAGCTTTATAGAATTATGAAGTTCTAAAAAATGATTCTATCGTTTTTAGAATCATTCTATCCCAAAGATGTCATAAAATCACTGATTATTAATGCTGGAAAGAACCTGGGTGATTCAATCCAATTCTTTTTTTTTTTTTTTTTTGAATTTTTGAATTTTATTTTATTTATTTTTTAATACAGCAGGTTCTTATTCTTTAATTAACCAATGAACAAACAAACTAGGGGAGCTCAAGTGAATTACTAATATGCAGACCCTATTTCTTTTTGTAATTTTTTTCTTATCATTATCATCATTACTACTATTATTTTGAACTTCGGATAAAGTTAGATAATGTCACATATATATGATTTATTGTCACAGTGTGGATCTTTATTAGTTAGCATAAATAATATTGCCTCCTGTTTATAACAAAAAAAACTCTCAAATCTCTATCCCTTAACACAAAATGGGTTCATTTTTTTCCTTATAAAAAAATCCAAACTTAGATATTGCTTGTCAGGTGACAATATTCATCCTGGCCATTTAGGATCCAAGGTTTGTTTAACCTCCTGGATTCACTGTGCAGCCTTGTCTTTTGCTGGATCATCTGTAACAGTATGTGTGGGGAGAAGAGTGTGGAGGAACATGCAGGGGAATTTTATTAACCAGGTCTATAAATTGGGCATATCCATTGGTCATGTAGCCATACCTGACTGCAAGAGTGGCAGAGTAGAAAATGTAATTTTGCTGCCTTGGAGTATAGTAGATGTTGTCCTTCAGATTCCCCCTTCAGGACCGAGGTGTTATTTCTACAGCTGCTTGAAGTACTGGTAGGGGTTAACTTTCAACTAATTCTTTCTCTAAAAATTGCCCTCAGGTGAAGAGATCTGACACAGCTAGTTCTTGCCCCATCCTCAGAGGCTGCCACTTCTGAGTGGTCAATGTGGGCTGTAAAGACCTGGCCAGCTTTGCCACAGGCAGGACAACTGTGAAGGGCCCTCTCAGTTCCAGTGTTTCCTATGGGATGACCAAGGCCTTTGTGGTGAATTAACAACAGTTCAACTGCTTCCTTTATAGAATCCTACTTCCTCTACTCCTACGCACCACAAACCCACCTGTAAATCTGCATCTCAGAGTCTGTTTTGGGGGAACTCAATCTCAGACAGGAAAGTAGCAGGAAAAGCAGTCTCTGCATAGCCCCTGACCTTTAATCAACAAATACCTGTTTTACTCTCCCCCCGACATATAGGACACACTAACCTTAAGAGACAAGCCAACATCCTATCTAGTTTTTCCATCCACCTTAAAGCTTTTCTGATACTGTGTTCTCTCCATCAGGTCTGGCCATAATTCTTTCTGGCCTAGGCATCAATGAACTAGAAAAAACAGGTTATCTGCCCCTAAAACATCAAATACAAGGTGATGGAGAAGATCCAGAATGACAAAATAAAATATGGAAATTGAAAGACACAGCATCATAGATATATTTCAGTGTTTGATATCCTGCTAGACATGTTTTAAGAAGACTCACATTTGTGGTGGAGGTTGATGAGGAAAATTTCGTCATTAGACTCTGATTTTGATTTTGGGGAGAAATGTCCTCAATCTCTCTAATCGTAGTTCTCCTAGGGCCTTAGCTTCACCATATATGTAGGGCCTTTCTTGTTATCCTCTGTGATAATATCTTATGTGAATAAAGTATGTCCTGATTGGGGTCTACACGTGCTTGCAGTTTACTTACTGGCAGGTTTTTTAAGGCTGGAAAAGCCACAGGCATTTTTAGACAACACTCTCAGTTTCTTTTGGCTATATAATTCCTGTGAAAACTTGCTAACCTTCTGATCTATTTGACTCCAATCAGTTCCATGTGTCAATAAGAGCACCCATAGTTCTTTCCCAGACAAAGTTCTTAAATACACTTTACTTATATGTTCTTGTTCAGATTCTTTTCCATTATAGGTTATTACAAGACATTAAATGTAGTTCCCTGTGCTATACAGTAGGTCCTTGTTGTTTACCTAATTTATACATAGTATTGTGTATTTGTTAATACCAAACTCTTAATTTATCTCTCCCCCACTCCTGCCATCCCCTTTGGTAGCCATAAGTTTGGTTTCTATGTCTGTGAGTCTATTTCTGTTTTGTAAATAAATTCATTTGTATCAGTTTTTAGATTCCACACATAAGTGATATCATATGATACTTGTCTTTCTCCGTCTGATTTACTTCACTTAATATGATAATCTCTACGTCCATCCATGTTGCCACAAAATGGCATTATTTCATTCCTCCTCGTGGCTGAGTAACATTCCATTGTATATATGTACCACATCTTCTTTATCCATTCATTTGTAGGTGGGCATTTAGGTTGCCTCCTGGCTTGGCTATTGTAAATAGTGCAGCTATGAACACTGGGGTGCATGTATCTTTTCGAATTAGAGTTTTCTCTGGATATATGCCCAGAGTGGGATTGCTGGATCATATGACAACTCTATTTTTAGTTTTTTAAGGAACCTCCATACTACACTTTAGTTTTGAGTTTCCTAGCTGTCTCATTCTCTGTTTTTCTCTCTCAGCTATTTAATTTTTTTTACCTATCTAATTTTCACTGAACTTTGTTCAACTTTTTTTCCCCCATACTTAGCACTTTCTAGAAGAGAGTCTAAAACAGTTGCCTTTCCAATCCTTAATGACTTTTGATCTCTGGACATTCTCCAATTCTTTTTATACTTTGTAACATATCTTTCTAGAAACATTTTGGTAAAGGCAGCCAGTAGTAAACAACACACCTTTTTATTCTGCCTTTTTCCAATCACTTTCTCTAGAGCAGCTGTCTAATTATGTATATGACTTACCTTCCAAGTTATGGCAGATAGAACTTTTGTTACAGCTCAACAGAAATCTCTAGGTTTCTGTTTTCTTTTTGTCCATTCCTCAGCTATTAAACAAATGCCACACAGTTCAGTTTTTTAACGGCAGCATATCAATTACAGCTAATTTTTTGTATTATTTAGGGTAAATAATTGTTTATGGTAAGTGGATATTATAACAAACACCTCTGAATTTCAGTGTTTTAACATGATACGTTTATTTCTCACTCACACGAAGTACAATGTGGATATTTCCAGTCTTTACACAGTGCTGGACTTGGTCATCTAGGCATTTAGACTCCGTTCATGTTTTGTCTTTGCTATCCTCAGGGCCTCAGAGGCTTCGATAGCTTGTCTGCCTCTGGCTGGCAGTTAGGGAAAGGGAAGACATGGACATTACTTGGAGGAGTTCTTAATAGGCTACATCTGGAAGTGATGTACTTCAACTCCAAGGACAATCCTTTGGCCACAACTAGGTCAGATAGTCACATCTAAGTGTAAGGGAGGCTAGGAAATGTAGTCTGGTTTCCCCAGCAGGCAGTAGAAACACCTTTCATAAACACAGAATATCTGCTACAGAGTCTTAGTGTCTGTGTATTGTCATCTATGTATTATAAAAAGCATTGTAATAAAAACTCTGTAACAAAGATCATCATGTGTCATCACTGTCATTGACAAATTTCTTGAACACCCAGAGATAATCCTTTTATTCCTCAGCAGCAATATTCTTATACTGTAAAATAAGATATGCAACATATTAGGAAAGTTATATCATGTTAAAAAATTCTTCTGGGACAACTCTGTAACTTTATCAGTTGGTTAAGGACAGGGACAAGCAATGTACTCTATCCAAACAAAATGACTTTTGCAAAAAACTGTTAACTCCTACAGTATATAGATATGCAAAACCAAATTTCACTTTGTTTCCATTCTCCTGAAATGCACCCTATAATTACATTTAATAGTCCCTAAGTAAATACCATGTAAACTAGAGTCGTCTTTAAAGGAGAGAAGCAATCACATATTCACACTGTAATGATGGGGTATTTACATGGCAATTACCAAGCCATTATATTGTCTTTCCTTTAATTTAGTCAACTCCATCTCCTAATCTTGTTCAGGCAAAATGGTTGAGCTAGATAACTTTTAACTACCAAAGTATATATTTCTTAAAGCAGTTGTCCTTGGCATTTTTGTAATTATTCAGTTGGTTGTTTTCCTTATTTGAATAATTTGGGAAAATAACATTTTAGACATCCTTATTTTAATAATTTGGGAAAAGAACATTTTAGACATCCATTAAGCAATTATGCAAATCTATCAAACTGGTCGTTTAAAAAATATCCTGATCATAATAATTATTCACCTTCACTATTGAAAATTAAGTATTAAATTATATATAAAGAATATAAGAGAAAATTCCAAAATACGAACTTGTATAAAAGTAAAGATTAAATTATAAAAAATCCTTTCAGTTATGTGTATGAGTGACATATTGCTTTTAAACTAAATTTTAATTGAAATATGATGTGCATACAAAAATGTACAGTTTATAATTTTATAACTTGAGTAATTTCCATAAATTGAACTTACCCCTGTACTATTTCCTCACATCGTGAATAGAGCATTACGAACATCACAGAAACACTTTTCATGTCCTATTCCAATCATCATCCTAAAGTTAACTTCTATCCTGATTCTATTGCTATAGATTAGTTTTACCTATTTTAAAATTGTAGAAAGTTAGAATTATACAAACTGTAATATAGTGGATTCTGGGTTGTGCTATCCAAATCTCCCTTCTAGACTAAAGCTTTTACTATCATGGCTCTCAAGAATATCTGCTGCTGACAGTTCACATATGTGTTCCTCTCAGAGAATTGTCCTTGGAGGAAAGAAGCTGCATCACCCAAGATTATACATTCTCCAGGAAGGCAACATACATCTAATATCACGTGGGATACAATAACCAAGCCCCCTTACCTCAATTTGGGACCAATATAAAAGGCCATCTCAGCTCCAGAGTTCTCAATGGAATCATCACAGATTTCTGTTGCAACATATTGCAGTAGAACATCTTCCTATACTCAGACTAATTTCTCTCAATCCCTTCAAATATTGTTTCTGAGATCATCCTCCAAGAAACTTCTTTCTCTACCTCAGAGACCATTCCAGAGAACACATCTAAGAGAGTTGGTAAAGGGAGTGTTTCCAAGAAGAAATCTCTAAATTGAGTTTTTGAAACGGAATTATCTGCTGTCAGGCTGACAGTGAGAGCCATTATTGAAAGTAGGTGGAATGTTGATAACTCCTGGTGTACACTGATAGTGTAATTAATTGTCAAAACTCCCATCAGTGGTGAATGGGATAGGAGAGAATGCACTAGTCATTCAGTGCCTGGTGTGTTAGACAAGTATGGGAGAAGGACTAATTTAGAGTACTGTGGAATCGAACTGCTATTGCTGGGTAATCTCATGGCATTGAAGACAGACATTGAAAGCCTGAGTTTGATTAATCACCAATTAAGGCTAAAATTGAAAGCCAGAGGGCCTCTTTGGCAGCTTGGAGACTCATCTCTTGCAGTTGGATGCAGAAAGAATTGAGGTTGAGGCAAAAGGCTAATAGAAAGGGAAGCAGAACTCCAGATACAGAGAATTCTCAACCCATGTAGATCTCATAATCCAAGGTTAGGGACCTTTATTGGGAAGAATAGGGACCATGATATTTTGGCATGAAAACATCTGGGTCAGTTTACTTGAGAAGTTTGAAATGCTGAATCTCCATTATTCTTTGGGTCTTATCACATTTAATACCATATCAGCTTGTCCAGATGTGGGGCACATAAGGGAAGAAGGAGGAGTGAGGCTTAAAAGTTGTAAGCAAATGGCAAAAAAAGGAATCAGGATCCTCATTAAAAATATTGAACTTATTTATTATTTGTTATTTTTAATGCTCATGTTAGATAGGAATAATTGGAGCATCTGTAGGTCGTTAGTTGATTTTATAGCCCAAGACTGGCTTGAAACCGTTGTATAATTTGATCAATGTCAGTTTTGCCCAGTCTTCAAGAGTTTTCCCCTGACCCTGTGGTATTTTCAAGGGTTGCTTTCCTAACTCATATTTTTGTCACTTCAGAATGGTGAAACTGCTAAAAATCCACTGGTTTTCATTTTATTTATATTTAAGTTTTGATATTTAGAATAGTAAATTCTAAATATAGAAAGATCCTCTGGTTGGTCTTTGTATATTTAGAATTTGGAATATGCCTTATGGAAAAAGCACCAAAATAAAAGACTCATGCTTCTGTGCCTCTCTTCTCTTTGGAATCTTGACCCATATGTATCAGATGCTTCTGTAGCCCAGAACTCCATTTTCTGCTTTCCAAGTCTTATAAGGCTACAAAAGACTCTGCGGGTTCGTTTTTTCCTCAACAGTAGCCTTCTGCTTAGATTTGCCAAAAACAGGCCACTGGCCTTGAGGCAAGATTGACTTATGTCTGTTTGATTTCCTTTTTTTTCGAGATCTTAGCACTTTAAATCTTTGCTTTCTCAGCAGGGCTCCAAGAGTTTTTTTCTATCTTTATATCTATGTATATCAAATATCAATCTGATTGTTTCAGTGGGAGTATTGTACTTCTACAAGTTGTTCATTTTAACTAGAAAAGAAAGTCTCTCATTGACGTTTTGAAATTAAAATTCCACATTTTCTGTTTAAGCCTAGATACAGAGAGAAACATGAAGACAAATATTGTGTCTAAAAAATAAATGAGTGAGGTCAAATGCAGTTTATATAAAAAGCTATATTAAGTTTGGGCAGTTGTGAATTTTAAGTCAGTGCATCCTTTCTCTTTCTCTGTTTGATATTGTACTTCTACCCATTTTGTAAATAAATTTCTTTTTCCTAACCAACTAAATGATTTTTAGATAATGTCATGATTATTCTGTTGGTTGAGTTCAGGTCCAAACTTTTTCAATCCAAGTCTTTATGTTTTAGCATTATCTCCAGTCAGATGCATGTTTAGAGTATTTTTACACCGTATTTTATTATCCTGAAAGTTAGTGAATACATCACCTAATGTAAAAAATGAGTGTTTGGGAACACTGTAACTTATTTTTTTAAACCATTTAGTAAAAAATTTTGTAAGTAGAATCGTCTTATATCTAAACTTGAAATATATTGTACATTTATAACTCTAACAGACTGCATTTTCTACCTATAGAATCGTATCACCTACTTTTTAAAAAAACTTTCAATTCATATATAATTTTTTGTGTGTTCCCTTAGAGGATGTTTGATCTTGTTAAGTAGAATCAATTATCAATTACAGCAGAAAACCAAATGTTTTATTGTGATTTTTTTATATTGAAAATCAGTGTCACAATATAGCACTAACTCATGGAATGTAGGTACATTTTGTGTGCTTCATGGGTCTTTTGAGGTAAAAACATCCCTAAAATTATTGGATATGTTTTAGACCTCACAGCTTTTTTGTTCAAGATGCATCAATATATTTGTTATCTTAAGGTCTTAAATATGTACGATATTTAAATTTGGTGAACTTACAGCACATATACGTTAAAGATTAGAAAACCTTAGTAAGAGCAGTGAATGAGATTCTAAGGACTTGATAGAAGGTATTTTGTTTTAATTTTTGTGTTTTCTCTTCAATTATTTTTATTTATTTAATTCTCATTTTATTTTATTTTATTTTTGCTATTGAAATTAAAGCACAGGTGTTTTGTTCCTGTTGTTACACCTAGAAAATTAAGCTTTGCTTTTAGGCCTTGAAAATAAAGCAGGAATAAAGTAAATTTAAAAGCTGCAGGGTACCATTAGAAATAAACAGAGGAATGTTAAATGTTGATTAAAGATCAAAGAATAGTAGCAGAATTAATTATGTGGAAGCTGTGAAATCACTTATAAACTACATAAAGCCAAGCCAATTCCAACAACTCTATGGGGAAAGTAGAGTAAATCAAACCTAACCACCAATTTTTGCAGAGCGAATCATATAGAACAAAATGAGAGGCACTTAAAAATAATTTAGAGACAACGTGATACCACGCATTTAGAGGCTTTAAACAGCTCCTTTCATTCTATATGTTTAAAAATCTTAAGTATTTATAAATTATGCTTTCTGTTGTGTGATTTAATTTATACAATGACAAAAATTACGTATATAATTAGCTAGTTTCTGATTCCTGGATTTTACTCTGATGAAGAGATTGTAAATGGTTATACTTTATATTTATTATTCATTAATTTTTTATCTTAGAAATATTCTACACATTTCATAGAATCTTAAGCTTGCCTCTTCTGGAATGGTTTTATACCTTGTTGTTTAATGGCAGCACTTTTGTCCTGTAGCTGGACATCAGCAAATTTTGTAGAAACAGATTTTTAAGACTTGCTTTTACTTAGTAAATATATTTGAATGCATATGTAAAAATTTCATCCGAAGTTCTAAGGGCTCAGAAACAATAATGATAAAAATTTTATTGAAAAGTGTAAATATGCAATTAATATTTTGAAAAATACTCAACAATAATAATAACGACCATCATTTAACAATACTCTAAAAGATTCACAAAAGTATAATGTGTATTAGTAGTCCCAGGTTTTGCTGACTGCTAGAAACATCAACAGATCAGAAGTTTTCACTTACAGAACACCTTATGGATTGAATCTACTGCAAGCCTCATGGAATCAAACCATATCTAGATGTCCAGTATTAAAACTCTGATTTAGGGGAGGATATTGAGATGGTGGCATGGGAAGCAGTTTCCTCTTCCCTTCAGTTGTGAGAACTATAAAGTGAATACTGTGGGGTTGTCTACCAGCACATACATTAGAGCAAAATGGAGGTGGTTATTTGGGAAAATAATAAAGTATGAGTTTGTACATCCTGAAATGGAAAATCAGTGTCAAGTGACATTTATACTGACTACACAGAAGCAGCCAATAATCAGGGAAGCTGCCAGGCACCATATTAGAAAGATGACATATGGAAATTATGTTTCTTGGTTTGATGGAATAGGTACACATAGCACTTAAATTCATCATACTTTTCTTATGGTACATGCAGGGATGGGTAATAAAACTCTCTCTCTGTCTCTCTTCCCTTTTTTTCTGTGAGGGTGAGGCGTTTAAATTCTTTTATTCAATAAACAGTCATTGATCCAGTCCATGAAGATCTTGTTCTAGGTTTTGAGTTTCAGTGGTGAAAAAATAGTAAAAGTCCCTGCTGTTACGGACATTGCTATCTAGTATGGAGAAAGGTAATAAACACATAAAAATAAATGCATGAAATATATTTAGATAGTGATAAGTGCTACCAGGAAATAAAACAGGGGGATGTGATAATGTCAGAATATCCTCAATAAGTAGGCATCTCTATTAGGAATGGTTACAATATAGCAGCAAACTTTCCCCAAGAAGTGAAGAGAGACAGAGACAGAAGTAGAGAGGCCTCAGTGTCTTTCATAACAATCTCAATGGTACTGTTTCATCGTCTCTGCCATATCCTATTGTTCACATAGACCAACCCTTTTACGGTCAAATGTATGAATGCCAGCAGGCAGGGATTGCTAGGGGACATTTGGGAACTGGCTGCCACATACAGTAGAGGTCAAGGAAAATGGAAAGTGCAAAAAGGATGTGGGAATCATTTTTTTTTTTTTTTTTGGCTGCTCATGGGATTTCTCTAGTTGCAGCGAGCGGGGGCTACTCTTTGTTGCGGTGTGCGGGCTTCTCATTGAGGCGGGTTCTCTTGTTGCGGAGCACGGGCTCTAGGCGCGTGAGCTTCCGTAGTTGTGGTGCATTGGCTCAGTAGTTGTGGCACACGGGCTTAGTTGTTCCGCGGCATGTGGGATCTTCCTGACCAGGGATCAAAACTGTGTCCCCTGCATTGGCAGGCAGAGTCTTAACCACTGTGCCACCAGGAAAGTCCAGCATGTGGGAATCTTTTGATAATTTATTTTTATTTCTGAAATGTGGTTATGTCAGAAGCAAGACTAAATTAAGAGAGAATATATGTGTGATGAAGAAATGGAAACAATGTCTATAAACTGAAAACTTGACTGAAAAGGAACAGGGAAGCATATGGTAATTGCAAGGTAAAGAGAAAGAAAATCTGAAAATCTGAAACTGCAGACAAAAAGTCATTGGAAAGCAAGAGATTAAAAAGGTTTCTGAGAATGAAAAATGAGGGAGCTATAGGTGTGGAGAGAACACAGAGGTAAAACATTTAGGCATGGATGGAAAGGTGGGTACTACTCCCTGTGTGAATGTAGGGATTATTAAAGGATAGGCACAAAGACTAAGATGTTTCAGTATGGAAAAACAGATTGATGCAAGAATTTATACACTGTGATCTTCAGGTGAAATAAGGGCTCTCAGAGTAAGAACCTTCTAAACCTGGGTTCCAGATTTAATAACAACAACACTTTTCCCCCCAAGACTACCAACAGTCTCAACTTCATGTTTATCCTTAAACTCTGACTAGTCTAAGCATTGAATAAAACAAGTCATCCGTTTTCACCTTTAATACTGGATATTTTAACATTGCTTGACATTGCTGACATTGCTAGAGAAAAGTGCACAACCTTGAAACTGAAGCCATAAATCCATACTTTCCAGACATACCTGGGTTCTAAGCACAGTCATAAAGATCTTTGTAGTGCCATAGGTTCTTTGTAAAACCCATTGACACCATTTTTAAGTCTACAGAAACACTGCCTCCCTCCTGTAAAGGCAATATTCATACCTCATATTTTAGAGATTAAAAATAATGTCAGAAAAAAGAAAAACACACTTCCATCCCCTTTACTTCCTAATCATACCTATTCTACTTTTTCATTCTGTCATAGAGACTGTACTATCTCTCATTTTTCAAAACTCATATCTCTTCTTTCCTTCTGCCTCCTACAAATCTTTTTCAGGAAATTTACATCCCTAAGTACTTACATTATTCCATTATTCATTCATATTCATTCATTCATTCTCATCCCCCCCCCTCTCTCCCTCTCCTCCCTCTATGCCTCTCTCTCTCCTTTCCCCCTGTTGCTCTCCTTCCTTCCTTTTCTCTTTGATCCTTGTTCTCTGTCTTCCCTCTGTCTTTTTCCCAGTTCTTGTGTACAAGCATTCTTTCATAATGAAAACAACCAATCAACCAAGAAAAAGCCTATCAAAATCCATTTCCTTACAAAATGCATCCTTCCTTTACCACAACATCATCTTGAAATAATGTTCTGTACTTATTTTCTCAACCTTCTCATATTACTCAGTGGCATACATTTCTTAAGACACTAGTGTCTGGCCATTACACAAACAATTTTACCTAGTCCCTTTTAAATTATATTCAAGATCAACTTATGGTTTTTAGCTTTTTATAAAATTATACTTATTGATTTATGTAAAATGTTTAGCATATCTTAACTCTCTACAGTTTTTGACAGTATTATCCATATGCTGAGTTTTACAACATGTTCTCCCTTGGCTTCTGCAATTCATTTCTTCTGGTAGCGGCTGATTCTCCTGCTACATTTCTTATGTCCCTGCCTTTGCAGGTCATCCTCGTGTACCCACACATTAAATGATGAACTTCCTAGCCATTTTTAATTTGATTACTTTTTATTTTTACTTTAACTGTTACTCAACAAATCTTTAATGGCATATTATTAACTCTAATAATTTTATTTTTTATTTCAAAGCTGGGCACTCTTGAATCAGTATCTCTTTCTCTAAACTATACTGAATTTCAGAATGACATTATTGAAAGTTCACACAAACATTTTCATATAGAATTCCCATTTAGGATTACTTTAATTCAAACTTTTATTGAGTTCATGATTTACCCTTCCAAGATATAATGTAATAAAAGTAAATTCTCTTGTCAACAAGCTCCACTTATTCTCTTCTCCTTTTTTCTTATCATAGTCCGACTTCATTGACATTTTTATAGTTGTTTTCTCAAATCTATTAGTTAACTTGCTCTTGAATAGATTCCCCCCGTACTACACTGCCACTGTTTAAATCGTCACTGATTAGCCTTTACTTGAACTAATCCAAGAGAATTATCAGATCTCTTTATCAATAATCTCTCTCCACACTGGCTTACCATGTACTGTATGGCCAGATTTCTTCTTAAAAGAAAACAACAACAAAAAAAACCTAGAGGTGTGTATACCAACCAGGTTTAACTTATATGATTATCTGTGCCATAAAAGATAGCATAAATTCTTTAGCTTAATCAAGAGACCCTACATAATCTCTCTCCTAACTTACTCCCATGCGTCACACACCCTGCCCTCTTTTATATCTTGTGATCGTCAGAAATGTTTCTGAGATATAAAAAGCTATTTAATGACTCAGTGTTTCTGGTCTCTCTTACTGAATGCTCTTCTTGATTTCACTTTCAACTTGGAAAATTTTTGCATGTCCAAAATTCTTATTGAAATGTTTTTCCTTCTGTTATTTCCCAAAACATATTAAGTTTTTATATTCTTTACAACAATTGCGTTTTACTCTTCTTGTCTCCTGAGAAACCTGATTGAAAATCAAGATATGCTTCCTGAATGATTTAGATTGGGCATGTCAGCAGAACTAGTGGGATAAATTTTGCAGGAAGTTTATATGAGGACTGGTATGAGGACCTTGGACCTTGTGAAATGTAAATTTATTTGAAAACAAAGAGTTCCACACATGTAGAGTACTACACTGTATCTTTTTCAAATCGCACGTTAACTTCAGACCATTGCTATGAGTTAAGGATCTGTGCTGCAGAAAACAAAGATGACCTGTCTGTTTGGAACATTCTTTAGTTACATCTGTCCTCCAGTTCTGTATTTTGGAAGTATGTTCCTTATTGCCTCCAGTTTATTTCCCAATTTTCTTTATCACTTATCCTTAGGCAAATTGTTTCTCTTGACAGTCTTTGCTTATCTAAATATTATTAATAATAAAGACAGCACAGCATGAAGTGCATCCATTGATAGGTTAGTAGACAAGAGAAATATAATGAATAAAAGTTAGGTAAATGGTAAAAATAAGACACATGGAACTTTTATATAATAAAACAATCAGATAAATACTACTCTCTATCATAAAACAGAGAGTATGACTCTTAAGGAAATAAAGGCAATGAAAAATATGTGATAACCGAGAAGAGAGAATATATTAGGAAGTAATAAATGTTTTCACTTTTGTAAAGGATACCTAAATTTTAAATAAAGATATAAAATAAGTGAAACAAATTAAAAGCAATAAGGATTAGAAAGGATACATCTTAAAAGTGAGTTAAGGAAAGAAATGTCACTTTTGAAAAATCATGTTAATTTGCAGTAGATAATGAATGAATGAATGAAACCCAAGAGATGGTAATATATAAAGATGTTAGGCAAAGGTGATACAACTTAAGACATAAGTGAAGCTCCTGAAAATTATTAACACTACAAAAGAGTAGTTATAGTCATTAGATTAAAATTTGAATCTCCAGATCAAATGGCATACTGATGAAAGAGGAACTGATAGAGGGCTGTAAATATTTACTATATCCTTATATAGTATTGAAGTAGTAGAGTGAAATAATGTATTCTATGGAAATTTGGGGTGGGCAGGGAGGCCTCTGCTTTCAGTTATCACCAAGATAAAGTTTTATGGGTATTCAGGTGAAGACACATTACAAAAAATATAGGAAAAAAATCTAGTTTGTCTCAGTACTTTGCACTAAAACATTCAGCATAAGATGACTGAGGAGCATTGTCTTACAAATCTTAAAAGAGAATAAGCATAAGCCAAGATTTTTTTTTTGGCCTCACCAAGTTCTCATTCAAATATAAAGACAAAAAATCTCAAACACATAATGTGCTTGGACATGACAGCATCCAAGCACTCCTGGCAAAAATTGAAATTTTTAAAATTCAGCCAACTGATGTAATATAAATTAAAATAAATCAGGGATGATAAAACTATGGTATGAAAGGACTTTCAGTAAGCATTGACTACATTTAAATATATAACAGAATGGAGTATGATATGTCCTATCAATGGGAAACTAGTTAAATAAAATATGGCAAAATGAAATATTATGCAGCCTTTACAACAGTAAAATAATTTTTTTCTCACCAGTATGGAAAGATATGTAGGATGAATTACTAAGCAAAATTTCCTCTTTCTATAACCTATGAGTGTGGGTGTTTGAAATTCCACCATATGTAAATGATCTTTATAAGCATTTGTATTAAAGTGACATAATCTACTCACTGAAACAGAAAGTGGATAAGGAACAGAACAGAACAGAACTTTATGATTTTCTTTGTAAATGACCAAAGGTAGGTACTTGAGATCAACAGAAGGGTGATTCTCTACATGATCATTCAGAGAGGCAGGCTATCGCAGTCTTTACCTTCCTCGATGTATATTCTCCATGGTCAGCGTAAACATTTCTACCCTAACCTGGAAGAAGAAAAATAGCAAAGAGGACACCAAATGGTTTTACGGTCTGTGGCCTGAAAGTGACACACAACACTTCCAGTACCATTTCTTGATAGTAATCAGTCATGTGGCTACACATACCTGTAACAGAGGCTGGAATGTATGTGCAAGAAGTGGAGAACACAGCAGAATATGTCAGTTTCTTCCATAGCACTCAGGATAAGTACATGAGGAAATAGCTTGAGGATTAAGATATTGAGATATTGAAATCTGATCAAAATATGTTTATCAGCTTTCCTTTTTAAGGTTAGAGGGGAAGAGAATATTAAGGCCTAAAGATGCATGAGGAGTGCTGTTCTGGGAGATGTGACAGAACACATGAGAAGGAAAAGTTGAATAGAGAGTTCAGTTAAAATTTTACCTATTCTGGGATTTGCTGATGCTGTTGCTGCCACCGGGAGACATACCAGCTTAGTCAACCTCACCGTATTTTTTCTACGTCGCCATCAACAATGAGTCCCTGGACAGTGTCCCCTTTGAGCTTTTTGAAGACAAAGTTCCAAAGACAGCAGAAAGCTTTTGTGCTCTTAGCACTGGGAAGAAAGGTTATCAGGATTCCTGCTTTCACAGAATTATTCTGGGGTCTATGTGCCTGGGTGGAGACTTCCTATGCCTTAATGGCACTGGCGGCAAGTCCATCTATGGGGAAAAGTTTGATGAGGAGAGCTTCATCTTGAAGCACACGGGTCCTGGTATCTGGCCCATGGCAAATTCTGGGCCCAACACAAACAGTTCCAACTTTTTATTTGCATTGCCAAGACTGAGGGGTTGGTCTTTGTCAAGGTAAAAGAGTTTATAAATGATTTAGAAGCCATGGAGCACTTTGGGTCCAGGAATGGCAAGACCAGCAAGATCACCATTGCCCACTGTGAACAACTGTAATAAATTTAACTTAGGTTTTATCTCAATCACCAGACCATTTCTCTTGTAGTTCAGGAGAATACCCCTCCACCTCCATCTGCTCTCATTATCCTATAACTTTTGTGCTCTTGCTACTGTTCCTTGGGTTCCATATTTTCTTTATCCCCCTTCAAGTCTAGCTAGGTTGAAGAGTTAAGTTTATGACTATAAAATAAAAACTAAACAGCAATTTAAAAAATCTTACCTATTCTGCAGTTTTATCCAAATCTGATCAAAGAATAAAAGTATCTTTCAAATACTTTATACCATTTAATATACGCAGCTTTGTGAATGAGCTCAATCATTTGACTGTATGAGGAAGGGAGTTGCTTGATCCTTTGCATAGTACAAACAAAAATTCTGAAATAAAGACATTGAAATTTATCCAAATCTGTGTTGATATTCAAATGCTAAAACTCTTTTTATTTACACTTGATTTTCCTCTTGTGAATGGGTTTTTCAAGTACTGTGTTTAAATATCAGGTCTGATCCCTCACTAAACTGGAACTTATCCTGTAGGGAAATAATTCTTTCTCTTCAGCTCTCCTTATGGTAAGGTATTGTCATTGCAGTCAGTATACTTGATGCTTAAAGTCCTCATTTCCTTACTCCTTTCTTTGTCAATTATTTTACATATCCATGAAACTAAAATTGTTGAATAAGATAGTTTTGGGCCCTATATGTTTAAATATAAGAAACCTTTTCTGAAAAATATGGTTTAAGGTACACCACCAACTTGAGATTTAACAAAAACATTAATGCATTTTACATTTTATCATGTTTGTTACTGTCTAGCACCTTATTTACAATAAAAAATAATGAGTTGTGGAGATACCTTTTAAGGGATTTCATGAGAAATGACTTCATTTTCACTATGAGACTAAATGTAGGCAGCAGCACAGTATTGTTCAGGATAAATGACTGTTTGATAGGCTGATTATACCAGGAGGAATAACCTTCTCTGTAGTGCACAAAGATTCTCAGGCTCAGAAATCCAGCCAAGTACAAGTAGGAATATCCCTGAGAGACCTTTTCTGGCAGTGGATGAGAGCTTTTTCCTTTAGGACGTTCAGAGGTCAGTGCTTACAGTTTCACCAGTAACCAATGTCTATTTAAAATGTCTCTTGTTAGCGAAATGATGGTGATATAGATTCTCCTCAAATTTAATTCCAAAAGATAGGAAGCGCTGTCAAGAACAAGTAAAAAAGAATAAGGCAAATGTACATGACAGTGTTAAACTGAGCACAGGTTCTTCTACTATATACTTATAAAGGTTTCACAAATAAAAATGTATATGGTAGTCAAGTAGAAATCAGATCACGGAGCTTAAAACTAAAAATATCCTGTGTGCTGAAAATCATCTCCGCCCTTTCATTTCTAGAAGTTGTCATCCATGTGGCATAACTTTGAAGGATTATTTTTCAAGTCTCTCTCTTTGTTCTCTTAATTTCAGACTTTGGGATACTGATGGGTAGAACTGGTGATGAATAAGAGAATGCATATAGTGCAAACTTAGGGACAATAAACTTTTATATAATAATAATGATATTGAAAAATTTTACTCTTCCCAAGATTCACATGTACGTATAATCCCGCATCATTTTTAGAGTCACTTAGCTTACTTTTACACCTTGGGGAACTCCGGAATAAACAGGAATTTTTTTCTGAAACTTATTAGAAGATGTTTATGTGCATTTTGGGAGCTAAAGATCAGGGAGAGGGCTAGGTAAGGAGTTAAGTGAATTTGGAACTGTTTTTAAATCACTCTAGATATAGTAGTGAATTCAAAGGTTATACTGCAGAAAATTTAGACAGTCTATTCAGGAAATGTGAAAAGGCTGTTTTAGTTGAGGACTCCATTTTTCTTACTGCTACACAGGTGACATATGCATTATTTATACATAAAATACAGAGTTACCTTTTAATTTTTAAGTGAATCACAACTGGAAAAATTTTAATGAATAAGAATATGTGTGCATGTGGCAGAGTCTCTAAAATCATTAATAAAAGTCATTTTGAATTGAATGTAGTTATCTGCTGTACTTGATAGAACAGCAATTTCTTAAGCGTCAGTCCTCAAATCCATATTTCCTTCAACTCTGGAATCATTACAAATGAAACATTTTACTTTGTCTTCATCCTGCTTCCACACTGAGAACTGAATGAACATTTGCCAAGTAGCAGCAGAATATTATTTTTTTTAACACACATATCCTTATATTTCTCTATGATAGTTCATAATCGTTTACCAAGTTTACTGGTCACAGTTATAAAACCCGTCTTCAGTTGTACATTCTCTCTCTCTCCCTTGTTCTCGTGTTTACTCTTTACTGGCATTACTCTATGCTTTCCAAATCCAAATGAATCTATTTCAAATACTTGGGCCAGGCACATTTTCAAGCTGTTGATTCTCTCTGTACTCTTCTTGTAGAACAAGCAACATAGACATATTGTCCATCTATACAAAACAGGGTTAACTCAGAATGGTTCCTTTGTAAAAGACTTATTTATTCAATGAGAAGTGATCTAGGTTGGTCAGAAGAACCCAGAAATCACACCGAATGAATGATTCTTCAGAGAATTCCAAACTCTTTTGTACCTCAGCATGTGTCTGAGGTCAGGGGCACTGTGATCTCCAGCTCAGGAAAGAAGTCCACCTCAGATTTCTCAGAATTATTGAGTGATGATGATCCTTTAAAATAATAAGCACGGGGAAGTTTTTAAATTTCTACCAATTTAATTAAGATATCTTTCCCTATTCTTAAAATATAAATCATATTTACAAGAGGCACACTTTTTATTGGGAATTTAGACAGGAAATTTCATAAATCTTTTCAAGATTTTTTCAAAGTTGGGTCTTCTAAATGCATGCCATTTTCCCAAGCCTTATCTAATTTTTGTAAAGTGTTATCATAGGTTTTCTATTTTGTTCTTCACAAGTTTGGAATTTGGGAAGGCAAATGTCATTCTTTCTATTTTACAGATTAAAAAATGAGACACAACTTAAATAGTTTATCATTGGTCATATCTAGAAAGTACTTATCCTGATTCTTATTCAGTGCTATTAACTATGTAGTTATTTTCATTTCATATTCTGGGATCTTATTTATTTGGGTTCACCCATGCATATTTTTCTTTTAGAAAACTTGTACAAAGATAAAATCATTTAAAAGATTACTTAGTCATTTAAAAATACCTATTTAAGTGCTTCCTGTGAGGAACCATGCAGACATACAGTAATAAAACAGAATATAGATTAATTCTGGCTAGGATATATTTCAGTTAAACACAAGACAGAGACACCCTTTAGAAAAGTTTTGCCATACTCTTACTCCACCTAGCAGAATATTCCCATCATTTGCAGTATGAAATATGCCTTGGTCAAGGCCCACCAATAATAAGCAGCAGAAGAGTGTGTTGTGGATATTGGTTCAGTCTCAACCTAAACTCCTTTGCTTAGAGAGACTAATTTTATTTGTTCTTTTGTTTTGTGGACTCTTTGTACTATCTTTTTATCATTTAAAATCTTGAAGGTATAAAAATACATGAACCCATTTTGTGCATTTCAGCATTACTCAAGTTCTGAAGCTTTTAGTCATGTCATGTTGTCCATGAAATATGTGATAGATATGCTCTTTCCTTGAGCATCATATTTGCTTCTACAAACATATCTCAAAGTATAAGGAATTTGTAATTTTCAACATAACTGACAGGACTGGCAGACACACTTCTCAGTTGACGTGGTACATGTTTTGATATACATAAATTATGAAAGCAGCAGTTATTTCTTTACAATTTTAAATTCTCAGAGCAGCAAAACAGATTATAACATAGACTAGTTCAAACTTAAATGAAAATAATATTAAAAGTATTTTAGAATGAAACACTTTGCATTTTATTGTTGAAAGTACTTGAAGCAACAGAAATGATGAAGTTTGGTAGAAATGCAAAGCCGATAAACACTGTAAGTTAAAAACAACAATTTGTGCTAATAGTACACATACTGCTTTCAATACACAGTGCTAAGCTGCCTTAACATCAAAGAGTATTCTGCTTTGTAGATTCAAGGTAGTAAACTGTTTTATGTTTCAAGTTTCAGCTTGGTGCAAATTGAATCAACTGAGTTGCAAAATCAAATTTTTCATAAAAGTGGTAACTGACCATTAACTACAATGTAATGCTGTAAACATGACCCTATTGTGAAACTACAAGACAGCCTGTTCTAGAACATGACAAACAGTTAGGAGGGACAGGAAAAGTCATTGTATTTGTCACTAGGAACAAGAAAGATAAAAGGAACATGATCCTGTGCTGTTTCATTGTTTGCTTCACAGTTTTAAGACACGCACTATGCTCTTAATGGGCAAATGCCTAGAGGAATGGTGCCTTCATTTTAAATTACAGCTATGTATGTTTAAGAGATTGTATCGGCATTTTCAAGGAGTTGCTTCTCTATATTAGATATTTTGTTTTAAGTGCAGCAAAAGGCCAAGCTCAAATTCATTCCTAATGAGCCATGTGTTAATGTCAAAGTCTCTGCTGTCCAGTCAAATGCCAAAGAACACATCTGACTTTATAATGAGCCAAACAGTTGTCTCTTCATAATCTCAGTTAGCCTTCTGTTAGATAGCTGCATCCAAAATTTATAACACAGTGGTGGAGGTTGTGGCTGGGATGGCTGAAATCCAATCCAAGATGTAAAACTTCTCAGATTGTGTCAGTATTATCGCCAAGGCTTTACCATTCAATCTCCATGTTGAATGCACTGACCCAACGGATTCCAGATGGAATGTTGCCTGAATCTGATCTACTCTGTACACTGGTTGAGAAGAGATCAAAACCAGATGACAGGCATCAAGGAAACCAGCCAGTGGCGGGGTGGTTGGAATGTAGGTAAAAGTTTGAAATGACACTGCCAAACTTTTCTTTTCCCTGGAGGACAGTCTTTCCAGTTGACCAACTAATTCCGCATACTTCTAGGCTCTAAATTTTGTTTGGTTTCTGATTTGACACTTGCTGACATCCAAAAAGTTTAATGTTTATCTTGGCTATTCTCTACGTAATATGTTATACCTACTTAACATGAAAATGAATGCCTTTACATAGTCATGGGTAATGAAAAGGATATCAAGAAATAAGAGGGTTTTAGGATGTTTTGGATAAAGTGTCATACATACACATTACAGCTGTGTGTTGAAATCAGATAATTCAGGGAGTCTATAAAACTGAGGAACATTTGTATTATATTTTTGTTTCATTTCCTAGTGAGTCAGTTATATAAGTTCCTACATTGATTTTTTCAAGTATTTACTCTTAAGTGTAATAGTGAAATTAGAATATTCATACATTAAGATCAAAAATTTTTACTTTAGTAGTGATAGAAATACATCAGAAGGAAAATGAGATAAGTAGAAAAAATAACATTAGAAAGAAATAGAGTTAAATGTTACTGTCTTTGATGAGATTATAAGAATTGTTATCTAACTTTCTTGGATTTTCCAAATTGTCTGTAATGAGACTGCATTTTTTAAAAGTTTCAGTTGAAGTAGATGAATATCCAGCTTCGGGCACCACACAAATTAAGCCCCAAGTGTGTTCTGCTCAGTGAAAGAAGGGAGAAGCATATTAAAATAATGTCACTGTCTGAATTCCCTTGCTACATGCTTTAGGGTGTTAGTTTTGGGATTTTTTGCTTGTTTTTTAACAAGCTTTATTTAAACAACTTTTAGTAATAGACTTAGCAACTAAAGTGGTGGTTTAAATAAATGCAATTTCTTTCAATGTATTTATTGATAAACTATATCATTTAAAACAATATCAAATATGTCAGGTACCTAGGAATTAATATAACAAAACATGTGAAAAACCTGTATGGTGAATTTATAGAAAATGACAAGCTAATTCTAAAATTGGTATGAAATTGCCAAGGAGCAAAACAGCAAAGGTGGATTTGAAAAGGGGAAAAGCTGGAGGACTTACACTGTCAGATACCAAAACGAATTCCAAACTATTGTGATTAAGACAGTGTTGGCAAAGAAGAGAATATGATCATTGAAAAGATCGATTTGCTTCAAAGCTAAAAGTGGAAATTGGCATAGTGATGCATCTACAGATGGGGAATAAAGAAGAGCGAGAGAAAGCAAGAGCAAGGGAGAGCTTCACAAACCTATGTCTTTGGCTCTAATTTCTTTCTGGAATTACAGATGCATGTATCCAACTATAACTAGGTCACATTATTTACCTCAAATTTAGCATGTTCTAAAGAGAACTCTTTGTTTCCGTCTACTCTTCTCCCAAATGTATGTCTCTATCCATTAGTAAATGGTTTTACAGTGCAATTCAACCAAAAATATGGGCATTATCCTTGTTTCCTTTACTATCCTAACTCCATCCTATGTCTAGTTCTATCCTACCACTGCCAACATAGTCAAAACTATGTTTATCTCTTGAATAAAACAAAGCAATAGTTTCCCAGTTGATGTCCTGATTCCACTCTTGTCCACCTCCTTACAATCTATTCTCAGCATAATAGACACACATTTTAAAAACATAAATCAGGGCTTCCCTCGTGGCGCAGTGGTTGAGAGTCCGCCTGCTGATTCAGGGGACGCGGGTTCGTGCCCCCGTCCGGGAAGATCCCACATGCCGCGGAGCGGCTGGGCCCATGAGCCATGGCCGCTGAGCCTTCACGTCCAGAGCCTGTGCTCCGCAACGGGAGAGCCCCTTTAAGAGCCCCTTAAATCCTTTGAACCATCTATATCTTTAACCCATAATGTCCTTTACCTTGATCTTTGCTTGGCTGTATCCTTACTGTTATGACCACAGTGCATGCTAATTTCTCTACCTGTCAATCCATTTAAAGTAAAATCCTGTATACATAGGCTATTTAATTTTCAGTATAATACTTATCATAATCTGATAGTTATGATATCAGAATATTTATAAATATTCTTTATTTATACAACACCCAATAGAATGTAAACTCCTCATAAACAGGACCCTTGTTCTTAACTGTGTCCCTGGCACCTACAGTAGTGCCTACCATGTGTTAAGTTTTTTATATTTATTGTTAAAAGTAGAACGAATGATGGGTTGCAAAGAAAAGGCATACTTTGACAAGACCAATGATTGGATTAGGGCTAGAATTTTAGTCCTGGAGTAAATAGGAAAAAGAGTCAAAGCAAGATAAAATATTAGAATAGCCACATTGAGAAGAACTAGTAAAATAATCACAGGTGGAAGAGACATGTAATAAGAATACACAACAACAATATTTTCCTTACATCTATAAGAGGAAGATTACTTTTCTTTTCACTAATACAGAAAAGCTAGAAGTTGTGTACGTTTTTTCCCTAGTATTTGCACATTGCAGACCTAATGTTGGTGGCTATATTTCTATCTTCTAAACCTCAACGTTTGCTAGAACATTAATGATATTGGTCTCATTGGGGTTATTAGATGATATCATGAGTGAGGTCTGTAACTTAGCTAAATATATTTTCTCTAAGGGAAGTAATACAAAGCCAAGAATATTAAATTTTTAAACATTTAAATTGAAGAATTCGGTATTAATGAGGCCCTCATTTTTCCATATACTGGGTAGGAAACTAAAGCATCCCAAACGTTAAGTATGAGCTTCAGTTTTATACAATACACTGCTTTCAATACACAGTGCTGAGCTGCCTTAACATCAAAGAGTATTCCACTTGCTTTGTAGATTCAAGGTACTAAACTGCTTTATGTTTCAAGTTTCAGCTTGGAGCAAATTGAATCAGCTGAGTTGCATTTTTTTTTTTTTTTTTAACAAAACCAATATTTAGATTGACTGTAAATTTTCAAGGTGTTTTCTTCTGTGTGTTCCCAGAACCTTAAAATAGTGCCAGGAACTTAGGAGGCAGTCGATAATGGCTCATGAGGAGATTTATTTGCTTTTTGAATAGAGCCAAACTGGTATATATTCAACTGCAAAGTTATGTTTGACAATGGACAAACTTCTCAGCTGTTTATCATGTTACTTGACTCATGCCCTCTCTCGGCTTCCTTCCATGGGAGGAAAGGCACAGGAGGTAGAGATTATGCCAGTGATGTCAAGATTCTCATAGGTTAGGTTAGTAGTTTCAGGATCTGTGAAGAGTGTGGGGCCTGTCACTGTTTCATGGATGCCAGCAGAAAACACAAGATGCTTTAAAAGGCCTAGATCCTTTAAAAGGCTTTATGTTTTTTACAGTGTGGATAGAGGACAACACTAAGCCAAATTAAGAAATGCCTAGTGGGAAACTGGATTACCAGTATTTCATAAAATCACGTATGGAGCTGTATTTTGATATTTTGTTCAGGTCAGTTTTAACATCTCAGCATGAAATTCTGGTATATACATAACTGATGAAATGAAGTAGAATTCACCCATGATTTTTATTTTTCCTTTCTCATTGATATTTACAAAGGCAGATGCCAAAGGGGAAACTTACAGTGTTTGTCCTCTTTTAGAAATTTGTTTCAGATTGGAACAAAATAATTACAATTTTTCACATATTTTGAGTAGCTGCATTGGTATAGGACCTTGATACCTGTAGTTTTTACTACCATACTAACGTGGTTCACTTGTATTAAGATCCTGATTTGTCCTTTTGCTCAGACCTAAGCAGATGTAATAGAATAGAAGAATACAATAGAATAGAATAGAATAAACCTGCTGTTTATTCTAACTGGAATTTAGACAGTCAGGATGCCCTGCTTTAATTGCATCTGCTTTGCAACCATAATAATGAAAAATAGTGTACAGTAAACACTACTTATTTTCTTTTTAATATAAAAACCATAGCCTGTTCAATGTATTTTTATTTAATACTTATATTGTCACTAATTTATTTTAAGAATTGCTGATAAACCCATTAAATATAAATATTAAAGCAATAAAATAAATGTTTTAAGATAAGCAACATTCTAACTAGGATTCAAAATTATGATTCAGTGTTCATAAATTAAACTTTTCCCTTTAGGAAAAAAGGGTTGTATTGTGTTATGACAATGCAATGTAAATGACATTAAATATATGGTTTAGATTTACGATCTAATGAATAACTTGTAATAGAAGACAAGTAGACCTTAGCTTCAGTTGTAAAAGTATAGGAAAGATAAATAATGATCAAGTATATTTAAATATGTGTAATATTTTATCTAGGACTATATTTGAGGATGTGGTAGTACTGTTAATCATAATAAGAATTGTACATTACTGTCTTTGATTTTCTTTTTTTCTTTTTTTGAACACTTGCTCAATAAATGTTTATTAATATATTTAGGCACTCTATTTTTTTTAACACTTCTATTGGAGTATAATTGCTTTACAATGGTGTGTTAGTTTCTGCTTTATAACAAAGTGAATCAGTTATACATATACATATATCCCCATATCTCTTCCCTCTTGTGTCTCCCTCCCTCCCAGGCTCCCTATCTCACCTTTCTAGCTGGTTGCAAAGCACGGAGTTGATCTCCCTGTGCTATGCGACTGCTTCCCACTAGCTATCTATTTTACATTTGGTAGTGTATATATGGATATATATACACTACCACTCTCTCGCTTTGTCCCAGCTTACCCTTCCCCTCCCCGTGTCCTCAAGTCCATTCTCTAGTAGGTCTGAGTCTTTATTCCTGTCTTGCCCCTAGGTTCTTCATGACTTTTTTTTTTTTTTTTAGATTTGATATATATGTGTGTTAGCATACAGTATTTGTTTTCCTCTTTCTGACTTACTTCACTCTGTATGACACACTCTAGGTCCATCCACCTAACTACAAGTAACTCAATTTTGTTTATTTTTATGGCTGAGTAATATTCCATTATATATATGTGCCACATCTTCTTTATCCATTCATCTGTCGATGGACACTTAAGTTGCTTCCATGTCCGGGCTATTGTAAATAGAGCTGTAATGAACATTGTGGTACATGACTCTTATTGAATTATGGTTTTCTCAGGGTATATGCCCAGTAGTGAAATTGCTGGGTCATATGGTAGTTCTATTTTTAGTTTTTTAGGAACCTCTATACTGTTCTCCATAGTGGCTGTATCAATTTACATTCCCACCAACAGTGTAGGAGGGGTCCCTTTTCTCCACACCCTCTCCAGCATTTATTGTTTGTAGATTTTTTGATGATGGCCATTCTGACCGGCGTGAGATGATATCGTGTTGTAATTTTGATTTGCATGTCTCTTAATGATTAATGATGTTGAGCATTCTTTCATGTGTTTGTTGGCAATCTGTATATCTTCTTTGGAGAAATGTCTATTTAGTTCTTCTGCCCATTTTTGGATTGGGTTGTTTGTTTTTTTGATATTAAGCTGCATGAGCTGCTTGTAAATTTTGGAGGTTAATCCTCTGTCAGTTGCTTCATTTGCAAATATTTTCTCCCATTCTGAGGGTTGCCTTTTCATCTTGTTTATGGTTTCATTTGTTGTGCAAAAGCTTTGAAGTTTCATTAGGTCCCATTTGTTTATTTTTGTTTTTATTTCCATTTCTCTAGGAGGTGGGTCAAAAAGGATCTTTCTGTGATTTATGTCATAGGGTGTTCTGCCTATGTTTTCCTCTAAGAGTTTGATAGTGTCTGGCCTTACATTTAGGTCTTTAATACATTTTGAGTTTATTTTTGTGAATGGTGTTAGGGAGTGTTCTAATTTCATTCTTCTACATGTAGCTGTTCAGTTTTCCAAGCACCACTTATTGAAGAGACTGTCTTTTCTCCATTGTATATTCTTGCCTCCTTTATCAAAGATAAAGTGACCATATGTGTGTGGGTTTATCTCTGGGCTTTCTATCCTGTTCCATTGATCTATATTTCTGTTTTTGTACCAGTACCATACTGTCTTCATTACTGTAGCTTTCTAGTATAGTCTGAAGTCAGGGAGCTTGATTCCTCCAGCTCCGTTTTTCGTTCTCAAGCTTGCTTTGGCTATTCGGGGTCTTTTGTGTTTCCATACAAATTGTGAATTTTTTTTTCTAGTTCTGTGAAAAATGCCAGTGGTAGTTTGATAGGGATTGCATTGAATCTGTAGATTGCTTTGGGTAGTATAGTCATTTTCACAATGTTGATTCTTCCAATCCTCTTTTTTACTTTTTGCTTAGCAGTTGTTTTCGTATTCTCATCCTATTTTACTTTCCATATGGAGATAAACCAATATGAATTTCCCTTCTCATATGAAAGATACAAATACTTGCTAAGAAATAAGGAGTGAGATCTTACTAGCTCTTATATAATACTCATGTAAGTTTATGGATGTGTATTTATTTAATTACCATAAATACTTATGTGTTTATCATATACTTTTAAACCAGGATTCAGGTACATTTTCAAAGTATCAATGTGATTTTATAATTATTTCCTCTTTAAACTGAGAGCACTTAGTATAAATATTACTCTCAAATATACACTAATGCAAAAATTCATTTAGTAAGATTAACTGAGCAAGATAAATGATATTTAGTAAGTTTTTTGCATTTAATGCTGTTAACAATTGTTAATATACTGTAGTTTCAATAAATACACTAAAGCTCATATTTTAAGGTGAGATTTAATATAATGTGAGCTATACTTCATGAAGTATATATTCAGCTATACCATGAAGTACAGCTCATATTTTACAAAGCATTAAAATTCAATCTAACTACTTTATGGGATGAATTAATCACTTAAGAACCATGATGTGGAATGTCATCCAAATACTCTTCTTCCTTAGAATCAAAGGATCAGCCTTGGCAAAAAGGTTTCAGATTATGTGCAGCACTTAAATATGTGATACATAAGTTTGTGACTGCCTTGTATAGTTAACAATTCTTAACATATTTAATAAGGATCTCAACCTAGATCTCAATTAATGTCATATACAATAACAACTATAGAAAATTAAAGGAATTCACTTACCTTGTGATTGGCCCCAGACTTAAAAGACTCTGTAATTTCCTGATAAACTTACATAATAACTGAAGAAAAGAAAAAATAGCCTTCTACATATTTCTTCCTTCTTTCCCGAGAGAGCCATCAGTTCCTTGTAGAATGAGTCTTAAAAGTTGGTATTGAGCTGTCAATATCTATTTGCTATGGGATTGTCATGGATATTTCTTCTAAACCTATCCCAATCACTGACTACCTCATCTGTGCTATTTTTGAACTCTATCTCAACGATTCCCAATCTATTGCCTGAACTACCATGGTTGAAACCCTGGATTAGACTTCCCTTTTTCAAATCTCTGGTCTGCCTCAATAGCTATTTGACTTTTGGTGTTCTACTTTATTTCTCTGCATCTCAGCTTTCCTATTTATAAGAAGGAGATAAAAATAGTATCTAATTGCTATATTTGAATGTTTGTGTCTTCCTCAAAATTCATGCATTGAAATCCTAACCCCCAAAAATCATGGTATTAGGAGGTGGGGCCTTTGATACGTGCTTAGGTCATGTTGGTAGAACTCTCATGGATGGGATTAATGCCTTAAAAAAGAGACTCGAGTGGGATCCCTTGTCACTTCCACCATGTGTGGACAAGGTAAGAAGGCAGGAAACCAGGAAGATGACTCGCACCAGGAGGCAACCATGCTGGTGACTTGATCTTGGAGTTTTCAGACTCCAGAACTGTGAGCAATAAGTTTCTGTTGTTTATAAGATAAACAGTCAGTGATATTTTGTTATAGCTGTCCTAATGGACTCATACACTAATAGGTTGGTTATGAACATAAATGAAATAATATATATAAAGAACTTAGCAAAGTGCCCAGCATATACTAAGTACTCATTAACTGTTATTATTATCCTCTGCTCCATTTCCATCTGTTTTCTAAATAAAGATTCTTGCTCTGCACAATTACTATCATGTAATGATACATGATCATGTATTATTTACTCACCTGTATAGTTCTTCATGCCAAAAGATTGGACTTTGATAGTTGTATCAAACTCTGCCTCTCATTAAATTGTACAGACTTTGAGGGCAGAGCTCATGACACATTTATTTTATCCTCCTTGTTGGAAGCCATAAGCATTTTTGATTTCGTTTTGCAAAAATAAATATAAATGAATAGATCTTAATTATGATGGACATGGTTTTTAATGATCAAATTAACTTAATGGAGTGGATGTACATTTCTAGGTCAAAGTTTCCTGAATTTGAGCTATCTGTTAGAACTAGTAGTTTTTAATTTTATAATGTGGAAAAGATAGAAAAATAGAAATATACAAAAATATATGCATGAGTTATTATACATTCACATATTTAACAGCTCTGTTCATTAAGAGGCACTAGAAATAATGACACCACATTAATAATGAGCATGCTTATTTCCTATAACTTAATTTCTTTTGCTATATCTTAATTTCTAAACAACATCCTTCAATAAAAGGAACAAGTTACTTTGGAAAAATGGCTAATTCCAGTGGTTAATTTCTAGAGCAGAGAAAATTCTAGATGAGGTTGGAATTTCTCATAGAGTCAAAAAGTAAGGACATGTTAAAAAAAATGGGCTGGAAAAAATTGAGCTCAAAATATATAGTGATACAGAGGGCAGAGAGCAGAAGCAAGAAGAACTACAGTCCTGCAGCCTGTGGAACAAAAACCACATTCACAGAAAGATAGACAAGATGAAAAGACACAGGGCTATGTACCAGATGAAGGAACAAGATAAAACCCCAGAAAAACAACTAAATGAAGTGGAGATAGGCAACCTTCCAGAAAAAGATTTCAGAATAATGATAGTGAAGATGATCCAGGACCTCGGAAAAAGAATGGAGGCAAAGATCAAGAAGATGCAACAAATACCTAGAAGAATTAAAGAACAAACAAACAGAGATGAACAGTACAATAATTGAAATCAAAACTACACTAGAAGGAATCAATAGCAGAATAAATGAGGCAGAAGAATAGATAAGTGACCTGGAAGACAGAATGGTGGAATTCACGGCTGCGGAATGGAGTAAAGAAAAAAGAATGAAAATAAATGAAGACAGCCTAAGAGACCACTGGGACAACATTAAATACAACAACGTTCGCATTATAGGGGTCCTGGAAAGAGAAAAGAGAGAGAAAGGACCACAGAAAATATTTGAAGAGATTATAGTCGAAAACTTCCCTAACATGGGAAAGAAAATAGCCACCCAAGTCCAGGAAGCGCAGCAAGTCCCATACAGGATAAACCCAAGGAGAAACATGCTGAGACACATAGTAATCGAATTGACAAAAACTAAAGACAAAGAAAAATTATTGAAATCAGCAAGAGAAAAACAAAAAATAACATACAAGGGAACTCTCATAAGGTTAACAGCTGATTTCTCAGCAGAAACTCTACAACCCAGAAGGGAGTGGCATGATATACTTAAAGTGATGAAAGGGAAGAACCTACAACCAAGTTTACTCTTCCCAACAAGGATCTCATTCAGATTCGATGGAGAAATCAAAAGCTTTACAGACAAGCAAAGGCTAAGAGAATTCAGTACCACCAAACCAGCTCTACAACAAATGCTAAAGGAACTTCTCTAAGTGGGAAACACAACAGAAGAAAAGGACCTACAAAAACAAACCCAAAACAATTCAGAAAATGGTCATAGGAACATACATATCAATAATTACCTCAAACGTGAATGGATTAAATGCTCCAACCAAAAGACACAAGCTTCCTGAATGGATACAAAAACAAGATCCATATATATGCTCTCTACAAGACACCCACTTCAGACCTAGGGACACATACAGACTGAAAGTGAGGGATGGAAAAAGATATTCCATGCAAATGGAAATAAAAAGAAAGCTGGAGTAGCTATACTCATATCAGATAAAATAGACTTTAAAATAAAGAATGTTACATGAGACAAGGAAGGACACTACATAACGATCAAGGGATCAATCCAAGAAGAAGATGTAACAATTATAAATATATATGCACCCAACATAGGAGCAGCTCAATACATAAGGCAACTGCTAACAGTTCTAAAAGAGGAAATTGACAGTAACACAATAAGAGTGGGGGACTTTAATACCTCACTTACACCAATGGACAGATCATCCAAAATGAAAATAAATAAGGAAACAGAAGCTTTAAATGACACAATAGACCAGATAGATTTAATTGATATTTATACGACATTCCATCCAAAAACAGCAGATTATATTTTCTTCTCAAGTGCACATGGAACATTCTCCAGGATAGATCACATCTTGGGTCACAAATCAAGCCTCATTAAATTTAAGAAAACTGAAATCATATCAAGCATCTTTTCTGACCACAATGCGATGAGATTAGAAATGAATTACAGGGGAAAAAACGTAAAAAACACAAACACATGGAGGCTAAACAATACATTACTAAATAACCAAGAGATCACTGAAGAAATCAAAAAATACTTAGAGACAAATGACAATGAAAACATGACAGTCCAAAACCTGTGGGATGCAGCAAAAGCTGTTTTAAGAGGGAATTTTATAGCTATACAAGCCTACCTCAAGAAACAAAAAAATCTGAAGTAAACAATTAAACCTTACACCTAAAGGAACTAGAGAAAGAAGAAAAAACAAAACACAAGTTAGCAGAAGGAAAGAAATCATGAAGATCACAGCAGAAATAAATGAAATACAAACAAAGAAAACAATAGCAAAGATCAATAAAACTAAAAGCTGGTTCTATGAGAAGATATACAAAATTGATAAACCATTAGCCAGATTCATCAAGAAAAAGAGGGAGAGGACTCAAATGAATAAAATTACAAATGAAAAAGTAGAAGTTAAAACAGACACTGCAGAAATACAAAGCATCCTAAGAGACTTATACAAGCAACTCTGTGCCAATAAAAGGGACAACCTAGAAGAAATGGACAAATTCTTAAAAAGGTGTAACCTCCCAAGACTGAACCAGGAAGAAATAGAAAATATGAACAGACCAATCACAAGTAATGAAATTGAAGCTGTGACTACAAATCTTCCAACAAATAAAAGTCCAGGACCAGATGGCTTCACAGGTGAATTCTACCAAGCATTTAGAGAAGAGCTAACACCATCCTTCTCAAACTCTTCCCAAAAATGGCAGAGGAAGGAACACTCCCAAACTCATTCTATGAGGCCACCATCACCCTGATACCAAAACCAGACAGAGATACTACAAAAAAAGAAAATTACAGACCAATATCACTGATGAATATAGATGCAACAATCCTCAACAAAATCCTAGCAAACAGAATCCAACAGCTCATTAAAAGGATCGTACACCATGACCAAGTGTGGTTTATCCCAGGGATGCAAGGATTCTTCAATATATGCAAATCAATCAATGTGATACACCATATTAACAAATTGAAGAATAAAAACCGTATGATCATATCAATAGATGCAGAAAAAGCTTTTCACAAAATTCAACACCCATTTATGATAAAAACTCTCCAGAAAGTGGGCATAGAGGGAACCTACCTTAACATAATAAAGACCATATACGACAAACCCACAGCAAACACCATTCTCAATGGTGAAAACCTGAAAGCATTTCCTCTAAGATCAGGAACAAGACAAGGATGTCCACTCTCACCACTATTATTCAACATAGTTTGGAAGTCCTAGCCATGGCAATCAGAGAAAAAAAAGAAAGAAAAGGAATACAAATTGGAAAAGAAGAAGTAAAACTGTCACTGTTTGCAGATGACATGATACTATACTTAGAGAATCCTAAAAATGCCACCAAAAAACTACTAGAGCTAATCAATGAATTTGGTAAAGTTGCAGGATACAAAATTAATACACAGAAATCTCTTGCATTCCTATACACTAATGATAAAAAAATCTGAAAGAGAAATTATGGAAACACTCCCATTTACCATTGTAACAAAAAGAATAAAATACCTAGGAATAAACCTACCTAGGGAAACAAAAGACCTGTATGCAGAAAAGTATAAGACACTGATGGAAGAAATTAAATATGATACAAACAGAGAGAAAGATATACCAAGTTCTTGATTTGGAAGAATCAGTATTGTGAAAATGACTATATTACCCAAAGCAATCTACAGATTCAATGCAATCCCTATGAAATTACCAATGGCATTTTTTCCAGAACTATAACAGATCATCTCAAAATTTCTATAGAGACACAAAAGACCCTGAATAGCCAAAGCAGTCTTGAGGGGAAAAAAGCGGAGCTGGAGGAATCAGACTTCCGGACTTCAGACTATACTACAAACCTACAATAATCAAGACAATATGGTACTGGCACAAAAACAGAAACATAGACCAATGGAACAGGATAGAAAGCCCAGAGATAAACCCACGCACCTATGGTCAACTAATCTATGACAAAGGAGGCAAAGATATACAATGGAGAAAAGACAGTCTCTTCAATAAGTGTTGCTGGGAAAACTGGACAGCTACATGTAAAAGAATGAAATTAGACACTCCCCAACACCATACAGAGAAATAAACTCAAAATGGATTCAAGACCTAAATGTAAGACCAGACACTATAAAACTCTTAGAGGAAAACATAGGAAGAATGCTCTTTGACATAAATCACAGCAAGATCTTTTTTGATCCACCTCCTAGAGTAATGGAAATAAAAACAAAACTAAACAAATGGGACTTAGTGAAACTTAAAAGCTTTTGCACAGCAAAAGAAACCATAAAGAAGATGAAAAGACAACCCTCAGAATGGGAGAAAATATTCACAAATGAATCAACGGACAAAGGATTAATCTCCAAACTACATAAACATCTCATGCAGCTCAGTGTTAAGGAAACAAACAATCCAATCCAAAAATGGGCAGAAGGCCTAAATAGACATTTCTCCAAAGAAGACATACAGATGGCCAAGAAGCCCATGAAAAGCTGATCAACATCACTAATTATTAGAGAAATGCAATTCAAAACTACAATGAGGTATCACCTCACACCAGTCAGAATGGCCATCATCAGAAAATCTACAAACAGCAAATGCTGGAGAGGATGTGGAGAAAAGGGAACCCTCTTGCACAGTTGGTGGGAATGTAAATTGATACAACTACTATGGAGAACAGTATGCAGTTTCCTTAAAAAAATAAAAATACAATTACCATATGATCCATCTATCCCACTACTGGGAATATACCCAGAGAAAACCGTAATTCAAAAAGACACATGCACCCCAATGTTCATTGCAGCACTATTTACAATAGCCAGGTCATGGAAGCAACCTATATGCCCATGGACAGACGAATGGATAAAGAAAATGTGGTCCATATATACAATGGAATATTACTCAGCATAAAAAGGAACGAAATTGTATCATTTGTTGAGATGTGCGTGGATCTAGAGACTGTCATACAGAGTGAAGTAAGTCAGAAAGAGAAAAACAAATATCGTATATTAACGCATGTATGTGAAAACTAGAAATATGGTACAGATGAACCGGTTTGCAGGGCAGAAGTTGAGACACGGATGTAGAGAACAAATGTATGGACACCAAAGGGGGAAAACCGCGGTGGGGTGGGGATGGTGGTGTGCTGAATTGGGCAATTGGGATTGACATGTATACACTGATGTGTATAAAATTGATGACTAATAAGAATATGCTGTATAAAAAAACAAACAATAACAACTAATACTAAACTTTCTTTGGGTTATTTATATGGAAATATGTTAATATAAGTGTTTCAGACATTATATGACATTTCTAAAGATCTTATATGTTCTGGTATAATGTTATAAATCATAATTCTAGTTATTACTTTAAAATGTATACCTCAGAAAAAAAATCTTAATAAAAAAATGTATAGTGATTTTTTTGAATTATAATCCCTAATATAAACTAAATATCCATGAGTGCATGCTAATATAAACTATATCATAAACCCTGTAATTTGGTGGATTTAAAAAGACACAATATCATTTCTGTGTTATTCTTGCAAAAACTCATACTTAGTCCAGTCATGAAAAAACAGCAGAAAAATCCATATTAAGGTATTTCTACACAATAACTGAAAAATATTCTTCAAAACCATCAGTCATGAAAAAGAAAAAAGACTGGAGGAAACTAAGGAGAAATAACAATGTAATACAATGTGGGGACTTGAATCGAATCCTGAAACAATAAAAGGACCTTAGTGGAAAAATTTGGTAAAATCTGAATAAATTCTAAAGTTTAGTTAATAGTATTACACCAAGGTTAAATCTCTATTTGTGATACTTATACCATAATTTTATAAGATGATAACATGAAAGAAATCTGGGAGGGTTACATAGAAAATATTTGTATTACTTTTGCAGCTTTTTGTGTGTCTAAAAATTAGTTCAAAATAAAAATATATATGCAAACCATGTATCTTATAATAGGTTAATATCCAATATATAAGGAAATCATACAACTCAGTAGCCAAAAAAACAAAAAAAACACATAACCCAATTAAAAAATAGACAAAGGACCTTAATAGACATTTTTGCAAAGAAGACATACAGGATAGTCAACAGGTAGTTGAAAAGGTGCTCAACATCACTAATCAGGGAAATGCAAATCAAAATCACAAGGAGATGTCACCTCACAACTGTTAAGATAGTTATTTTCAAAAAGACAAGAGATAACAAATGATAGGGAGGAAGTGGAACCCTTGTACACTGTTGGTGGGAATGGAAGCTAGTACAGCCGCTATGGAAAATGGCATAGTGTGTCCTCAAGAAATTAAAAATAAAACTACCATATGAAATAGTAGTTCTACTTCTGGGTATATATTAAAAGGATATAAAACCATTTCCTTGAGGAGACATCATACCCCCATATTCACTGCAGCATTATTCATAATAGCCAAAGTACTGAAATGACCAAGGTATACATCGACGGATCAAGAAAATATTAGGAAATATATATATTGGAATAATATTCAGCCTTAAAAATGAAGAAACTCCTATTATTTGTGGCAATATGGATGAACCTGTATGGCATTATGCTAAGTGAAATAAAGACAGAGAAAGATGAATACTGCATGGTATCACTTATATGTGGAATCTAAAAGAAAGGAAGGAGGGAAAGAAGGAGGGAAGTTGAATTCATAGAAACAGAGTAGAAAAATGGTAGCAGGGGCTGGGGTGGGGTGGGGTGGGGAAGACAGGAAGAAGCTGGTTAAAGAGCACAAACTTTTAATTATAAGATGAATAAAGTCTGAGGATCTAATATATAACGTAGTGACTATGATTGATGACTGTATTGTATAATTGAAATTTCCTAAGAGAGAACTTAAATCTTCTCACTAAACAACAACAACAAAAAGGCAGGCAAATATGTGAAGTGAGGAATGTGTTAACTCTGTGAGGAGAATCCTTTCACAATGTATAAGTATTTCAAATTATCACATTGTACACGTTAAGTGTCTTACAATTGTATTTGTCACTTATACCTTAATAAAGCTGAAAGTTTTACTCCTGTTTAAGGAATGAATAATCATTAATTATAGAGCTGTTAGGGAGTTTCAAGTTCTGTGTCATATTCAAGTTTGATTAGTCAGGATAGGCTAGGATAGATGCTTCACAAATGACTACAAGTTTTTAATGGCTTAATATAACCAAGGTTTATTGCTCACTCACTGTCTTCTACAGGCCTTACCAGTTCTCTAGGAAAGTCTCCATGGGATAATACAGATACCTAGGCTGGTGGAGGCTTTGCCATTCTGGGTGGGTACACTATTTGGAATATGTGACATCTTTTGTCAGTATGGCATGGGATGAGGGAACATGATTGCTAAAAACTGAAAACTAAATTCTTTACTTCTAAAGTGATATTTGCAGCATTTCATTGGTCACATAGCCACATCTAACATCAAAAAAAGACAGTGATGTTTAACCCATCATGAATTAGAAAGTAAGAGAAATAATATACTAGTAAACTTTTATCTCAGGCTCAAATTACTCATGAATTGGCACTGATCATTTTTCAGCAAAGAACACCTTCTGCTGTGGGTAGAGCATCATCTTGGAATGAGATCCTAACTTCTCCACATAATAGCTGTGACATTGAGCAAGGTATGTAATCTTTCCCACCCCTGTTTATTGCTTTGTTGAATGATCATGGTGCTCTTCCTCTTGCAGTGCTCTTATGGACATTAATTGAATTAGTGTATACAAATCTTCTGGTACAGTTCCTCACATATTTAGTAAAAATATCTTTAATAAATTGAGGAAGTATTGCGAGTCTCAACACATAGTTGCACCAGGGTTAGGATCTGATTTGTATTAAGCTCTTCAATCAGTAGTCCCTGATCTGTGAAAAGAGCCATATGGTGGTGGTTATATCCTGGTATTTCCCTTTTCCTGTATGTGTGGGTACATGTATATGTGTATCAGATGGTGATGATAGGATATATATTTCTATATATTCATATATGTATATATCTCACTGAACATGGGGAAAGAGCATGAGTGCCAGCTGAAACCCTAGATTCTTCTATGATATTGTTGGAAATTGAAAATCATAAAACCCCACAAAGGAGAAGGTAAGTTATCTCAGAAAGGATGAAGTAATATATCTTGTTGATCCTGTAATTTTTCCTCTGTATAGAGCTGTTTCCTATCTTTGAAACTGGCAGGTATCACAGGAGTCTTTAAAAAACTTATCCAACTGAGTGGGATAAGTTTTATATTCTTATAAAACTTATCCCACTATATTCTCATTTCCATCATATTTTTTATGATGGAAATCATAAAAAATGATTTCCATTTTTTGATGGAAATGATTTCATTTCCAACATTTTTTTTCACAAATATTTTCATTTATTTCAGCCAAGATCTCAAAAACAATAAAACCAAATTGTACCAGAAAGTGTCAGCAAAAATTATCCCTCTCCTAGGAAGTCTGTAAGATTCCAAAGTGACGGGGTGTGAGCACAGCTTTGTGTGCAGGAGCACATCATGCTGCCAGGTGTCTTCTGGAGGTGGATATCTAGATGAGGGACAAGGGGAGAATCCAACTCTAGGATCTTGAGCTGCGTTAAGACATGGTCACCTCTTGGGCTGGAAAGTTCAGACGCCAATTCCAGAGATGAAGCTGTTCAAAAATGGTCTGAGTTGAAGCTTAGCCATAGTTTTGGAATTCTAGGAAGATTTGTTAGTTGTATTCTTGGTCCTGATCTCTGAATTATAAACTGTTATTTGGTTAGGCAACAGAACTGTGAAAAGAAGGACTACGGCAGAAAAGCCAGTAGTTGGTCGGGAACGTCAAGCGTCCACTTTCCATGTCCTTATGCATCACAGGTGCGGCCAGCTGTGAGCAAACCAGGTTCATTTCTTCTTTTCAGCCATCTTCATCAGCCGATGCTCTAAGTCTTGATTTATATCTCATTTCCATCATATTATTTAAGCCATAGGTCATTCATATATCCTCATTTCCATCATATTTTTTAAACCGTAGGTCATTCAACTTTTCTAACACTCTGTCAGCTAAAAAATTTCTGTCTTAATTTATATTACTCTGAGACCTTAGGATCTATCATTTGGGTGTGGTAAGGCATTAAATTTTATGTCCAAGGTATCAGCTCATTGATTTTCTGGGTATGCATTGCAGTTAGGACGTTGCAAACTACATAAAAAAATCCATAGAATACAAATTTACAGAGTTGAAATCAATAGTGTATTTTGTGAGGATACATGGATATAAAGAAGCAAATATGACTATTTATTCACTACTGTTATTCACTTATTCAACAATTAGTTTTTTAACCATCTATTATGTGCCAGGCACTGTTAAATATATTGCAGATACATGTGGAAACAACACCAACCAAAATAAGCTCCCTGTCTTCTTGGAAGAGAGAGATAATAAGTACATAATACCATAAATAAGATTTTTTCAGAGAGTGACGAGTGCTATGAAAGATGTCAGAGAGGGTGATTGGATAGGAAGAGAGGGAAAGGAGAGTTATCTTTAATAGAGTTTAGGTCAGGCTGCTTTGAGGAGATGACATTTCAGCTGAAAACTGATTAATGAGATAGGTTCAGTCATGTGAAGATCTGCGGAAGAGTGTTGCAGGCAAAGGGAACAACACCTAGTCATGCTAGTGAAATAAAATGACCTTATCTGGATAAGGAGTAGAAAGAAGCTCTTCGTTCAGTGTAGCTGGAACAAAATGAGGGAAGAAAATCTTAGCAGGAGATGAAATTAGAGGGGTAGGAGACATATTTTGAGAAGTCTTCTTAGTTGTGATAAAGTGTTTGGGTTTATTTCTAATTATAAGAATATCTTAATTCTCCTGAACCTCATAGATAGACTGATAGATTAGTAGATAGATAGATGGATAGATAGATAACTGATACATAGATAATAAATAGATAAATACAATTTTAATTAAAATAAGTAACATGGAACAAAACTGCTTTTAAAATAAGAAACTTTCACAGTCACTAACTTTGACAGTATCAATGGTCAGTGAACTGTGGCCCCTTCATATCTTTAAAATTCACCACATATTCTGGCACTTATTTTCCTACCTTGCCAAATTCAGCACTACATGCTTCACTGTTTCCCTTACATATTAATAGAATAAAACACCTGGATAATTTTGCTCTTGGAGTCTTGGCACCACTATTATTCACTATTGAATAGTGTTGACTGAAAAGGATATGACCTGAAAATCTACACTAGAAGCCAACAGTATCCATGCATCATGCTCATAAGCTTGTTAATGTATGCCAATACTTATCCTAAAAATGCTGGCTCCCTCTCTGCCCAAATGAGGGCATATGGTTTTCATAAAAGTTATTAGTACTGGATGCTGAACTACTAGGTCATTGTTTTATTTATTCAATAAGCACTTATTATAGCTAAATATATTGGATTCAATATTGTAATGCAGAAGAATATTATAATGCAGAAGAAAAAATCTTACGGTAAGTTGCATAGTAAAGATATTACAAATTTAAGTGTGGAGAAAAGAATGTGGCAAATTACATTATAAAGATATCTACAAATTCTATGAGGGTATAAAATAAATATCTCCAGTATTGAAAGAAGAATTAGAGAATCAACCTCAGGAATTCAGAAAAGTTAAATTTATCTGTATCTCTAACCCCTTTCCCAGTGAGGATGTTGGACCCTGTTAAGAAACACACACATATAAAGTATCTTTCATAGAGTACTTGCTCAATAAATATTTGAATATATATGTAAATATATTTCAGTTGTTGTGCTAAGGCCTCCCCTGACTGATGCCTTGCCTGCCTTTTGTAATGCCTAGTTATACCCTTGTATTGATCAAGACCTTGTTCATTTGATCTCTTGCTCAACGGTGAAGTCTTATCTACATTTTTTGGCTGTCTGCTTGGTATTGCCTTCTATTTAGCATCATTCATATTCACTGTTAATGTGCTGGTCTAACTGACCATTCAGATCTCTTGAGACTCGCTCATATTTCACACTCTGATTTTGCTGTGGCCAATACGGTGAGGTCTAGTGAACACGTTTTGTGATGTGTTTCCTGTTTGGTTACTGGATGGTTTTGGCTTAGAAATTCTGTTTTATTTCTAGCTTCTTGTCATACTAGTGTTAATTATGGGTACTAGGCAGATACCTTGAAATGAAACATGTACATAGGTCCTTTTACCCAAAATAAACACTTGAAAAACATGATTTTGATGCATTTATTAATTACAATATTTCTTTACAAGCCATTGTTAATTAGAATACTTGTTTAAGATTTTATTCTTTTCTGTTAAAAAAATGGATATAATTCTAGTATAAAGAGTTTAATTCTGTAATATTTTTCCTCTGCCATTTTAAGAAAAAATAATTGTTTTTACCTCAGCATACATATCTATGGCAATCCTTATTATAGCACTTAAAATATTGTAAGTAATCTGCTATATACCAATATTAACTCATAGATTGTAAGGATAGTAATGGTCATCATTCATCCATTCTAGCTGTACAATACAGAGTGTTACGTTTTTGTGGAACATAAAATGTGCTCAGTAAATGTTGGTTAAAGTGATGGATAAATTTTAAAACACATATTAAAACTTCTGTCAACATAGGTAACAAAGTAACATGGCATTCTATCTTTAAAAATAGCAAGTTATTTTTTTTAGAACTTCAAGGACAATAATTCTTTCTAAAGACTAGGCAATGTATTACTTTCTAATCTTTCATAAATACTGATATTTTCAACTATTTATTACAACTCACATTGTAATTCTGTTAGGATTTTCTGATAAATACCATCCTGTCCTAATCATTTACTATAATTTCTCATCTGGATTCATAATTTACTTCTTTGAGAATTTTGACTTTGGAAATTGCTTATTCAGTTTTCATTAATATACACCTTTGGCGTAATGATTTCTGTATTTCATATTACTTTAAAATAGAAGGCATATATTTTTTCTATAGTCTTAATTCTCACCATTTTCTTGATGCATTAGGGGATATATAACACATCACTTCTTATGATATTACTTCCCATATATGGTTGTTCTTTATGCAATATAATGTTAAAATTCCTTCTGAGCATTTAATTTTCTTCATTAATTTTAATCTTTATATTTTGCATTTTTACCCATTCTGTTGTCTTTATTTCTAAATGTCATAAACATGCATTTTATGTGTCTTTCTTTGTTTTGTCAACAGTCTTTTTCTTCAACTGATCTATCACATTGTATATGGGAACAAAATTTACACCTTTCTGAATGATATCATTTTGAGCACTTAAAAGTACCATTCATGAGCTATCCCTTTCTTACTCTGACAGTTTTCTGATTTCCAAAAACAAACCAAAAAAACCACAAAAGAAACCCCCAAAACCCTCGAAAAAACAACAACAACAAAAACCTCAACAGAGAAAGAGAAATCAGAGAACAGGTAGAATATTATTTATCATCACTGAGACTCTCAGGAATACCTTAATCCACAATAACTAATCTTGACCTTGAACACCTTTTTCTTTTTCTTTAATGTCCTTATTGAAGTATAATTGCTTTACAATCGTGCGTTAGTTTCTGCTTTATAACATAGTGAATCGGCTATACATATAAATATATCCCCATATCTCCTCCCTCTTGCGTCTCCCTCCCACCTTCCTTATCCCACCCCTCTAGGTGGTCACAAAGCACCGAGCTGATCTCCCTGTGCTATGCGACTGCTTCCCACTAGCTATCTATTTTACATTTGGTACTATATATAAGTCCAAGCCACTCTCTCACTTCGTCCCAGCTTACACTTCACCCTCCCCATGTCAAGTCCATTCCCTATGTCTGCGTCTTTATTACTGTCCTGCCCCTAGGTTCTTCAGAACCTTTTTTTGTTTTTTAGATTCCATATAGATGTGTTAGCATACAGTATCTGTTTTGCTCTCTCTGACTTCACTCTGTATGACAGACTCTAGGTCCATCCACCTCACTACAAATAACATTTCTTTTTATGGCTGAGTAATATTCCATTGTATATATGTGCCACATCTTCTTTATCCATTCATCTGTTGATGGTTGCTTCCATGTCCTGGCTATTGTAAATACTGCTGCAATGAACATTGTGGTACATGTCCCTTTTTGAATTATGGCTTTCTCAAGATATATGCCCAGTAGTGGGATGGCTGGGTCATATGGTAATTCTATTTTTAGTTTTTTAAGGAACCTCCATACTGCTCTCCATAGTAGCTGTATCAATTTACATTCCCACCAAGAGTGCAAGAGGGTTCCATTTTCTCCATACCCTCTCCAGCATTTATTGTTTGTAGATTTTTTATGATGGCCATTCTGACTGGTATGAGGTGATAACTCATTGTAGTTTTGATTTGCATTTCTCTAATAACTAGTGATGTTGAGCATTCTTTCATGTGTTTGTTGGCAATCTGTATATCTTCTTTGGAGAAATGTCTATTTAGGTCTTCTGCCCATTGTTGGATTGGGTTGTTTGCTTTTTGGATATTGAGCTGCATGAGCTGCTGATAAATTTTGGCGATTAATCCTTTGTCAGTTGCTTCATTTGCAAATATTTTCTCCCATTCTGAGGGCTGTCTTTTCATCTTGTTTATGGTTTCCTTTGCGGTTCAAAAGCTTTTAAGTTTCATTAGGTTCCATTTGTTTATTTTTGTTTGTATTTCCATTTCTATAGGAGGTGAGTCAAAAAGGATCTTGCTGTGATGTATGTCATAGAGTGTTCTGCCTATATTTTCCTCTAAGAGTTTTATAGTGTCTGACCTTACATTTAGGTCTTTAATCCATTTTGAGTTTATTTTTGTGTATGGTGTTAGGACTTGTTCTAATTTCATTCTTTTACATGTAGCTGTCTAGTTTTCCCAGCACCACTTAAAGAGGCTATCTTTTCTCCATTGTATATTCTTGCCTCCTTTATCAAAAATAAGGTGACCATATATACGTAGGTTTATCTCTAGGTTTCTATCCTCTTCCATTGATCTATATTTCTGTTTTTGTGCCAGTACCATACTGTCTTGATTACTGTAGCTTTGTATTATTGTCTAAAGTCAGGGAGCGTGATTCCACAAGCTCCATTTTTCTTTCTCAAGATTGCTTTAGCTATTCGGGGTCATTTGTGTTTCCATGCAAATTGTAAAATTTCTTGTTCTAGTTCTGTGAAAAATGCCATTGGTAGTTTGATAGGGATTGCACTGAATCTGTAGATTGCTTTGAGTAGTGTAGTTATTTTAGTAGTGTAGTGTTGATTCTTCCAATCCAAGAACATGGTATATCTCTCCATCTGTTTCTATCATCTTTAATTTCTTCCATCAGTGTCTTATAGTTTTCTGCATACAGATCTTTGGTCTCTTTAGGTAGGTTTATTCCTAGGTATTTCATTCTTTTTGGTGCAGTGGTAAATGAGAGTGTTTCCTTAATGTCTCTTTCAGATTTTTCATCAAGAAATTTCTGTGCATTAATTTTGTGTATCCTGCTACTTTACAAACTCATTGATTAGCTCTAGTAGTTTTGGGGTAGCATTTTAGGATTCTCTATATATAGTATCATGTAATCTGCAAACTGTGACAGATTTACTTCTTTTTTTCGGATTTGGATTCCTTTTATTTTTTTTCTTCTCTGATTGCTGTGGCTAAAACTTCCAAAACTATGTTGAATAATAGTGGTGAGTGTGGACAACCTTGTATTGTTCCTGATCTTAGAAGAAATGGTTTCAATTTTTCACCATTGAGAACAATGTTGGCTGTGGGTTTGTCATATATGGCCTTTATTATGTTGAGGTAAGTTCTCTCTATGACTACATTCTGAAGGTTTTTTTTTTTTTATCATAAATGGGTTTTGAATTATGTCAAAAGCTTTTTCTGAATCTATTCAGATGATCATATGGTTTTTCTCCTTCAGTTTGTTAATATGGTTTATCACATTGTTTGATTTGCGAATATTGAAGAGTCCTTGCATTCCTAGGATAAACCACACATGATCATGGTGTATGATTCTTTTAATGTGCTGTTGGATTCTGTTTCCTAGTATTTTGTTGAGGATTGTTGCATCTATGTTCATTAGTGATACTGGCCTGTAGTTTTCTTTCTTTGTGACATCTTTGTCTGGTTTTGGTATCAGGGTTATGGTGACCTCGTAGAATGAGTTTGGGAGTGTTCCTCCCTCTGCTATATTTTGGAAGAGTTTGAGAAGAATAGGTGTTAGCTCTTCTCTAAATGTTTGATAGAATTCGCCTGTGAAGCCATCTGGTCCTGGACTTCTGTTTGTTGGAAGATTTTTAATCACAGTCTCAATTTCAGTGCTTGTGATTGGTCTGTTTATATTTTCTATTTCTATTCTTCCTGGTTCAGCATCAGAAGGTTGTGCTTTTCTAAGAATTTGTCCATTTCTTCCAGGTTGTCCATTTTATTGGCATATAATTGCTTGTAGTAATCTCTCACGATCCTTTGCATTTCTGCAGTGACAGTTGTTACTTCTCCTTTTTCATTTTGAATTCTAATGATTTGAGTCCTCTTCCTTTTTTTCTTGATGAGTCTGGCTAATGGTTTATCAATTTTGTTTATCTTCTCAAAGAACCAGCTTTTAGTTTTATTAATCTTTGCTATTGTTTCCTTCATTTCTTTTTCATTTATTTCTGATCTGATCTTTGTGATTTCTTTCCTTCTGCTAATATGTGGTTTTTTTGTTCTCCTTTCTCTGATTGCTTCAGGTGTAATGTTAGGTTGTTTATTTGAGTTTTTCTTGTTTCTTGAGGCAGAATTGTATTGCTGTAAACTTCCCTCTTAGAACTGCTTTTGCTGCATCCCATATGTTTTGGGTCATCGTGTATTCCTTGTCATTTGTTTCTAGGTTTTTCCTAATTTCTTTGTTGATTTCTTCAGTGATCTCTTTGTTATTAAGTAGTGGATTGTTTAGCCTCCATGTGTTTGTATTTTTTACAGATTTTTTCCTGTAATTGGTATCTAGTCTCATATATTGTGGTTGGAAAAGATACTTGATATGATTTCAGTTTTCTTAAATTTACCAAGGCTTGATTTGTGACCCAAGATATGATCTCTCCTGGAGAATGTTCCATGAGCACTTGAGAAGAAAGTGTATCCTGTTGTTTTGGGGTGGTATGTCCTATAAGTATCAGTTAAGTCCATCTTGTTTAATGTATCATTTAAAGCTTGTGTTTCCTTATTTATTTTCATTTTGGATGACTTGTCCATTGGTGAAAATGGCATATTAAAGTCCCCTACTATGATTGTGTTACTGTCAATTTCCCTTTCTATGGCTGTTAGCTTTTTCTTTATGTAGTGTGTGCTCCTGTGTTTGGTGCAGAAATATTTACAATTGTTATATCTTCTTCTTAGATTGATCTCTTGATCATTTTGTAGTGTCCCTCTTTGTGTCTTGTAATAGTCTTTATTTTAAAGTCTATTTTGTCTGATATGAGAATTGCTATTCCAGCTTTCTTTTACTTTCCATTTGCATGGAATATCTTTTTCCATCCTTTCACTTTCAGTCTGTATGTGTCCCTAGGTCTAAAATGGGTCTCTTGTAGACAGCATATATATGGGTCTTGTTTTTGTTTCCGTTCAGCCAGTTTATGTCTTTTGGTTGGAGCATTTAATCCATTTACATTTAAGGTATTTATTGATATGAATGTTCCTATTACAATTTTCTTAATTGTTTTAGGTTTGTTATTGTATGTCTTTTCCTTCTCTTGTGTTTCCTGCCTAGAGAAGTTCCTTTAGCTTTTGTTGTAAAGCTGGTTTGGTGGTGCTGCATTCTCTTAGCTTTTGCTTGTCTGTAAAGGTTTTAATTTCTCCATTGAATCTGAATGAGATCCCTGCTGGGTAGAGCAATCTTGGTTGTGGGTTCTTCCCTTTCATCACTTTAAATATGTCCTGCCACTCCCTTCTGGCCTGCAGAGTTTCTACTAAAAGATTAGCTCTTAACCTTATGGGGATTCGCTTGTATGTTATTTGTTGATTTCCCCTTGTTGCCTTTAATATTTTTCTTTGTATTTAATCTTTGATAGTTTGATTAGTATGTGTCTTGGCATGGTTCTCCTTGGATTTATCCTGTATGGCAGTCTCTCTGCTTCCTGGAGTTAATTGACTATTTCTTTTCCCTTATTAGGGCAGTTTTCAACTATAATCTCTTCAAATATTTTCTCAGTCCCTTTATTTTTCTCTTCTTCTTCTGAGACCCCTGTAATTCGAATGTTGGTGTGTTTAATGTTGTCCAAGAGGTCTTTAAGACTGTCTTCAATTCTCTTCTTTATTCTTCTCTGCAGTAGTTATTTCCACTATTCTATCTCCCAGGTCACTTATCCGTTCTTCTGCCTCAGGTATTCTGCTATTGATTCCGTCTAGAGTATTTTTCATTTCATTTATTGTGTTGTTCATCATTGTTTGTTTGTGCTTTAGTTCTTCTAGGTCCTTGTTAAATGTTTCTTGTTTTTTCTCTATTCTATTTCTAAGATTTTGGATCATCTTTACTATCATTACTCTGAATTCTTTTTCAGGTAGACTGCCTATTTCCTCTTCATTTGTTTGCTCTGGTGGTTTTTTACCTTGCTCCTTCATCTTCTGTGTGTTTCTCTGTCTTTTCATTTTGCTTAACTTACTGTGTTTGCGGTCTCCTTTTCGCAGGCTGCAGGTTCGTAGTTCCAGTTGTTTTTGGTGTTTTCCCCCAGTGGCTAAGGTTGGTTCAGTGGGTTGGGTAGGCTTCCTGGTGGAGGGCACTAGTGCCTGTGTTATGGTGGATGAGGCTGGATCTTGTCTTTCTGAATGACAGCACCATGTCCAGTGGTGTGTTTTGCGGTGTCTGTGACCTTTTTATGATTTTAGGCAGCCTTTCTGCTAATGGGTGGGGTTGTGTTCCTGTCTTGCTAGTTGTTTGGCACAGGGTCTCCAGCACTGTAGCTTGCTGGTCGTTGAGTGGAGCTGGGTATTAGCGTTGCAATGGAGATCTCTGGGAGAGCTTTTGCCGTTTGATATTATGTGGAGCTGGGAGGTTGCTGGTGGACCAGTGTCCTGAACTCAGCTCTTCCCCCTCAGAGGCACAGGCCTGACACCTGGCTGGATCACCAAGAACCTGTCAGACACATGGCTCAGAAGAAAAGGGAGCAAAAAAGAAAGAAAGAAAGAAAAAAATATAAAGTTATTAAAATAAAAAATAAATTTTAAAAAATTAGAAAAGAAAAAATAAGAAAGAAAGAAGAGAGCAACCAAACCAAAAAACTAATTCACCAATGATAACAAGCACTAAAACCTATACTAAAAAAAGAAACAAAAACAAAAAGAAAAACGGACAGACAGAACCCTAGGACAAATTGGAAAAGCAAAGCTATACAGACAAAATCACATGAAGAAGCATACACATACACACTCACAAAACGAGAAAAAAGAAAATATATATATATGTCTATATATTAAAAAGAAAGGATGAAGGGAGCAACCAAATCAGTAAACGAATCTAACAATGATAATAAAGTCTAAATACTAAACTAAGATAAACATAAAACCAGAAACAAATTACATGCAGAAAACAATCCCAAGTCTACAGTTGCTCCCAAAGTCTACTGCCTCAATTTTGGGGTGATTCGTTGTCTATTCAGGTATTCCAGAGATGCAGGGTACATCAAGTTGATTGTGGAGATTTAGTCCACTGGAGATTTAACCCACACAGCTCCTGGGGTTCAGCTTTGGATTTGGCCCCGCCTCTGCATGTAGGTCACCTGAGGGCATCTGTTTCCGCCCAGACAGGGTGGCATTAAGGTAGCAGCTGATTAGGGGGGTCTGACTCACTCAGGCCGGTGGGAGGGAGGAGTACGGAATGCAGGGCGAGCCTGCGGCGGCAGAGGCCAGTGTGACATTGAAACAGCCTGGGGTGTGCTGTGTGTTCTCCCGGGGAAGTTGTCCCTGGATCACGGGACCCTGGCACTGGCGTCTGCACAGGCTCCCAGGAGGGGAGGTGTGGATAGTGATCTGTGCTTGCACACAGGCTTCTTGGTGGTTGCAGCAGCAGCCTTAGTGTCTCATGCCCGTCTCCGGTGTCCGCGTGGATAGCCACAGCTCGCGCCTGTCTCTGGAGCACGTTTTGGCGGTGCTCTGAATCCCCTGTCCTCACGCACCCCGAAACAATGGTCTCTTGCCTCTTAGGCAGTTCCAGACTTTTTCCCGCACTCCCTCCTGGCTAGCTGTGGTGCAGTAGCCCCCGTCAGGCTGTGTCATGCAGCCAACCCCAGTCCTCTCCCTGGGATCTGACCTCCGAAGCCTGAGCCTCAGCTCCCAGCCCCCACCCCTCCCAGTGGGGGAGCAGACAAGCCTCTTGTGCTGGTGGGTGCTAGTCGGCACCGAACCTCTGTGCTGGAATCTCTCCGCTTTGCCCTCTGCACCCCTATTGCTGCACTCTCCTCCATGGCTCCAATGCTCCCCCCCACCACCTGCCCCTGTCTCCGCCATGAAGGGACTTCCTAGTGTGTGGAAACTTTTCCTCCTTCACGGCTCCCTCCCTGATGGGCAGGTCCTGTTCTTCTTCTTTTGTCTCTGTTTTTTCTTTTTTCTTTTGTCCTACCCAAGTACATGGGGAGTTTCTTGCCTTTTGGGAAGTCTGAGGTCTTCTGCCAGCATTCAGTAGGTGTTCTGTAGGAGTTGTTCCACATGTAGATGTATTTCTGATGTATTTGTGGGGAGGAAGCTGATCTCCATGTCTTACTATTCCACCATCTTGAAAGTCTCCCCTGAACCACCTTTAAGGATAAGAAAGAAGAAAGAAATTTCTGATATTACTTTCTAACTGTTGACTTTGTTGTCATGACAGCTATATGCTTATTTTTGTTTACCCTCTCCCCTTTCCAATTAGTACAGTTAAAACAACTATAATGCATGGAATATAGTTGTGATTAAAAATGGGTAGGTTTCAATATAAATATAATGTAATATAAAATCATATATTAACTAATATTGGACAGTTTCCAAGTGAGGCCATAACTTTATTAGCATTACCCTTTCATTTAATTTTCCTTAAACATTTTCTAGGATGATTTGGAGTCAACACTCATAGCTATCAAACCAACAAACAAAATTCTAATAATGAGAGTTCCAACTTCTGGAATGTTTTAGACTTTACCCACCAAGATATTTGAGTTTGTCTTTTATTATTTTATGAAAGCCCGAGCAGTTTCTTACTCCTATACAACCATGACCTCAGTACTAGGTCAGATCTTGTTATGTATTAGGTTCTAAATAAAAGTTATACAATAATGAATACATCTGGGTATTAATAAATGGTATAACAATCAGAATTTTTGTTTTAATTTCAAACATTTAATCAGGCTTGTAATTGGAAGATAACCAATCTGTAACTAGTATATTGCTGTATCTTCTATGATTTACCATCAACAAATATGAAAACAAATTAAAAGGATATGATTTTTAGTTACTCTTCTACATCCTAGAACAGCAATTCCCAACCTTTTTGACACCAGGAACCAGTTTTATGGAAGACAATTTTTCCACGGGGTGGGTGGGTGGGGGAGGGATGGTTCAGGCAGTAATGCCGGTGATGGAGAGTGATCTGGAGCGGCAGATGAAGCTTCCCTTGCTCCGGTTCCTAACAGGCTGCGGACCACTATCACCAGTCCATGGCCCAGGGCTTGGGGACCCTTTTCCTAGAATCTTCAAAAAATTTAAAATTCTGTGTTTCTTAACAAGTTTATTATGGGTTTGACTGAATACCTTATCAAGAAAAAAACAAGCACAGAGCATTCCTTGACTTATTTCTCAAGGAGCCCAGGGAGAGTGGTTCTCTTTTTTTATTCTTCTTCCAGTTTTATTTGGATATAATTGACATACAGCACTGTATAAGTTTAAGGTGTACAGCATCATGATTGGACTTGCATACATCATGAAATGATAACCACAATAGGTCTAGTAAACATTCACCATCTCATATAGGTGCAACAGTAAAGAAATAGAAAAAAAAATTATTTCTTTGTGATGAGAATTCTTAGGATTTGCTCTCTTAACAACTTTCACATATAACACACAGCAGTGTTAGTTATATTTATCTCATTGTACATTAAATCCTTAGTCCTTGTTTATATTATAACTGGAAGATTGTATCTTTTGACTACCTTCACCCAATTCCCCCTCCCCTCACCCCTCACTTCTAGTAACCACACATATGAATTCATTTTCTATGAGTTTGCTTGATAAGTCCAGTTTGCATCTGCCCCATCATACAAAAGATGTTTCATAACTATTGAATATATTACCCACACTGTACATTTCATATCTGTGACTCATTTGTTTTGTAACTGAAAGTTTGTACTTCATAGTCTCCCTCACCAATTTCTCTTCTTCCCCCACCTCCTCCCCTCTGGCAACTGCCTGTTCGTTCTTTTTATTTATGACACTGTTTCTGTTTAGTTTTGTTTGTTCATTTGTTTTGTTTTTTAGATTCCACATAGAAGTGAATCAAAATTTTTCTTTCTCTATATGACTTATTTCACTTAACATAATACTCTCTAGGTCCCAAATAAATAAATCAGAAATGAAAAAGGAGAAGTTACAACTGACACAACAGGAATGCAAAGGATCATAAATGATTACTACGAACAACTATACAGCAATAAAATGGAAAACCTATAATAAATGTACAGATTCCTAGAAATGTACAATCTTCCAAGACTCAACCAGAAAGAAATAGAAAATATGAGCAGACCAATTACCAGTAATCAAGTTGAATGGGTAACAACAACAATAACAACAAAAAACTCCCTACAAACAAAACTTCAGGACCATATGGCATTACATGTGAATTCTACCAAACGTTTAGAGAAGAGTTAACCTCTATCCTTCTCAAACTGTTCCAAAAATTACAGAGGAAGGAACACTTCTGAACTCATTCTACAAGGCCATTATCACCCTTATAACCAAACCAGACAAAGATATCACAAAAAATTAGAAGTCAGTATTGCTGATAAACATAGATGCAAAAATCACCAACAAAATATTAGCAAACTGAATTCAACAATGTTTAAAAAGGATCATATACACCATGATCAAGTGAAATTTATCCCAGGGATACAAGGATGGTTCAATATCCACAAATCAATTAATGTGATATGTCACATTAACAAATTTAAGAATAAAAGTTATATGACCATCTCAATAAGAGAAAGCTTTTGACAAAATTCAGCATCCATTTATGATAAAAAAAATTCTCAACAATATGAGTATAGAGGAAACATAACACAATAAGGGCCATATACCAGTCCACAGGTAACATCCTACTTAATGGTGAAAAGCTGAAAACATTTCCTCTAAGATCAGGAATAGGACAAGGATGCCCACTCTTGCCACTTTTATCCAACATAGTATTGGAAATCCTAGTCACCACAATCAGACAAGAAAAATAAATAAAAGTAATCCAGATTGGAAAGGAAGAAGTAAAGCTGTCACTGTTTGCAGATGGCATGATACCATATGTAGAAAATCCTAAAAATGCCACCAAAAAACCTACTAGAATTTATTGATGAATTTGGTAAAGTTTTAGGATGCAAAATGAATGTATAGAAATCTGTTGCATTTCTATACACTAACAATGAACTGTCAAAAGGAGAGAGATTCTCTTTTAACTTTATTTGCTTTTAACTTTCTCTTTTAACTTTGTTTATATCTTCAGTTTGCAGATATCAAATGTTCTGCCTTTTGTAGTCATTTTTTATTATACTATAGAATGTTTCCTTAGATTATTTTAAAAGACAAGAGTGACTGATAAGACATGGATCAAGTATTATAAAGGGCCATAATTTAAACCTAATCTAACTAAAAATAAAAGAAAATAAATCACATATCAACGAAATTTAATGTTCACACACTCCCTGAGCCTAATAAGACTTTAAAAGTGAGAACTGAAAAACTAAATATAGAAAATCAAAGTAAGTTTTATGAATGTTTAGAAACAAAGATTATAAAAAATAAACATTTAGTCAAGTGAAGATTGAAGATAAAATATCAATTATTTCCCTATATAGAAGCAGTTGAATTTTTAGGTACAATTAGTTAAATGTGACATTTTATCATAAGTTCATTCTAAATTTTATATTCCAAAGGAAGGATAAAATTGAACTAAATGTGGAGAAAGGTGTAGTATCACATAGTAGTTATGTTATAGTAATTATAATATATAAAATTATAGAATATTCAATATCTCATTTGAAGAAATATGTATGTACCATTAATAGTATAACGAAAAATTATACAATGTAGTCTAGTAACTCATTTAAGGCTAAGCACAAAGGCATACCACAGAGTTTTTAAACCAAAGATCTTTGCTATTTAACTATAGAATTTGAAACTCAAAATGAAACATTCTACAGATTTCATATCTTCTGCATTTTCATGTTTACTGAAATACCACCTATATTCTAGGACAATGATATACATAGAAACACTTTTGTCTTCCAAAATTCTAAGTTGTAGAGGTGATTAGGTTGAATACAGTATCTTTAACTTGGTTTTGTTGAAAACAAATAGATTTTTACAACAGTAATAAAAATATGTGCATGGGAAGTGTGTTTCAAGCACAGAATGCTAAGATATTTGACCGTCTCCTTGAATTCTCCTTTTTTTCCATGCTTTAAAATAGCAACATTGAATTTAAGTCCATAACTTGATATCATAAAATTAATATATGGTCTTGTAGCAATACGAAAGACTTAGAAAGTTCTGAAGAAAAATCTGTCAGTTGTTTTTCTCATCCTTCTTCCAACACACCCACACTCTGTCTCCAAATCTGCTTTCTTATGCAGTCACTGTTATTCTGGTTTATATAATTCTATACATTTCTTTTAGTATACAAACATCTACAAATATTTATGCACACAATATTTAATTGATATCATATACTTATTTTCAAGCAATATGTTATACTCAATTAGAAATAAACACCTATTGCCATGGCAACAGTTATAATGAAAGTCTGTATTTTTAATTCAAAGAACACATTTTGCCAGTTGCACTCCCAATAATTCCTTGTAAACAGTCAGGAAGAATACTTACAATTTATTACTTCTGCATAAATGACTCCTTCTGTTAGAGAACAGAAAAAATAATTTACTGAAATAATAGGTATGCTGGTGCATTGAAGAAACTTTTAGGCCAAAACTTAAAATCACAAAGGCAGAAAATAGAAAAATTAAAGCTTAGCCACAATGGTTATCAACATTACATGTTTTTACTTGAAGGTGTTGAATTGCTGAGCAATTGCATATGCAGTTCTTCCAAATTCAAAGTAACTACATAAAGAAGAATCTACACAAAGAATAGGAATTTCTTTTTAAAAAATACATGATATGTGCTTTAGATTTTAAACAATAAAATGTTTATAAACTTTGTAGATATTAACACCCATTTTTTCATGTAGCAAGTACACGGGAAAATAATATAATTTCCAGTATTTCCTATTATTTCATTTAATGTTTTAAGTTTTCAAAATAATAGCCATGAAGAATAGGGGGATCTATTTAACATTTAAATATTTGGAAATGAATAAACATTTAAAAATTGTTTAGGGTATGTATATACATAGAGACTTAAATTTTTCAATGTGATTATTTTTTATCACCCTCCCTAAATGAATACCTTCTTTGGAGTAATACAAATGGCTAAGGATAAAAAAGTGTTTTCCTGGTTCTATAACTCTAAATTGACTTAAGAAATAACTTTGAGAATTTTTATCCCAGAATAGCCTTTATGTTTTCATAAATCTTTAGGAAGCTTCCTTTTAGAAAGGGAGTATGCATGGAAATTATAAAAGTAAAACAAACATGCATACATAAATAACTAAATAACTTAACAAGTATCATTCAAGAAGTACTATGTGCCAAATATTGAGGAATATAAAGGGTAATGTGGGGGACAGGGAAAAGAGTCTAAGCTCGGGAAGCTTAAACAGACAATGTTAGGAGATGCAGATGGAAATGAACAAAGTATTCAAGGCTTTGAAAGTCCTACTTTTGATAAAATCCTCAATCTAATGCACTGTTATCGTTAATATCACACATCACTGGGGGATGTTACACACATAATTCTTTGTAGACCTTTCAGAACTCTCTTTTTGGCAGTCATTTTAAGGAAGAGGTCACGACCCAAAAACATGATACATCAGCCTCTCACTGCTACAGAAACATTGGGCAGTGTATATACATCAACAAAAATGTTTGACATAAATTTGCCTTTATTTTCCAATTCTCCATATTCAGCATCTTTCCTACTCAATCAATTGGTGGTTTCTCTTTCTCTTTCACTTTTGATAAGATGTGAGAGATGACGTATGTCACCCATCCCAGGGACATTGTTTTTAAAAAAAAACAGAAAACCTTAATAGTAATGATTGTTCCAAACAATTTAAATTTCTGAACGAAAGGAGTTATTCAGTTTCTCTCTGCTCAAATTTCTACAAGTTTCTATATTATAAACTTTCTTGACCAAATTTTGAAGTAAAGTAACTTAGTCATTCCTACCAAACAAGCTTAACTAATGCATAAATAAATCACTAAAGGTAGATTTCTATCTTTTGTGTAGTTGAAAAAAATATGTAGAGAAAGGACTCTTTACAGAATCCCTCAAATAAAGTTCTGTGAAAGGCTGGCTATTCTCAAACTGATAGGGTCAGTCCATCTTGTTTTCTTTTGAGGGATCGGTTATTAAAAAAGGGCATTGTAGTCAAACCAATGAACTCAAACTGGTTTGACAGAGTAACCACAGTTCAAATCTATAAAAAACTAGTTGAAGCAGAATGGGGAAAACATAATGACAGGTCTTCATTACTGAATTTGTTCATGGAATGAAGTGGTTCACATTATTTTCCTGTTTATATAAGATAATGATTACACCGAGACAGGGTATAGGTGGACTTAGAGAGGAACAGTATTAAGATGTCTCTATGTAACTCTATGTATGGTTTGATTAAGGAAAATAAAATATAAATCACTTTCCTTCATTACACAACATATTCCTAGAGAAAAAATGTTATGTTGGGGCAACAGAGAGCTTATGTCTTAGCAAAGAAGAATAATCAAATTAAATATTTACAATTCCACCTTCTAGTTTTCATAAATAGGAAAAGATATGTCATAGTTATGACTGATTTCATTTTCAGAGCAGCTTCACTTTTCTGAAGTTTTTAAGTTAGGCATATAATTAACATTTTATATCAGCCATATCGCTGTACTTATATGGCTCACTAGGGTAGATACAGGGAAAGAAAAATAGATTAATGGGTACATAGAGTAGAGCGATTCTAGTATTCACTGAGGTTTCAACACATGCTAGCCCTGTGGCGGGCACTTCAGAAAGTGTGTAGCATGTAGGCAGGACAAAAAAATGATTAAAGTGAAATTTCTGCTATCAGAGAACTTTTGGTTTAATTCCAGTAATAGATGCATCCAAATATGCAGGCGATTGAAGTACAGAGGAGGCCGAGATGACATAGTGTAATGCCAATAACAGAGCTGAACAACCACCTGGGTTCAGGTTGGAACAGTAGCTTTAGAGTATGGGCCACTTTATATTTACTCACTGAAATGTAGTTTGTGTCAATAAGTTTTACATAAACTTGAAATAGGGCTATTAAAGGTAATAAGAAGTAATGAATAGTATCAGTAGTAGTAATAATAAAAGCAATTCTGCAATGAGATGGGCTTTGTTCTAAGTAGTTGTCATATATTAACTCATTTAGTCCTACACTATGGGATGATCACTATTATATACCCTTCCTGCAGATGAAGGGACTGAGATAGAAAGGAACAACAACAAAAAATCGTTGTGCAGGATTACAATCCTGAGATTTGAGCGCAAGCAGTAGGACTTCAGTGTCTATACCATCAACCACCATTCTAAACCTCCGCTTAGTAAGATGACTGAAGCAGCCACATTTAATATTGAAACACCTTGAGTAAGCACATCTAAATACCCTTAAATATATTATTTTATAATTATGATTTACACTAACTAGTTACTGGTAGATCAAATATTGTCCTGTTTTAAAGCCCACCCATTTTGTGTCCATATGACTCCTGGGCTACATGAACTTTGTTACTTTTTCTCAGTTTCTTGCATATGGTTCCATTCTTCAATCACTTATTCAGGATTCACAACATTAAAAGTGCCATGTTTTATACTGGTGAGCAAGGCAGGCAGTCCCTGCCCTCAAGGAGTTAACAGTCCAGGAAAAAGCAATAAGAAAAAAAGGGTACTTAGAAGCCGATTTGCCAAATGCAATGACAGGATTATACATAGTGGTTACCCCACCCAGCATGATTCATTTAGTGCTTGGCTTAGTGTAAAGGAATATTAGTGCTTGAGTTTTTCCAAAAGAGGCAATGTATGAGCTAAGGTTTGAATGCTTATAGAATTTAAGTGGGTATAGAGTAGGTGGAATAAGGAAAAATAGGTAGCAAGAAAGACCAGCAGGAAGAGGGCCACGAGAATTTAAAATCTTAGAAATAAGAGAGGGCACGATGTATTCAAGAAATTCTGAGACTGAGAAAGTACACAGTAAGCCTCAAAGATATTCTTGTGGTATAAAGTAAGGAAATCCCTGAAAAATGATGGAGGCCCAATACAAGAGCCAACTTGAAAGGAATCCCACTGGCCAAATCTGAGACAATTTTGACAAGCGAATACATAATGTTAGTAAAGGATTGTAACTATAGAATAAAACAAGATTCCATGACTCAGTATTGATATATATTAATGAATAAATAAGCAGAGATGGGAAAACTCTTCCTCAAAGTATAATTTCAAATAATAAATGTAGAAAGCATGATGGAATTAGAAAAATCACTCTTCAGAAAGTGCCATAACAATACTTGTTTCAGGCAAGATTCATCAATGGATGTTACATTTAATGAGCAAAAATATTATAACAAGATATTTACATATTCTCAGAGTATATCCCCGTAAGTTATTTATTAATTCAAAGAGAAAATAGAGAAGCCTGACAGCACCTGAGTGCAGTGAGCAGTGTGTACATCACCTGCAATGGGACAAATCAATGTTATATGCCTCTTGATATGGTGCACCTTGAGGGATACAGCATCACTTCTGTGCTCTATCTGCCAAAAATCCATAATCTGTATCAAATCAACATGAAACATCAGACAGATCCAAAATGAGGGACACTGTACGGTCTGTACTCTTAAAAAGTATCAACATCATGAAGGATACTTAAGGAACTGTTCCAGATTAAAGAAGAATAAAGAGAGATGAAAACTATGTATCAAATGTGATTTTTTTCTAAAATTGTTTCAAAATAATAGTAGCTATTGTTTACAGTGAGCATCAGCTCTCTGCTTAAACTTAATGCCTTTAAGGTCATTTGCAATGCCAAAATTTTATGTTATTTCCCGTTAAAGGAAAATGAAATATTTCTTACATGTTAAAGTTTTGTAATTTCTTATTTCACTTTTGCTGCCTATTTTTCCCCATCATTGCTTTATGAATCAAAAAGTATAAAGTATTTAATGGTGTTTATAATAAAAGAGAATGTAATAAATTACATATTTCACATATATACCTTCTACATATTTTACACATATACTGCATGCATAATTATATGTATTATATATACATGTGTCCAAAATTATTGTACATACACACACACATTTGTCAGCCAAGGGAGAAGTGAGAAATCTAAAAGGATGCCTAATATAGGGAATATATAATTAGTGACTACAGGAAAATTGTGGGCATACAACAATTGTAGCTGATTGATTTTGAAAAGAGAGACTAGTAAAAAAAAAAAAAATGGAAGTAAATAATGAAAGGGTTTTGTGACTTCCATCATTAATGGGCCATAGTTCCATTGTTAAAGCAAAACATCTTAGAGACCCACAGTTTGGTTTCCTGTGATTATTTGAGCAGGGAAATAACCTCCTTTGAAAATCAGTACTCATGTTACTCTTCCCCTTTGATAAAGCAGTATATTAGAATAGGAATGCTAGAATTTGTAATGTAAGTATTAAACTGCAACTTAATATGTATTAAAAGCAAGTCCAGGAAAATAAGAATGTACAGGCTTATAGATGGCTAACCTCTCTGTAGCAACAGAAGAGTCTATCAAAGATGTTTCATCTTATGTATGCCACGGGTGCTACTTTTCCAAACCAATTGTATGTTTTGATGATTTAAGAATATAACATCAATTAGAAAAAAAAAAGGAAGAGATGTAGAATTTTTTTCTAAAACATATGCATTGTTTTAAATGCCCAGATTTCTCTGTGGTACCACATCTAAGTTGCTAACTCCTATTTTCATCTCACCTTGGATTATGTATGAAAAGTAACATTTAAAAAAAATGAACTGAATCATTGTAACTGAGTGTGTGTGTGTGTGTGTGCTCATGCGTATATCATGCATATGTGCTGAATATCTTTGATTCAGAATAAGGTAAAATAATTTATAGCAGAGAATAACTTTTTGCAACTTAATGTCAATCTGCTCATATTTGGATATGATCTTGAAAGACGCAATAACTCAGGCAATGCCCAAGACAAAGGTGGATAGATAATAGATACAGACATTGATATATTATTTCACATTCAAGTAATTTATCCAAACTTCATATGGTTTTGAAAATTGTAAATATATAATATGCTTTATTACACAAAGGATGCCATCTAAAATTTTAAGTAATAAGTTATATAATGATTATTGTATATGAAAATCTACTGAGGAAGACACTATGCCCTGACCTCAGGGAAAAAGAAAAATTATGTTCCCTAACTTCAGTTGCTTCCATTCTAGTGGCATGAAGACGTACTAGACTAGTATAAGCACACAGCCCTCACCTTTAACTGAACTATGATATTGAGTACTGATTTACCCACCTATTGTCTACTAGATGTCAGAGTTTGCATCTTGTAGGTGAAGGTTATATATAAGATAAGGTGTGATAAGTGGGTGCAGGAGAAGAAAACCTATGGGGAATGTGAGAATTGCTGATGTAGAAGTTTCAACAGAAAATTTCACAGCGTATCTTAGATACAACATTCAAATGGTTCATTTGCTTTGTCTTAGACCTCATCTGACAATGGCCTTATCCCTACTCTACTATTTACTAATGGGGTTTGGGGGGCAAATCACTTAACCTCTCAACCACAGTTTTCACATCAGTGAATTTGGGATAAGAATGGTTTCAATCTCAGAAGGTTGTAGTGTGGAGTTAAGGAGATAATATTTAACACACAATACAGAAAATGTACTGAGAAGATACTGCACATAATACATTTTGTGTCTTGTCTCACCTAGCACATACACAATAAATGTATACGTGCATTACGTACAAACGCGCACACACACACACAAACACACACCAAGTTGCTTTCAGGTCCCTAAACTTATAAAATAATGCTTAATAATTATTTTTATCTCTGTTAATGCATATCACTTAAAACATATCACTTACCAGCCATATTCATATCTCTGTAAGTGGGTAGAAATGATCAAATGAAGGGAATAGTTTTGCCTGATAGGGAGAGTGGGGGAAGGAAACCTTTGATTTTCTTTTGGATTTCAGACTAAAAGAAAACACTAATTATAGGATTGCAAAAAATAAAAACATTGTGTGAGTAGGCATTATCTTTAATGAATTAATTGCTTTAACAGTGAGGACAGTATCCAGCTTTGATGCATTGGCAAATGGTTTGAATGAGCACTGAGAAAACTAAATGGAAGGCAACCTGAGAAGAATACAGGAACTTGAAGCCACAAACACCTGTTAACAACTCTGAGCAACTTCAGTGCTGTTTATGTCATTTGGTTTGGCACCCTTTGAATACATGGCATCGAAACTGTTTCCTGCCAAACGATCTAGTTAAATGAGTGTACTGTGTTTTCTATCCCAATTAACAGCGAAGGGTTGGTGGCATTTTTATATCTTTACGGAGCACTTCCTTTTTTATCTAAATACCTAAAAGTGAATTCTGTTTTTCTCTCATCAAAAAAACTGTAATCACAGTATCTTAGGCCAACACCTTTTCTTCCTTTTCTCCTCTGACCACCTGCCCGACTTATTTTCTTATTATTGACTATTTGTTATTCAGTTAAGGAAGATTGTTAGCAGTGCAGCCCAGAAACACTTGGTTCTATTTAAAACAAAAGACTACTGTTGAATTCAATGTCAGAGCTGAGGTTTATAGCATTGAAGAATTGCCTTGATAAATGGCCCTGGCATTACAGTTTCCACGACTCCACCTTCAATGTCATCACAACAGAGCGTGTTAAAGTATAGCCATCACTACCTCCCCAAAACATATTAACTTGATGCTTACTCTATCTCTGGATCCCATAGGCACAATAAATGGAGAAAATAACACATTTACAAACTGATAAAATCTAGCAAAGCTAATAAAATCAGACACTTTATAGCTCAGCTAATCGTGTCCTCTGAAGGACATCAAATAACACGTCATGTACTGCTCAGGGGAAAATCAAATTAGGTGCAGCAGTGTCCCTTCAGAACTAATGCAATTGAATAGACAGGAGCTATTGTAGCTAATCAACTTGTATTGTAGGCGCTTTATCATTAATACAATGTTTATGTTAAGTGGGCATTATGCAGTTTTTGTATGAAAAGGAGGGAGAATTTTCCTTAAACTGTTTGCATTCTGAATCTTTTTAGTTTTTTCTGTCTTGATTTTATCTTTAATAAATGTGAGTGTCACAATGTGGTATGCATCCCTGCAAATAGTGCTCAAAAATCACTTAGCTCTTTGAGAACTGACCAAGTTACTCAGCTTCCAGAGACATGGTACCTTCCATTTACCCCTCTTCCTATCCCCAGCTCTAAATGATCACCATATCATTGGCTTAGGAAAACATAAAGGAATGTTTGTAACACATAGAACCAAGTATCTTGCCCCAGAATGTTTAGCTGTGTCTTAAACCAAAGTCTATAAAGGCAAAGAGTCTATATTCTTTATTCTCTAAATTCTTGAGTTCAGAATTAATATTCTTTTAGTGGTGTGCCGCCTCTCTCGCATCAAAACTTTAAATTACATATGAAAAATCGAAATGCCTATTTACAAGGAAGCCAGTTAAGAACTCCCAATACTAGAAGTTACTCCTGGAAAGAAGTTGTTGGAGTTTAGGAAGAAGATCTGGGAGTAAAGGTCTTAGAGACAACAAATCGAAATTCTAAGTCAGGAGTCAGCAATCTATGGCTTCTGAACCAAATCTCTCCTGCTTGCTATTTGTAAATAAACTTTTCTAGGACACAGCCACAGTTAATTTGTTTTTTTAATATGTTTTCTGCGGCTGCTCTCACATAGTTGTAATTGAGACCATGTGGCCTGCAAAGCTAAAAATATTTATTATCTGACCTCTTAGAGAAAAAAATTTACTGACCTCAACTTTAAAGGCATAGCTTTGTAGATCTTGTTAAAGAAAAAGGGTGAAAGAAAATTAAGAATAAGTTCCCTGGTGATAATAAGGCCCATATATTTAAGTGAAATTAAATAAAATCTTTGTCACAAAAAGTCCAGGAACCAGTGAGTCCATACTGATATAAATAACTTGATAAATGAGTAGAGAGAATAGACAAGTCTCCTGTGCAGAAGAATTCCAAATGGTTTATATAGATACTTTGCCCTTGAGGAGGCAGGACATTTACTTCCCATTCCTTTGATGTGAGTTGTTTATAGCGACTTCCTTCCAAAGAATACAGTATAGAAAGAAGCGGGGGGGGGGGGAAAGGAGCAACTTTACAGTAGGAAACCTGACAACACTACTTCATTCATGTGATGAAGGTCAATATCAATGGTGCTAAGTCATGTTGCTAGTATGTACCCTTGATATAATGTAACGAAAGTGACATTTTATCTGTGTGATTTTCTCTCAAAAACACATAACCCCAGGATAATCGTGAGAAAAACACCAGACAAATCCCAGTTGTGGGATATTCTACAAAATACCTGACTAATACCCCTCAGAACTGTCTTAAAAATAAGGAAAGTCTGAGAACCTCTCACAGTCATGAAGAATCTAAGGAGACATGACAACTAAATACAATGTGGTGTCCTGGTTGGGATCCTGGACCAGAGAAAGGATGAGCATAGGAATTAGAAAATCTGAATAAAGTATGGACTTTATTAACTGTATCAATATTGGTTCATTAATTATAACACATAGTCCATGTAAATGCTAATAAGAGGGGAAACTGGGTGTGGCATATAAGGGAGCTCCATTTACTATCTTCATAATTTTTTTCTGTAAATCTAAATGTTGCTAAAATTTAAAAAGTCTATTTTTAAAATGGGGACTATGATAATATTTGATCATTTTCCATCTCTAGATCTTTTCTATGGTTTTAAACCCAGTAAATATATAAGGAAGATTTTGAAGAAAGGACAAATCAAGGGATTACACAAAACCTCAATCAGTGTATATGAAACTCCTTCATAAAAATACTTAACTATTGTAAGAACTATAAACAAAAATTAATTTTATGTAGAGTACTGCAGACCTGGATCCCAAAATAAATTTCAGTTTCTGTAGTATTGATACTATTCTGATATGTTCACCATACTAAAAAAGCTGCTGACAAGTTTCAGTGACTTGGCCAACTCCTCCTAATTATTTTCTAAGCACCAATCACTCTTGAGGACCTATATCTTACTAAAGGATAGAGAGGGAAGTAACTGAATCTTTCCATTCACTTTGTTTCCCTTGCCCTCTCTTCCCTGAACTTCTGTTTAGCATCATCCTCTTCTCTTATCAGCACTAGGGAATTGTGACCCCAGTATTACTGGAACCAACAGTAGCCCCAGAAGGATAAAGTTATACTTGTATTCCATGGTATAATGTTCTCTTTAGGAAGTCAGAAGAACATTGGAATCATTGGAAATACATATGCCAAGATTACAAAATTTATTTATTAAAGTACATTATCTGCTATGCTCATTCTGAGTCATCGAAAAGAAAAGAATATGGGAAGAAGTTGATTTGTTCTTCTACACTTGTATGTTGCTTTTAAGCTTGCAAAACTTATTCATGTTCGTATTTCTGGCAACCTGTTCATTAAAAGTGCACAGCCAATGTAGATCAGGCCTCAAATTGTTCATCTGTCATTTTTTCTCAGTCATATGATCTTTTGAAAGTTACTTGAACAATTATTTCTGTTTTCTCACCTTCAAAATAGGTCTAAAGATCTTAATGATATCACCAACAATCTTCAGTCATCATGATATAATGAATGTATACTTTCTGATACCTGTCAATAGATGATAGCTGTAATCAATGATAATAACAATATTATAGCTGTTATTTTTCATTCCTTGCATAGCCAATTGTAATTCAAAAATATTGAATGACTGTCTTACAACTAGCAAACGGCACTATAGAGGTTAAGCTATTGCCTTTGGCATATAATTCATGCAATTACTTATCCAAGAAATATTTATTTATGACCTATGTATTATCAGCAGGTCCTGAGGCCTAGATTCAAGTAAGAAGAGAGGAAACTGTAATAGGAATGATAAAATATATAGAAAATAGGTGGTAGTTTAGAAAGTGGCATGTATAAGAAGAGGGACAAGGATGATGGGAGGCAGAGAAAAAGTATTTTGGCATCAGAGTTATGAATAAATTGAGGTGTCTCAACAAAAATAAAGACACACGTGACCAGTATAAAGACTATAGAACTATTTTTAGTAAAGTTCTTGTATCTTTCATATTGATTTCTTAGTATTTAAAACATTTCCTTACTGTAACTACCCTCCTAATATAGACAGAAAGCACTGTCTATATACTTTACAACTTCAGAGATGAAGTACAGGAAATGGATTGGTCATTAGAATGCATCTCTGTGCGGGTAGAGACATAGTTGTATTCTTTATTTTTTTTCCTAGAAATTACACCTTTTATTTCAAGTAATAGACAATCTTCTTTGAATAATTTTGTTTTTATGCTCTCAAACGTTTTTCTGGCCTAACCTTGTCTAGTTGATATATGGTAACATCTAAGTTATTCAAAAACAATAGTTGAGTATTATTATTTCAAAGGTAGTTGACCATTGGAGGAAAAAGGAGAAGAGAAAAATAACAAGCAGCCCTTAGATGTATTTTTAAAATATGTTGTATGTGAAAAGAAGCATATGAATTAACTTGTAGAAGCTGGTTTCAGTAGCTCTGGAAAGCTGTCAGATCTAGACCTATTAGCAAAACACCAAAATTTAAAAACAAATTAAAAATTCAAATGTTGCATCATTCAATCAATCAGCCATCATAGGTTATGTCACTAAAGATTTTGCGTCTACCAGTAACCGCCAATTTGGAATGTCACTATTTTTAGCATGTGCATAAGTAGTCTAAGCAAGAATGTTGTCTAGAAATGGAAATATTGATGCACTAACATCACAGATTTGTATTAATCTCCTGTCCCTGGAAACATTATCCCCAATTCCTTACCATAGATTACAGGAAAAAAATAGAAATTTGAATCCAGGGTATAGGAAAATTTAGATCCCTCAAGAGGAGGTTCTTGGAATGATTATATTTCCCTCAAATAAATGGAATTTTCACCACTCCACTATAAGGTCCATTATTTTCATTTAAGTCTACCGTAAATCAGAGGGAAAAGAATCCATATAATCTAAAGAATTATTAATACTAATGTCTTCTTACGTATCCTGCTGAGATGAATTAGGTTTATTTTTCGCACAAACATGTTAAGACTATTACTTCTTGCCTTGTAACTAAGGTTCGTTGTCAGCTCATTGCTCCTTAGCAACTCAGTGGACATTGCTTGAGATTAAAATCAAGTCAATTAATCAGGATCTTCAGCTGGTTACAGAGAATGGGGGTTTTCTGCTTGCCAGAACACCTGCGCTTGTGAAATGGCCTTGGAGCTTAATTGTTTCCAGGTGCAGCACATGCTCATTCTGGGCTATCCCAGAATCGTGGATTTCTGCTGCCAGAGGACACAACTCTGGAAGCTGGAGTTAACTAGTGAGAGAATTAACCCTCAGTTAGGAGAGGTATACGTGCTGCTAATCATTAAAATGGAAATTTGCCGAATATTCTTTGATGTTCAATTTAGGAACAATCTTTTCTTTTTTTAACTAACAGACCCTATTCTTCCAAACTTGAGATACATTTATATATGGTGGTGATAATTTTGTGAAGTTCACTCTATAAATATACCCTCTGTGTTTCAGGAACTTGAAATACAGCAGTGAGCAAAGCACAGATTCTTCATAGAGGTTATATTCTACTGCTAGACATTTATTTTTTCTTTATTTCTCTCCCTTCCTTTCTCTCTCTCACTCTCACTCTCTTTTTCCCCCTATTTTGGAACAACCTTAAGTTGGACAAATATCTCTTTCAGAGTCTAGTCTACATGAAATAATCACACTAGCTTTATGTCAGTTTTGGAGCTTGGAAATGAGTGGATAGTAAGTTTGGTTTTGCTCTGCAGTTTAACTTATTTTCAGTTCAGGGTATCAGAGAATAAGACACCCTACTTTGGAACCTGGTTTCCCTCATATTTTTTTATCTGATTTTGTCAGAAATAATGCTCGGACTGTGTTTTACTAGCCATCTTATATTTAGTTCCCAATTGGTTTGGACATTAGAAAGAGAATGTGTCATCATTAACTACTCTAGTCCTCTCTGGTCACACTCCACTTCTTTTCCTGGAAAATGGTGGCCAAATTATATTTACATTTTAAAGGGTTAGTATTTATACCTTCTCCAGTGAAAACTGTGTGGTTCCTACCTCAAAGCAATAGATTTATCAACAGAATCTTTGGAGAAATTTTGAGCTCAGACTCCTTTATTTCATTTTTTTCCTGAGGGTTTCATTTTTTTCATTTTTACCTACTTGAGGGTAGGTGAAACAAGGAAAAGGAAATATAGTTCTAGACCATCATGAAGTCCATGTGATCAACATTCATGAGGAGGACTGCTGATAAAAGGTTCTGGTTCTCTGCTCATCTATTTTTTCTTTTTTATTTCTTGCTAGGTGAGTATGTGCCTCCTAGCTTGTTTATAGCTAACAAAAGATCAGAAAACTGGAAGTAAATCTTATCTCTGATTAAGCCAGAAACAGAAATATCCTAGGATTACTTCCCTGTTGGTTAAAGATCTTCCTTTATGCTATAAGAGTTCCTCCATTCTAGCAAGTTCTGTGTGAATTAGCATATGAGAAAGGATGGCTGTGATGGCAAATTATATCTCATTGTGAGGCTAAAAACAAATCAGTCAATAACTATGTTGACATGAATCTATGATTATCTCAGCAACTCTCTTTTAAATTCCTCAAAAAAAATAGGTGTTGTTTTTATTATTTTTATTTTAAGTGCCATGCCAATGCTTACTGGTATGAGTTACCTTCAAAAGGCCATGGAACTGTTCCTTTCTCAGGTAGAGAAGTTTCTGTTTTTAATGTATTTTTCTTCCTAGTGTATCTTATTTGTTTTGAGTGTTCACTGTATTTTCAATTATGAAATATGTTAATGTTTAACTTAAACTGATTGTTCCTTAGAGATTTACTCAAGTCATTTATATATTTCTCTTCCTCTTTTTTTTTTTTTTAATACTTTGTTATTTCTCTATACTGGCTCTCTCCAAATTGTGTTTCACAGAACACCAGTGTCTTGTGGGATATTAACTGCTATTACTCAAAAAAGGAACTAATGCCTTACCAGAAATGATGTCCATTCTGGGTTTTAATAGATATCTGATATTTATTTCCCAACTGACTAGGTCTTCGGGATGACAACGGGTGACACAAACACTGTTGTTGGTTGTTTATTCAGTATCCATCATTCCTTCTATATTAAAAGAACTCTGAATTTCCACCAAATGTCTGCTCTCATGTCCCAAATGTGTCAAATATATTTCAAGGAGAGACTTACCCCAGATTGGCCTAATGCAATTATGGTGGTCCATTCTCATTGTTTAGTCATCCTTGTGTGATAAAATTCTGGCAGGGATGAATGAGGAGAAATGTACTCTTGCCTCTAAGACACAGAGGAAAAGATCTCTTTCCTTTGAACTTTGTCATATCTGAATATCATTTTTATAATTATTGCAACTCTCTTTCAAATGTTTTCAAAATTTATGTATTAATATCAGTGGCTCTTTTAATAACTGCTACTACAAAGGGGTACAAAGGGGTAGAGTGGAAGAGTAAAGAAGATGGAAGAAAAATTTGAATACTGATGAGAAAGATCCAGTAGAGAGGAAAATTAATGGCACAGGAGAGAGTTGGGGAGGATTGCTGAAGTGATATTTTTGAACAGGTAAGAAGAGCTAAGAGATAGGGAACAAATAGAGAGATTTAGATAGGAGCACAGATAATCCATATGTGTTGTCAGGCAGTAGGGAAGGAATTGTGGGTATGGATGAAGGTAGGTGAGAGTGTATATAGTGGTAGGAGTCTTGAAAGCTTTCTTCTAGTTGTTTCATTTTCTGAAGTATTATATTTCTCATAACTTTTTCAAGGTCACATCACTCATAAAGGGAAGAAACAGAGATTTAAACTCTCATGAGTCTGTTCATATGTTTTTCCTATAAACATTCCAGCACCTGAGAGTAGGCCGGTGTTAAAGACAATGTTGCCAAGGAAAGATTCAAAAATACCTCCTTTAGTAACAGAACCTCAGTTGTTTTGTGGTGCCATGTGAACAAATCTAGGCATTCTATCTTAACTGATCTAAAACAAATGTAACAATTCTCTTCCTCACTTTCCCAGCATCGTGCAGATATTGGTGGTCCAGTTCTGGACAATGAACAAGTTTGTTATGAATGTCTCTGGAAAAGTGTTTCTTTCCCAAGTAAAAGAGACCAATGTGGTTAGCACTACCCTGTTTCACATTTTCGCCTTATATCTTCATTGAATACTCATGATGGCTGGAGCTACAGCAGCCATCTTGCCATTATTAGAAAAGGAAAGAAAAGAAAAAAAGCCCTCTACTTCAAGGTTGGTGGACTAGAAAGACAAAAGCCTAGATTCCTAATGGCATCATAGGACAGATGAACTATTACCTGAAGAAAAATAAATGGCAATTTCAGTTACTGTTATTTAGGAACTACTAATGTAATTCTAAATGGTATGGCCAGAATTCCATCATTATTTAACTTTTGGGAAAAAATGAAAAGAATGTAAAACTGTCAGTTATGATAGAATTCTCAAAATATAGATATTAATTATGAAACACTGATCTCATGATTCTGCTGTGTTCTAAGAAATGCAAAATTAGTTGTCAATTTTTAATCAAGATAGAAATAAATCCTATCACTACATGTTTAAGTAATGCTTGCCCCTGGTCATTTAGAAATGTTATTCATTTCATGTACAGCTGACACAGTATGTTTTTAAATTCTTAAACAAAATTAACTTTATATTTGGTTAATTAGAAGAAATTAGACATCAAATTAGAAGTTTGAAAATTAAAACATGTGTCTAAATGAAATTCATTTTTTTAATGGAAAATTTCCCTTAATACCACTTTACAGAATTACATAGGTCAATTGTCACGTCAGGAAAAAGTATTTCCAAGCATATTTTGATACAAGATTTTATGGTATAAAATTGAAAAATAATTAAAAACTTGCTGCTGGCAAAGTGAAAAGAAGAAAGATCCTGAGTACTTCCTAATTGAGTCGATCCGTTGAATTACCCAGTTCAGAAACTAAATTACTTATGATTTCTTATTATGCAAGATGATAAGTGGCCACATTGGTTAAATGACTTTGAGTTGAATTTGCTGTTACTTTTAGCCAAAGTGTCCTAACTGATAGAATATTCTAACAACTCTAGGAAACACTAGATTTAACAATATTAAAGAATCTTGTTCGTTTGGAGGGTTAGTTTTAGTTTGTTTTCTGTTTTTTGTTTACTGCAGAACTTCACTAAGCCTTTAATATGCTAAGGTACATATTGAATTCCCTAAGCAAAGAGAGTAGGCAGTGTTTTGTAAATTTATTTGATTATAGAATTTGTTATCTTAGAAGCTCTTCTCCCCACAGACACTCCCGAAAACACATATTAAATGGATCTAGCATTCACAGAATCAACATTTTAGCCCTGAAACACAAGAAAGGGAAAAAACCAAAGCATCTAAAAACGCAGGAATGAATTTAAAACTGGTCTTCCACTGATAGCTGTGCATCTTTAGACAAGCAACTTGACTTCTCTGAGGCTCTGTTTCTTTGTAAATTGGGGGGGAAATAATAGTACCTGTATGAGTACTGCTGGGAGAATTCACATGTTGAAACTCATTGAGTAGCTAGAACATAGTGAGTACTCAATGATGCCATTCACAGTGATAGCTTTATTAGTACTACCAGCAATGTTAATGGATATTATTAAAGTGATGTTTTTACATTATTATATATTTCATTTATCTGTGCTGTCCCTGACCCTGAGGGGGCCAATAAATTACTCCTGCCATCTTTGATGATTATCTTGCTTATGTATTATATTATAAATCTGAGATTTATTGAACCGATAGGCAGGATAGGAACAATTAACAAAGTTCAAATGTTACTTTTTTCTGAATTATCCAAGTGCTAACAATGAGAAATTCCTTGGATCTTTAGATTGATAGAGAATGCCACTTGAGTTGTGGGATGATAGTTATTTGTCTAGCATTCAGTGCAGAACATGCTATTTTTTTCTCACCTAAATAAATGGAGATGTAGAGTCAATTTATTATTTTATTGGTAGGAATATAGGGCAGTTTCAGAGGATTCTACTGGCTTTCCCTCACCATACTAACTCTTACTTCACAGGCCAAGGATTCCATTTGGGAGTTACTCCAACTTCCATGTATGTCCATCAAAATTTCCCTCACAGACTGGGAAAATGTCCACTGGGAAAGTTTGTAGACCCAGTGGATTCATTTTAAACCAGACCTTAGCTAAGCATGGCTTAGGACCTGCTCCCTGTATTTACCACTACATCCCTTATGTCCCCATATGTGCTCCATTCCAACTGGGGAGCCAAGAGGACACTTCAGATCTTTGGGCATCAATATCAACTCAGCTGCTGTGCTCAGTAGTCCTCAGAATACATGAGCATTCACCTTTTTCTGTTGCACAGTTACCTGAGTGAATGGCCAGAGATAACTTTGGGAATTGACAAGGGAATTTTCATAGCATATACTTGCCATGGTGTTGCAGGGTCCACTTTCAGTTTGTTCCAGATGTAAATATTGACTCATATCTGGGAACTGAGCAATGTGTTGTTATATTTTATCCATACAATCACATTCAGCTTCCTGTATTTCCATTTGTGCCTTTTTATTGTGGATATTAGGGAGCACCATCATTGGCTATCCATCTATTTTTCCCCCAGCATTACCATGTTTATGTCTCCCTCAGAGTTCAGTGCTATTGACTACCCTTCCATCCTTACCCTCCTCTCTTTACAGTAATTGCAGTCTCCTAGATTCTTAGCCTGAAGCACCAGCTGCCCTTTATTATTTCTGTGTCCCATTGTTCCCATTCCCCCATTGAGACCAGCTCTGTTGTGGCTTAGTCCTGGACCGCAGAGGAGAGTGACCTCCAAATTTCTTGTTGGTGCAAGTGCTTTTCTCAGCAGCACAGTACTAATTGCTTCAGGTGAATGATACATCCTCTGGGCTCTCCTGTGAAACATAATCCTGGGTCTTCTGACCTCACCATCATATATCCTTTCCAGTATGCCCACCCCCCCCCAAACCTTACTTCTTTTTCTATCTTCTCGAGGGAAAATTAAGTATTTCTATTTCACTTAGTATGGGGCATTCTTACTCCAGCTTCTAGAGTCATCCTAGCAACAAGTTTGCCCCATTCCCTTTGGTCCTTGTTAAGTACTACATTTCATATCTTCAGAAAGTACCTCCAAATTAATAACATTTTAAATATTCAATCTTATTCTCTGACCTCTTTGATGAAACACCCTCAAAATTCAATCTTATAGATACTCCCCAGGCTCCTACCTGTACTTGCTAGCTAACACTTGCATCATCTTCAGAATGTAATCTCTTTCCTTCCTATTAGACCCACCATATCCCCAGCTGAGAAATGTTGAGCCAGAATCAGCAGGATTAGATAACTAATAAGATATGAATATCTAGGAACAAATGAATGCCTCTTATTCATTGTTTTCTGCTTTCCTTCCATATGTAATGATGTTGACAAAGTGACCCATTGTTCTTTTTAATTGGCTTCATTTTTATACTCCAATTTTTTCTATCTTTCTAAAAATGTAATTCACTTTTTTGTTGGTTTGCTATAAACTGTCATGATATGGAAAAAAATTCTAATTGAATTAATCCAGAAACATCAGTGTAAATGTTTTAAAAACTTTAACTATAGTATCTTTTAAGTGATGATGTATTACATGCTTTCCTAATTGTTCAAACATGATTGATTAAGAGGGAGCCTGATTCTATTGACTACAGTCTGGAAGCTCTGTAGTCAAGTTGAACTTAAATCCTGGTTATGTTGCTTATTAGTTCTGTGACTTAGGTATATTATAAAAGCCCTAACATAATTTCCACATCTGCATAAAGGGAATATTTATGCTATCTAATCTATCTCATAGAGCTGATGTGATAATTTATAAACTAATACATTAAAAGCACTTAGCATAAGACTTGGCATAGAGTAAGTGCTCAACAAATAGTACCTACTGGAGGATTATGAGATGTCGCATCTTTTCTTGCTTATTCTCATTCCAGCATATATTTTATCATCAAATCTTAGCTCAAATTCTACCTTATTCATAAAATATTCATGTATAATTATAGCTAAAATAATCTTATTTGGCTGAACTCTAGAGAGATTTTTCTGTACCTTGCTCATGTCTCTTGTATACTTATTTCTTATATTTTGATATTCATAGAGTATCTTGTATCCTAGAATATCATTGCCATCTTTGGAACAGGCATTCTGTTTTGAACATTTTCCTCCCACCCCATCCTTATAGTATTTTGCATGTATCAGGTGTTCAAAATATATGCTCTAAAAGAGTTAAAACAAAGAGCACTGAATCCTAAGTAATGTTGATTTTATCAACAATAAAACAGTTATAACTACTATCCACTCACCACAGTCTTACAATGACAAAGTGAGATATAAATTACAAATGTGATAAGTGAATTGGGGAAAAAATTAAAGCAAGTGTAGAAGTTAAGGTAGAATTATTATCATGTGCATTTGACTCAAGGTTTCAGATGCCTACTCTATTAGTAATTATGTAATGAGTTTCATAACTTTCAAGGACAAAGATGCAGTTAGATCATACTGTTGAATAATGCTAGTCAGCCCTCAAACACAAGTGTATAATCCATAGCAAACCCTTAAGCTTTTGAATGAATCAGGAAAAGACAATTTTTACAGCTTCTTCCTTCTGTCTTTCATCATCTTCTTGCCTTTGTCTTATTTTAAAGCCTATGTGAATCAAAAGAAAAAAGAAGTGTGTTTTGTTCTCACCATGATGGGCCCTTCATAAAGCTTTTAATTAGCCTCTCCTATGTCGGACATATATGTATGTAAATTATATGATCCCTTACTTGTCTAACTTTAAGTGGATGATGTGAATGAGAGTGGCTTCATTACTCTTCCTCTTCTTCACATAGCTTAACATACGCATATTCATATTTAAGTACATATGCCTATACATTTTAATTTTACAGTAAGTCCCCTACATAAGAACGAGTTCCATTCCGAGAGCACATTCGTAAGTCCAATTTGTTCATAAGTCCAACAAAGTTAGCCTAGGTACCCAGCTAACAGAATCGGCTATATAGTACTGTACTGTAATAAGTTTATAGTACTTTTCACGCAAATAATACATAAAAAACAAACACAAAAAATAAAGAAAAATCTTGTAGTACCTTGAAAAGTACAGTAGTACAGTACAACAGCTGGCATACAGGAGCTGGCATCAAGTGAACAGGCTAAAAGAGTTACTGACTGGAGGAGGGGGAGGAGGTGGGAGATGGTAGAGCTGAAGGATTGTCAGCAATAGGAGACGGAGGGCAAGCTGCAATTTCACTCACGCCTGACATTGATGGCGCAGGTTCTGGTTCCTTGCTGGATTCAATTCTATCTACCCTCTTGAAAAAATGATCCAGGGATGTCTGGGTAGTAGCTCTTTTTTTCTTGTCATAGATGACATGGTAGCACTGGTTTGCATTCTGAACGGCTGCTTCAACCTTCGTGTACCATTCTGCGTTTGGGTCCCGTGCCTCAAAAACTAACAGTGCCTCCTCAAATAAAGAAAATCCCCTTGCCATTTCCTGCATCGTGAATCTCTTCGGTTCTTCAGTTACTTTTTCTTCCTCTTGTCTCTCTTCTTCCTCCCTCTGGGCCTCCAATTCTATCAGGTCTTCATTAGTAAGCTGCTTGTGTTGCACAGCAAGGAGTTCAGTGAAGTCGTCCTCTTGCGGATATAGCGCCAGCTTCTCGCTGAGGGTCACTAAGTTGCCGAAGACCTCTTTGGACTCTTCATCCACCTTCTCAAATCCATGAAAACCGTGAACAATCTGTGGGCAAAGTTTCTTCCAAACCCCATTCATGGTGACGGCTGTAACCTCATGCCAAGCAAAGTCAACGTTTTTTATGGCCTTGAAAATTGTCACAAGGTTGTTCCTGATTCGTCACTCACCTTTGCTGTTGATGAAAAGTCTGATGTAAATAATATTTCTTGAAAGTCGCTATAACTCCCTGGTCCATAGGTTGGATGAGCGACATAGTATTCCATGGCAGATGCACTACTTTGACCTTGGGATGAAAGTCGTCCATGAATGAGGGTGGCTTGGAGCATTGTTGAGCAGCAAAAGAATGTTGAATGGGACATCCTTCTCCAAGCAGTATTTCTCTACCTCCGGGATAAAGTGGTGGAAAAACCAGTCCAGGAAACTGTCCTGTGTAACTGAGGCTTTGGGGTTACTCTTCCACACAACAGGAAGAGAACCCTTGGCTGTGTTTTTAAGGGCTCTTGGGTTCTCTGAATGATAAACTAAGAGAGGCTTCAGCTTCATATCACTGGAAACATTGCCACCAAACAACAGAGTTAGCCTATCCTTTGCTGCTTTAGAGCCTGGCATCAGCTTTTCCTTCTTACTGATGTAACTTCGGTCTGGCATCCTCTTCCAGTACAGTCCTGTCTCATCGGCATTAAAAACCTGCTTGGGTAGGTACGCACCTCCATCAATAATTTCTCAAAGTGGTTCAGGAAATTCCTGGGCAGCTACCCACATCTGCACTCACTGCCTCACAACTTACTTTTACATTGTGAAGGTTGACTCTAGCCTTGAACCAATGAAGCCACCATGGCTGGCATTAAAAGATGCACCCTCTGATTCTTCACCATGTTTCTTTTTCAAGTCTTCATAAAGCCTTTTAGCTTTCTCTTGAATGCAGCATTAAGCTGAGCGGGGACTCAGTGCTGCAGCTGTTCCTGCATCCACACACTGAGAAGTTTCTCCATCTCCTCCATCACTTTTCCACACTTCTTTGATATTACTGTCCACATCACTGGCACAGCAGACTTCACATGTTCCATGATCTTGTCCTTGTACTTTTGAATCATGCTGATGGTTGAATGATTCATGTTATAAGAATGAGCAAGGTCTACCATATTTTCACCTCACTCCACTCTCTCAATTATTTTCACTTTTGTTTCCATCATTATTGCTTGGCACTTCTTAGTAGTACCAGCTACATCACCACTGGTTTTGCGCCTGCTTCCTGACATCCTGGGCTTGAAATAAAGATACTGTACTACTGTACTCTATACAGTACTGTACAGTAAAGTACACAAAAGCACAACCACTTGTAGAGGATGCATGCACGTGACAATGCACACCAGACACGTGAACTAACTTATGTGACTGGACATGTGACCGCACGTTCGCATCTTTGAAATTTCACAACTTGAAGGTTCATATGTAGGGGACTTACTGTGTATGAAAAAAGCTTAGTAATTATCATTTTAGACATTCCATGGATATTTGTTCTTTTCTAAAAACAACCATTTCTCTTGTTGTATTTGCAAACTACTACAAAGTGGGAATGAGAAAATATTATTGACCCCACCTTGTTTTTGAAGAATCAGAGAAAAACTAACTTAATTGGTGTCATGGAGCAAAATATAGTGTGCTCACATTAAAAATGAAATCAGTTAAGTACTACTATATCTACTCACACATACACACAAAGTATTGACAAAGATTTACTTTTGGAGGTACAGTATTTGGATCTATGATTAATAATAACTCATAAATCAACTGAAGTATAGTTTAGAATTGGGTGTTGTTTTGGTTAGCCGTTAGTGTTTCCAAAATATATTTTCTTGGGTGTTTTCAACATTTCTGTTCTGACATTTCCAAGAACATTTTACCAAGTTTACCAATGATTTATTTCTAATTAGTTTGAAGTAATAGGCGGTTTTGTCCTATTCCTTTATGGGAAAATACCTAGCTTCAAATAATTCAAAAAACTACTTAATCAGTGGGTGCAGGTTTTAAAAATATAAATCAGTATCTCCCTAATTTAATAGTTTACTTAATAATAGCTTCTATTTTATAAGAGCAAGAATATATCATTTTTACATCCTCTAGAAAATAAAGCATAATTGCTAAAATAATTAATACAAGGTTCAACTAAAAAGGTATTTTTAGATTATCGTTTAATGTCATTGGTACACCTGTGATCAATAATAGGAAGCATGACTAGCAGTAAAAGAAAAGAATAGAAAAACAGGCATTAAATGGCATGGATTCATAATGCTGAATTAGATGCTATGCATAGTTGAATTAATTTGTCTACTGATTATTTTTCTGCTATGTAAATCCTTTTCTAACAAGAAGTTAAAAATCCAGTTGACTATCCTAAGCAAATTCAGTACTTCCAGGTTACAGAATTAAGTTACCATTATTACATTTAATGAATCCTCAGCATCATACTACTTTATTTCAAGACTTACTATAAAGCTATAGTAATTATGGCAGACTGGTATTGATGTAAGTGTATACATTGAGATCAATCGAAAAGAATAGAAAGTTCACAAGTAAGCACATATATATATGGTCAATTGATTTTTGACAGAAGTGCCCATGTAATTCAATAAGGGAAGAATAGGTGTGTAGGTTTTGAGAAACCCAGGCCTGGTGGGCACTGCATGCTTACGCGACTGACTCAGTAAAATCTTGAGTGAGCTTCCCTGTTCAGCAAAACCACAAAGTGTTGTCATGTGGCATTGTTGGGAGAATTAACAGATCCCCATAAGACTCCATTGGAAGGAGATACCTAGAAGCTTGTGCCGTTTCTCCTGAACTTTACCCCATGTGCCTTTTCCCTTTGCTGATTTTAATCTGTACCCTTTCACTATCATAAACCATAACCATGAGTATAACAGCTTTTCTGAGTCTTGTGAGGTTTTTTTTGGCAAATCATCCAGCCTGCTTGTGGCCTCGGGCATCTCTGACCCAATAGTTTTTTCATCAAATGGTACTAGAATTTCTGGATATGTATCTGGAATCAAAACCAAAAATTTAACCCTTATCTCACACCATAATCAAAACTCAATTTGGAATGGATCACAGACATAAATATTTAAGCTAGATGTAAATATATAAAACTGCAAACCTTCTAAGCAGAAGTATTAATAGAAAATGTTTATTAACTTGTGATAGGCAGACACTCCTTTTAGAGGATGCAGAAAGCAAAAATCACAAAAGAAAAATTGATAAATTTTACATTATTAAAATATAGACAATCTTGAAAGGCATAGTTAAGAAAATGAAAATATAACCTACTAAGAGAAAATATTTGCAATACATACATAGACTGCTGTGGAGTGAACTGTATCCCCTCCCCCCAAATTCATATCTTGAATCCTTAACTCTCAATATGACTATATTTGGAGACAGAATCTATAAGGAGGTAGTTATGGTTAAGTGAAGTCATAGGCTTTAGGCCTTGATCCAATAGGATTAGTATCTTTATAAGAAGAGACACAGAAAACTCACTCTTCCTCTCTCCACCATATGAAGACACAGCAAGAAGGCAGTCATCTGCAAGCCAGGAAGTGAGCTGTCACTAGGCATCCAATCAGCCAGTACCTTGATCTTAGACTTCCCAGACTCCATAACTGTGAGGAAATAAAATTCTTTAGTGTAAACCACGCAGTCTGTGGTATTTTGTTTTAACAGCCTGAGGTGACTAATACAGATGACAGAGGATTTATATCCAGAATAAAGAACTGTAACAACTCAATAAGAAAAGGAATCCTGGAAAGGGGCAAAAAATTTGGACAGATACTTCATTAAAGACAAAACAAAACAAAATAAACAAATGGCCAGCTAGAACATGAAAAGATATTGAACATCATTAGTTAAGAAAATGCAAATTAATACTACAATGAGAGCGCTTCCCTGGTGGTACAGTGGTAAAGAATCCTCCTGCCAGTGCAGAGGGCACGGGTTCCAGCCCTGGTCTGGGAAGACCCCACATGTCGTGGAGCAACTAAGACCGTGCACCACAACTACTGAGCCTGTGCGCCACAATTACTGAGCCTGCACGCCTAGAGCCTGTGCCCCATAACAAGAGAAGCCACCACAATGGGAAGCCCGCTTGCCGCAACTAGAGATAGCCCGCATGCAACAACGAAGACCCAGTGCAGCCAAAAATAAAATGAAAATAAAATAACTTAAGAAAAGAAGAAAATCCTGGTTTCCCTAAAAAAAGGAATATTACAATGAGATACCAATAAATAACCACTAGAGAGGCTTTAAAAATCTGAACAATACCAGGCGATGGGGAGACTGTATAACTTTAGCTTCAGTCATTGTGTGAATTTAAATAATATGGCCACTTTGGAAAATATTTGCCAATTTCTTATAGAGTTTATTATATTCTTACTCTATGACTTAGAAATTCCATTCCTAAAAATTTATTCAAGGAAGATAAAAACATGTGGACAAGAGAAACTTACATGTGAATGCTCATAGCTTTACACTTATGAGACAAAAACTAGAAATAATGTGAATTTGTACCAATAGGTGAACAGATAAATATGATACAATATAGTTAACAATACAAAGGAATAAACTACCAATGCATAAAAACTATGTGGGTAAAACTCAGAAATATTATGAAGGGAGTAAAAATCAGGCACAAACAGTATATATACATTTTGATTCCATTCACATCAAATTCTAGAAATGGAAAAGCTTATCATGGCAGAAAAAAATCAGTGGTTTGTTGGTATAACAAGAAGGTGCGGGAGCTGATTGCAAAATAGCACAAATGAACTTTTGGTGATGGTGGAAATATTCTATATATTGATTTTGATAGTATGTTCACTGTGTGTGTATTTGTCATATTTCATTGAAGTTTATACTTAACTGGGTGATTAAATTGTTTGTAAGTTATACCGCAATACATTTACTTTTAAAAAGAGAGAGTGTAATATGAAGCATGTATATGTTTGATTTGCATATGCAGCTATTGTCTCTGTTAACACATGAGAAACTGCAAATATTGGCTTCTCCTGTAGAGAGCAATGTTTTGGGAGGGTCATTTTATGTTGTACCTTGGTATGCCTTTTGAATTCTGAATTAAGTAAATGTCTTACCTATTTTTTTTAGTTACATATTTTGTTTATATCCTAGAACCTAGTACTATTCCTGGAACAAAATAGACACCCAGTAAATGTATATTTAACTAAAACTAAGGCTAGGAACTGAGTCATAACTCATAGTTTACTATATATTGAACACATAGAGATAACTTTCAAAACATCTCAGAAAAAAATGACTTACTGGATAGTATTTCAAGCAAATAATATTTTAGGATAATAATGGAAGAAGGGTTTCCCTGGTGGCGCAGTGGTTGAGAGTCCGCCTGCCGATGCAGGGGACACATGTTTGTGCCCCAGTCCGGGAAGATCCCACATGCCGTGGAGCGGCTGGGCCCGTGAGCCATGGTCGCTGAGCCTGCGCATCTGGAGCCTGTGCTCCACAACGGGAGAGGCCACAACAGTGAGAGGCCCGCGTACCGGGAAAATAAATAAATAAATAAATAAAATAATAATAATGGAAGAAAATTTTGCCAAGTATCATTTGTTCTTTCAGTATGCTACAAACTGATTCAGAGGGGTCAGAGGTGATGAATCTTAATACAATAAAAATGTTTAAAACTTTGGCATATCTTCTAGCTGAACAGAAGCTCTTTGAATCCATAAAACAGCATCCACTTAAGTCAAGGCATATATCAGGTAGTGGTAAAGATAGATTCTTTTCATAGAAAATGTAATAAAATGAAAAACCAACATATAATTTATTGACAGCATTTCTGAGAGCTAGTGAATCCAGTTCTTCTCTTAAGATATATCTTTTTATTTTATTTGCTATTATTTTATTTTAATTTTCTTCTTTGATTATGGAGACATTTATTATATATCTACTATGTGTGAAGATACTTTTATATCAATAAAAATTAACTTGTTCCTATAATTATAGGTGTTAGCAAATCAAATTACACTAGAAATTTAGTAGTCAGCCAGTTTTCATTTCTATTTCAAAATTATAATTTTAGAGAATGTATTTCAGTATTAGAAAGTTTACTTTTAAAACATAATTTTGAGACTATCGAGAAAGGTTGTTGATTCTGTTCTGTTATTCATTTGCTTCTTTTGAATTTGTGCTGCACCTGCAATATTGTGTACTTTTTTTCCCTCACTGTGTACTTTACAAGGGACACTAACAAGTTGGAGTGTGTAAAAAAAAGAGAGCAACCTGTGTAACTAGGGGATAGAAAGTTACGTCGCTGATAGTCAGTTCTCTTTTTTTTTTTTTTCTGGTGTACAACATAATGATTTTTTTTTTTTTTTTTTTTTTGGTCAGTTCTCTTAAAGATCACCAGAAAAAACCTGTGGATGTGGCAAAGCTGAATTTATTAGACTAACTCCAGAAAGGGTGAACCAACCTTGAGAATATCTTAACAGTGTCTCAAAATAGGAAAAGTTGGCGGTGGGGGGGGGGGGTGTCTCTAGTGTTTTAGGACATGGATTCAGTGATTTTAGGGTCACAAACAGGTAGGATGGGCAGGGTTTCTGACAAGATATTTTGTCTCTGTAGGCAGGCTGTGGTGATGGTCTTCAAGAGGGCCTTGATCAGCAAAGTTTTGTCTTAATAAGTGAGCTATTTATTTTGGTTCACAGCCTTGCTTAGCATAAGGAAGGGTAAATCTGTTTTGTCTCAGAATTGTTTAGCAAAGAGACAGAAAGGATATTGGTTTTAGTTCTCTATGTCAGATGAATGACATTTTAAAAACTGGGGTTGTTTAGTATAAATTTAAAAATAGAATTCCAGCTTGGAGTAAAGAAAAATGATGGTGATCATTAGTTTCTTAAATAAAACTCTGCTATAAAAATTCTGTAAGAGGTATTGTGCAATTGTAATAGTGGCCCTGAAGTAATAGTCCCAGTTCAGTTTCTTGGTGTCCTAAAGAAAAGAAAAAAGTCAAACATTGGAGAAGTGTAATAAATGTAAACAGCACATGGAATTTGTTATGTAATTGTAAAAGTATACTAATTGGGGTGTGTGTGTGTGTGTGTGTGTGTAAATATAAAATCGCAATTTTTCAATCAGTTTTTGTTTGTTTTACTTTCCTATAGAACTTGATATAGTATTAGATATTGACAACATTCAACATTTAACTGGTTTTTGGATTAGAATATTTTTGAAGAACTTTTGCGCTCTATAGGAAAAATAGCCTTGGTATCTTTTTATATTGGAATGTTTGACACGCTCTGTGACATGTCCTCGGTGGGAATCTAGTCCTATTTGTTCTGTAAGAAAAAGCACTTAGATTCTGATCTCTGCTTTGGCAATTAATTCTAGCTGTGTAAACTGGAAGAAGTCATTAACATCATTGACCTCAATGGCTCACTACTAAAATCATTCTAATAATATGAGAAAGAAATTGCATAGCATTTTTGAAACATTATCATAAACTAGAACAAAATTTGCAGGTGAGCTAGTTTCATCCTTTCTCTTTAAACTTAAAAGAAGTGCACCTTGGAGATGTCTCGCTTTTTTATGATCTCATATCTAGCATTGCTTAGACTTTGACGTTCCATTGTTCATGGAGTATAGCCGATTCTTCGGCTTCCTTTTGTTAATAAATGAAACTGTGTATTTAAAATCCAAATCCTGTGGAAGCTGGTGTACAAGGAAAGCATCTCTCAAAAGTCTTTGTGTTTTTGTCCTTTCTTTTCCCCAACAAATGTAAGCCATTGAGTTAAATAACTGTTGAGTTTCCCAATTCCCCAGGTTGTTTCAATTTGCACAAAGGAGGAAATGTTTTCTATGGAGTAAGGCTATTAATTTGGAAGTAGAGCTTTTCTGGTCTAAATGGGGATGCACATTTAGTGTTGTAAATATTATTATCCTTGCTATTTTATTAAAATGATCTATTTCAAAAAATCTTTGAGTTGTGTTCTAGCTTGATATTCCTTGACATGTAGATGTAGATATAGATATAGGTATAGAGAGATAGAATTTTTCCACCTTTACATTTGTTATCTGAATAATTATTTTCCATAATAATAATAAAAAAGATTTATCTGCCTCATATATAGTAGTATCTTTAAGTTTCAATTTTATGCAAAATTATGTACAGAGAAGTATTTACCTTCCTTCCTACTAAGTAGGAGAAGTGAGAGAAAATAGTGCTGAGAAACTATTAATTAAAAAAAAAATTCATCTGCAGTTTTGAAATGCAATAAAAGAAGAGCTAAGCAAATGGACTCTGAAGTTAGGTTACCTGCATTTGATTCTCTTACTCCATGATGTGGGAGGTGTTGGTCATTATTTAATTTATTTTAACTCAGTTTCCTTATATGTAAAGTAAGGATAATAGTAATACCTAAGTGTTGTAGAAAGATTAAATTATACAATAGATATGGAGCATCTCACAGTACCTAACATATGGTAGCCACTGAATAAATATTAAATATTATTATTTTTGGAGATCCTCTTTCCTTTTCTGCTTCAAATAGCTATGTATACCCAGAGATACCCATGTGCATAGGGATACATGCACAAATTTATCATCCACATTTAGCTTTTGACTTATGAAGCTCTAGTTATGCAACCTAGATCTGATTTGGTAGTTGGAGGAAGATTTTTCCATAAACTTCATCAAATAACTTTTTCAAGGACTTATTTAGAGCTTTCATCTTGGAATTGCTTCCAGGAATGTGTTACAAATGCACAGGAGAAACAGCTAAATATTATAGTCTAGAAAACTGATTCAGCATACCTTTCTGAAACGCAGTACACTCTCTTAATGGTGAATTAAAATATTGGTTTAGTTAGGAGCTTGCTGTCTGTGAAGTTAGAAACCTGTGCTTAATATTCTCTCTAAGGAGAACTATAAATTTTCTGCTACTTCAGAGTTGTGGAGTGCTATATAGAAAGTGAATTAAAAGTTTTAAAATAAAAAGTAGGTGGAAACAAGTAATTGTCTTTTACAAGAAGTTATCTGACTGGCATATTAAGTTTAGAAAATAAAAGGTCTGAATTTTGAAGTGGAGGAAATGTCATTTTCAAATCAAATTAAATTTTGATTAAAAAGACGTGTAAGTATAATATATACATCAACATTTTCATGTAATATACTTTGTTGAATAAATGAAATATTTAATTAGAAGTAGAAGAATTTTAATACTCATGGACAAAAAATAGTTGCAAATCCTTGAATTTGTTTCTATCAATCTTCAAAACTTTTTATTCTCTTTTCAGATTCAAGTTCTCCACACTTCTAATGTAAATTTCAATACACTATCTTCATAAAATAAATCAAGAGGCAAACTTTAAGGAAAAAACTAAATTTCACAAAGTTTTCTTATTGTTATGCTCTCCATCAACTTTTTAAAAATAATTTGTACCTAAGTTTCTTGAATTGTTGACTTTATAGTTCCTTTGTCACACATATTTGGAAAGTTCTTGACCCAACTTGAACCAAATCACAATAAGTCTGTCAATAGAATTTTTACAAGCCATGCATTGTGGAGAGTTTATCCTTGAAAGTATGACTAGCACTGATAGATTTAAGTCAATTGAATAACAATTTATGATCAAAACTGCTGAAGTTCTTCAAATAACTCATTTTCCTCAATGTCAGTTAATTTGGCAGGAAATAACAGCTCCTTTGGTGTAAGCAAGGGATGTATAACTCCTCTATTTGAGATTCTTAGAGTCTTCTTTGCTAAATAATTCCAATCTGACGTGTGTGTGTGTGTGTGTGTGTGTGTGTGTGTGTGTGTGTTTAATGCCCTGTGATATCAAAAGGGCCATTATTCATTCTGACTTCTAGGGATTCCATTTGTGTAATTTCTCATTGGCTTAATTTGTGTATCGTATCTCCTTTCTTATGGAAGAGAAAAAAATACAGAATTGTTTCAGTATTCTTCTTTCATTCATTAGTTATCAACTGTACCATCTTGAAAAGCATAAGACTTTGTTCTGGCACTCAGTTAAATTTTCACAAAATAGCTTGGTCCATTTGGAGTTTGCTTTCTAGCATTTCTAGGACAGGTACAGAGAAGGTTTTATTCTAGGGCAAGACTCTTCTGAGGAAACTACTCATTATCCTGAAGAGTAGAAGGTCTTTTCAAGATGGCTGCTATGGGTTCTGGGAATTGTTTGACTTATTTTTCTTTAGTTCGTTCCTTAGCTTTGTGGAATTCCGCTCCACATATATACAAATTGAATGCAATCAAAGACTCAAAGAGACTCTTCTGCATCTCTTAGTAGACGCTGCTCTGTGCTGCTCTGCCCTCCAAATTCTAGTCACCTCAGTTTCCTTAAACTCTGAACTTTGCCTCCAACTCAGCAAGAGTCAAAGAGTTTGAGTTCATTTCCTGCACTGAGACCTGGAGACTGTTCCAATAACAGTAAGATAGCACAGTTGTCAGGCTCATCTCATTTGTTTCTTTTCTCTCAGGAATCACAGTTCTGTACTGCCTGTTGTGCAATGTCTGAAAACCGTTTTTTCATTTTATTTTTCCCTCTGTGTTTTTAGTTGCTTGAAGCAGGGCAACCACTCCCTTAGCAGGTATTTCTTCATGAGCCAAAACTGAAATCAGGTTGGCAGTTTCTTATAAAATTAAACATAAGCTTAGCATATAAAATAACCACTCCTACATATTTACCAAAGAAAAATTAAATCATATGTCTAGAAAGCAATCTATACGCAGACATTCATAACAGCTTTATTTATAATAGATAAGATTTTAAATAACCTCAAAACCCAACAAACTCAAGTGAATTAATATACTTTCATATATTCATATAATGAACGATTACTGTGAAATATAAGAACACAGCACTGATATACATTACATGGAAGAATGTCAAAAACGTTTTGCTGAAAAAAGAAGCCAAACCAAAAAAAAGAGTACATGCTCTATGATTCCATTCATGTGAAGTTCTAGAACAAACAAACTAACCTATAGAAATCAGATTGGTCATTGCCTAGGGGATGGGGTGGGGAATTGAACACTAAGATCCATGAAGGATCTTTTTAGAGCGATGGAAAATTTTCTTATTGATACAGCGACCCCCCTACCCTACCCCCAACATACTATGTAAATTAAACACATTTTTTTTTTTTAACGGTATGCGGGCCTTTCACTGTTGTGGCCTCTCCCGTTGCGGAGCACAGGCTCCGGACGCGCAGGCTCAGCGGCCATGGCTCACGGGCCTAGCCACTCAGCGGCATGTGGGATCTTCCCGGACCGGGGCACGAACCCGTGTGCCCTGCATCGGCAGGCGGACTCTTAACCACTGTGCCACCAGGGAAGCCCACTTAAATACATTCTTAATAAAAGGTAGCTTAGAGCAATGTGGTAGCAATGGAGATGGAATGAAGAATTTGAATTTGGAAAACTTTAGATGGTTAAAACAGACAGGAATTAGTGATGGAAATGATAGTGAAAGAGGAGGGATAGGAAGTTTTCAATAGTGACTCTGAGGTTCCTGAGTTGGATAGGCATACATTCACTGAAACAGGAAACCCTAGAAAAGAACTAGACTGGAAAAAACTGAGAGGTAGTAGGGAGAGGGCTATTGCTCCAACATTAAGTTGGAAGTATTTTTAATATATGCAAGTGAAAATGTCATGTACTAGATTTACAGGATTGGAACTCAGAGGTGTGCTTTGGAGATATCTGTCACTGGCGTGTAGGTTTAATTAAACCATGGATGTAGACCAAGCTGCCTGAAAGAGTGAGAAGGGAATGGACTTTGAAAAATTGCACGTTTCACTGATATTGTTAAGAGGGTACAGATAGGGTATAGATTTATTCACACTTTGATTTATTCATTGATTTGGCAAATAATTTCGTATGCCTTTTATTACTAGATACTATTCATTGTAAGCACTATGAATAAACAATCCATAAGATGGAAAGAGAGTCCTACACTTACCACAGATTTAGGATGGAACCAGTTTGACCTATTGTGTAATTTTCCCAGTAGTTCATTCACTATTGGTGCATAATCAACAGATTCATATACTTATGTTGCTATACTGTTGAGTTTTTATCAGCTGTATTCTAAATGACAACAAAAGGTAACAGATTGGAAGCATGTTATTGACGGTCAAAGGAATCTGAGATGGATAAGAAGGGATATAAAAATAAGGAAAGTCTATGCCATGATAAACAAGATTATTCTTTCAGAAAACAAAAATAGTAAAGGTTAATGAAGATGCCTTCTGGTAGACACAACATGGTTGCTCCTTACAGTATGCAAGGCAATAAGCTTTATGTTCCATCCATATGTGAAGGCTCTCTTTGGAATCATCATTTAATACAGAAGCTGGCTAAACACACACACACACACACATGCATGTCATGTCAGGCCTTTTCTTAATGTACTCTCCTGCTCTTTTTCTGTATTGTTTAAGTTAATGGATAGGAGAATTACCAAACATTCAAATAAACTATTTCTTTCTGCTAAGAAAAAATACTTTGTAGGAAGTTGAAATTGAAATCAAGATTGAGACAGGTATATTCTCTTAGAGAAGTGCAACAGATATCTCAGGGAGAGAGGACTTCAAAAGCAACCAGAAAACAATATGAACATTAAAATATTTAAGCACATCATTTGCCTGTAAAACAGATAAATTTACTGTGTTTTATGACATAAGGAACAATTAACACAAAAATTTTAAAAAGTTATTTTAAAAGTTGCAATTATATTTAAGAAAATAAAATAAATGTTTATTATAGCATTAAATTAAAATCAAGCCTGTTGAAGTGGCAGATATTATCAGTAAGCAACATAACAGGAGGCATTTATTAATTATAGAGCCAGAGGAATGGCTAATGGAGAAGACACACCAACCATACAGACTGTCCTCTTGTATCAGGAAACTATGCTCCATTTGACAAATATCTCTTGTCAGTTTCTTGACATATTTACAATCCTAGGGTTATTAAGAATACTTCCACAATTTTTCTAAGAAGTTAATACTGCATTCAATTATTAAGTAGTTATAATATTTAATATACTTGCTATAAAATAATTTCTGACATTTAATTTAAAATTCCCTTAGTTTATATTTGTTCTTTCACTAAAATATGCCTCATCATGATTATCCTACTTGCATAATTTGCTTCAAATGCCAACTAAGACACAGATCCTCATTCAAACACATAGAATTTTATATCATTTTTCCTTTTTAGAAATGCCTGTGTTGATAACATTGCTCTTTGTGTGGTGGAAGATTACCAATCACCTCCTCCCTGAGTCTATATCCTGTATTGCATTTGAAGAGATCATTATTTGCAACATATTTTGGCAAAAGATTGAATGAAGTTAGAGCTGTCAGATATAATGATAAAAATCATAGGCTCTGAAGTCAGGCTGCGTGCGTTCAATCCCTAGTCTCACTGTACAGTAAATGCATGGCCTTGAGTGATTGTTTTTAACTTCTCTAACCTCAATTTCCTTATCTATAAAATGGAGAGACTAGTAGATGGTATTACTGAGCACGTATAACATGCTAGGCAAAGGTCTAAAAGTTTTTCATGTATTAACTCATAAATCCCCTCAATAACCCTATGAGGTTATTATTATCAGTGGTTAATTTAAAATGAGACATATGAAAAGTAAGGAAAGAAATAATATGTTCAATGCCATGCACTTTGAATCAGGTAATGGTGAGTTTATGTAGTCTTTTTTTTTTAAATACACCTTTACTGGAATGTAATTGCTTCACAGTGCTGTGTTAGTTTTTGTTGTACAACAAAGTGAATCAGCCATATGCATACATATATCCCCATATCCTCTCCCTCTTGAGCCTCCCTCCCACCCTCTCTATCCCACCCCTCTAGGTCGTCGCAAAGCTCATCTCCCTGTACTATGCTGCCGATTCCCACTAGCTATCTATTTTACATTCGGTAGTGTGTATATGTCGATGCTACTCTCACTTCGCCCCAGCTTCCCCCTCCCCTCCGTGTCCTCAAGTCCGTTCTCTATGTCTACGTCTGTATTCCTGCCGTTCCACTAGGTTCATCAGTACCATTTTTTTTTTTAAGATTCCATATATATGCGTTAGTATATGGTATTTGTGTTTCTTTTTCTGACTTACTTCAGAGTTTATGTAATCTTAATCATTGAATACTGATTCCCACAGTCCTACCATGAGATCTACCACTTAGTAGAGCACTTATTACATGGTATGAGTTCTAAGAATATCTATCCTCCTGTTTGTCGTGAGCTTTTGACTCAACTTAGTTAGCTAGCTAGGTAGTGGTGTTCTCTTTTTATCCTTGCCTCTGTTAAGTAACCTCCTCAAGCTTCGCATATAGTTGAAATGTCAAAAATACAGAATTATAAAGAGTAAAATATTAAAATCCATTTATCCCCTCCCCTCAGTTCCAATACAAATATAGTCATTATTAATGATTTGGTGTGTTCTGTGCAGTTGTTTTTCTTTATATACTTTTTACTTACACACACATAGAAGGTCATATACAAATACCTTAGTTTCATTAAATAGTTTGATCATTACACAAGTATGAGATGATGCTATATACTCTTTCGGTTTTGTTTTTTTTTTAATAAATAAATAGTTTGTTTGTTTATTTATTTATTTATGACTGCATTGGGTCTTTGTTACTGCCTGCGGGCTTTCTCTAGTTGCAGAGAGTGGGGGCTACTCTTCATTATGGTGCGTGGGCTTCTCGTGGTGGTGGCTTCTCTTCTTGCAGAGCATGGGCTCTAGGCGCCCAAGCTTCAGTAGTTGTGGCAAGTAGGCTCAGTAGTTGTGGCTTGTGGGCTCTAGAGCACAGGCTTAGTTGTTGTGGTGCACAGGCTTAGTTGCTCCACGGCCTGTGGGATCTTCCCGGACCAGGGATCGAACCCGTGTCCCCTGCATTGGCAGGAGGATTCTTAACTACTGCATCACCAAGGAAGTCCTTCTATATACTCTTTTAAATTTTTTTATTCAATTTATTTAAACTAAAGAAAAACCCAAAATAGTCCACCCATTTCTCCGTACCCCCCACCTCTTACAATCACCAATCTGTTCTTTGTATCTCCATTTTTTTTTAACATTCCACATATATCAGAGATCATACAGTATTTGTCTTTCTCTGTCTGATTTATTTCACTTAGCATAATGCCCTTGAGGGCTGTGTGTGTGTGTGTGTGTGTGTGTGTGTGTGTATAAATAAAATATACTCTTTTGTAGATTTATTAGCCTTTACAAATATCAAAGTACCTATTTTGAAGTAATTTTATGATGGCTGCTCTAAAATATTTGGCAGAGAATTCCAAACTCTGATTTATCTCAGTGTTGACATGTGTCAGTTGTCATTTCTCATTTAAGCTGTGTTTCCTGGTTCTTGGTATGATGAGTGATTTTCAACTATATCCTGGATATTATGTTAGAAGTTTCTTGATCTTACTTAAATCTTATTTTGGCAGGCAGATGCCCTGTTTAGGTTTAGCCTGTAGGTCCTGGTGGCCCTCACAAGCTGCACTGATGTTCTGTCTGTGAGTAGATAAGGTACAGCTGTCAGCTGTGGGGAGATGTGGGGAGAGTGGCTGGTTTGTTCTGTCAAAGACTTACTGGTGGTGATGCCACAGAAAAGTTGCCCTAGGCCATCATTAGATATGGATCTGAATGCCAAGTTTCTGCTGCTCATCTCTTTCCAGGTCCCTTGGTCAGACAGATCAGGCTTTTCTTGTATTTTATACTTTGTTTTTGTTGTCATTGTTTTTCATTTTTTTGTTTGCTGGTTTGTCTTTCTGTTCAGGGTTGGAGGGCTCCCTGACACACTATTAGGCATGCATAGAATATAAAAATAAAATCCAGGGAACTCATAGGTGTCCTTTTGGTCCTGTGGACCCTAGCCAGTCTATTTTCTTTCTCTCTACTTTGCAGAGTCTTTTTATGATTGTCTTTTGAATTATTTCTAGGGTGTTTAGTTGAATTTAGGAAGATGGAACAGGGGAAATTGGTTCTATACTATCTTACCCTAGAACTGGAAGCTCAAAGCATCTATTTTTAATTGTTTGTTTTCTGTCATTAATTTTGCTTTTAGTTTGATTACATCCTCTCCTTCACATTATTTAGGTTTATTCCACTGCTCTTCTTTTAAATTACTGAGTTTAATGTCTAGTATATTCAGTTAAATCTTCTTTGTTTTCTAATAGAGTTGACATTGCAAGATTTTATTTTTTACAGAAAACAAATGGGGTGACATCTCAGGAATTTTTATGTTCAACGTTTTCAGTGTATTTTGAAAAGAGGAAGGTAGCTTACCAAGTGAAATAAAGGTCCCATTTTTCCAATGGTGGAGTTCACACTGGGAGGGGGCAGCCAGCCAGGAAATGCTTTCACAGTCTTTTTTCCTCCAGCAGTGGCCCTGTGACAATTTCTAGCCAGTAGAGTGTGAGCAGAGACTTCTGTGCCACCTCCAGGCCTAATCAGTAAAAACCTTCAGCACATGCAAAAAATAATACAGACCCTATGAGCCCAAATTCTTGAATAATTCTTTGAAATTTGCCTTCCTTTGTTTATACACTCAGTACTATTACCTGAAAAACTTCAGTTACATGTATCACTGTATACATGTTTAGATCTATAATTTGTATATCTTATCTCCAAGCTGAAAAAGATTCCCTCATTTGCAAATGAGTTATTTAGAAGAGTCTGTCTTTAAATTTAACTGAAAGGCTTTTATTTTGATTACTACTTCAGTGTTATTTTCTAATTGTATTCATTGCATTTAGAAAATATAACATTAAAAAACTGCTTTTTGAAATGTATTGATATAATCTTTATGAATTCATATATGATCACTGTTACTAATATTGCACAAGTTTTAGTAAAAAATGAGTAATCCATGTAACTAGAGTACAATATTCATTGTTTGTCTATTAGATCAAGCCTACTTATTCAGTTCCTCTATATACTTAATACTTGTTTTCCATTTGTTTTACTGATTTCTGAGAGGAGTGTGTTAAAGTTTTCAAATATAATTTTGTGTTTGATCATTTCAATTTTGCTTATATATTTCCAAGTAATGATTAAATACATTAAAAGTCACAAGTGTTATATCATAAGTATGTTTTTATCTTTAGTAACATTTTTTCTTATTTATTTTCTGAATACTATTTTGTTTTATAGTAATAAAATGATACTATAATTTATAGAATTTTTAAAATTATTGTGATAAGACTACTTGAGCTCTACCTAAGCACTCAATACAGTGTTGTTAATTCTAAGTATAATGTTGTGTAGCAGATCTCTAGAACTTATTCATCTTGTGTAACTGAAACTTTATACCCCTTGAAAAGCAATCACCTCTCTTCACTCTCTAGCAACCGCCATTCCACTCTTTGTGTCTATGCGTTTGACTATTTAACATACCTCACGCAGTGGGATCATGTAGTATTTGTCCTTCTGTGACTGGTTTATTTCACTTAATATAATGTACTCCAGGTTCATCAGTGCTGTTGCATATGGAGGTATCTCCTTTTCTTTTAAGGTTGAAAAATCATCGTTTGTGTGTGTGTGCGTGTGTGTGTGTGTTTGCGCTCATGTGTGTGTGTTTTCTTTATCCATTCATCTCTCAATGGATATTTAGGTTATATCTGTGTCATGGCTATTGTGAATAATGCTGCAATGGACATTGGAATGCATATATCTCTACAGGATCCTTATATCAATTCTCTTGGCTATATACCCAGAAATGGGATTGATTGATCATATGATTATTCTATTTTGAACTTTTTTGAGTAAAGTCCATCCTGATTTCTATAGTGGCTGCACCACTTTAAATTTCTACTAACACCATACAAGGGGTTCTATTGGGTTGGCCAAAAGGTACATTCATTTTCTTCCATAAGGTGGCTCTAGTAGCACTTAGCTGTCTTTAACTTCATTTGAAACGATTTCATTAGGTTGTATTGTGACAGCTGACATATCAGCATGCATTTAAAAAAACTTATCAAAATTGGTGAATTTTTGTATAGCCATTTTAATATTGAAGATGGAAGAAAAAAACCAACATTTTCAGCATATTATGCTTTATTATTTCAAGAAAGGTAAAAACGCAATTGAAACACACAAAAGGATTTGTGCAGTATATGGAGAAGGTGCTGTGACTGATCAAACGTGTCAGAAAGGGTTTGCAAAGTTTCATCATGAAGATTTCTCGCTGGGTGATGCTCCACAGTCAGGTAGACCAGCTGAAGTTGATAGCTATCAAATAGAGACATTAATTGAGAATAATCAGTGTTATACCACGTGGGAGGTAGCTGACATACTCAAAATATCCAAATCAAGTGCTGAAAATCATTTGCACTAGCTTGGTTATGTGAATCGCTTTGATGTTCAGGTTCCACATAAGTTAAGCGAAAAAAACCTTCCTGACCATATTTCTCCGTGCGATTCTCTACTTAAATGTAATTAAAACATTCCATTTTTAAAACAAATTGTGATTGGCAATGAAAAGTGGATACTGTACAATAATAATGTGGAAGGGAAGGAATCGTGGGGCAAGTGAAATGAACCACACCAAAGGCCGGTCTTCATCCAAAGAAGGTGATGGAGGGATTAGAAGGGAGACCTTTATTATGAGCTCCTTCAGGGAAAACAAGTGATTAATTCCAGCAAGTACTGATCCCAGTTAGACCAACTGAAAACAGCACTTGATGAAAAGCATCCGAATTAGTCAACAGAAAACACATAATCTTCGATCAGGATAACGCAAGACCACATGTTTCTCTGATGACCAGGCAAGAACTGTTACAGCTTGGCTGGGAAGTTCTGATTCATCCGCCATATTCACCAGACATTGCACCTTCAGATTTCCATTTATTTCGGTCTTTATAAAATTCTCTTAATGGACAAAATTTCAGTTCCCTTCAAGACTGTAAAAGGCACCTGGAACAGTTTTTTGCTCAAAAAGATAAAAAGTTTTTGGAAGATGGAATTATGAAGTTGCCTGAAAAATGGCAGAAGGTAGTGGAGCAAAAGGATGACTGCATTGTTCAATAAAGTTCTTGGTGAAAATGAAAAGTGTGTCTTTTATTTTTACTTCAAAACAGAAGGAACTTTTTGGCCAACCAAAAAGTTATCCACATACTCTTGAACACTTTTCTTTTTTTTCTTTGTTTTGTAACATCTTTATTGGAGTATAATTGCTTTACAATGTTGTGTTAGTTTCTGCTGTATAACAAAGTGAATCAGCTCTACATATACATATATCCCCTTATCTCCTCCCTCTTGCATCTCCCTCCCACCATCCCTATCCAACCCTCTAGGTGGTCACAAAGCACCGAGCTGATCTCCCTGTGCTATGTGGCTGCTTCCCACTAGCTATCTATATTACATTTGGTAGTGTATATATGTCCATGCCACTCTCTCACTTCCTTCCAGCTTACCCTTCCCTCTCCCTGTATCCTCAAGTCCATTCCCTATGTCTGCATCTTTATTCCTGTCCTGCCCCTAGGTTCCTCAGAACCATTTTTTTTAGATTCCATATATATGTCTTAGCATACCGTATTTGTTTTTCTCTTTCTGACTTCACTCTGTATGAAAGACTGTAGGTCCATCCACCTCACTACAAATAAGTCAATTTTGCTTCCTTTTAAGGCTGAGTAATAATCCATTGTATATATGTGTTACATCTTCTTTATCTATTCATCTGTCGATGGACACTTAGGTTGTTCCATGACCTGGCTATTAAAAATAAAGCTGGGATTTCCCTGGTGGTGCAGTGGTTGAGAGTCCGCCTGCCGATGCAGGAGACATGGGTTCATGCCCCAGTCCGAGAAGATCCCACATGCCGCAGAGTGGGTAGGCCCGTGAGCCATGGCCGCTGAGCCTGCGCGTCCGGAGCCTGTGCTCCGCAACAGGAGAGGCCACAACAGTGAGAGGCCCGCGTACCGCAAAAAAAAAAAAAAAAAAAAAAAGCTGCAATGAACATTGTGGTACATGTCTCTTTTTGAATTATGGCTTTCTCAGGATATATGCCCAGTAGTGGGATTGCTGGGTCGTATGGTAGTTTTGTTTTTAGTTTTTTAAGGAACGTCCATACTGTTCTCCATAGTGGCTGTATCGATTTACATTCCCACCAACAGTGCAAGAGGGTTCCCTTTTCTCCACACCCTCTCCAGCATTTATTGTTTGTAGATTTTTTGTTGATGGCCATTCTGACTGGTGTGAGGTGATACCTCACTGTAGTTTTCATTTGCATTTCTCTAATGATTAATGATGTTGAGCATTCTTTCATGTGTTTGTTGGCAATCTGTATATCTTCTTTGGAGAAATGTCTGTTTAGGTCTTCTGCCCATTGTTGGATTGGGTTGTTTCTTGTTTTGACTGCATGAGCTGCTTGTAAATTTTGCAGATTAATCCTATGTCAGTTGCTTCATTTGCAAATATTTTCTCCCATTCTGAGGGTTGTATTTTCATCTTGTTTATGGTTTCCTTTGCTGTGCAAAAGCTTTTAAGTTTCCTTAGGTCCCATTTTTCTATTTTTGTTTTTATTCCATTTCACTAGGAGGTGGGTCGAAAAGGATCTTGCTGTGATGAATGTCATAGAGTGTTCTGGCTGTGTTTTTCTCTGAGAGTTTTATAATGTCTGGCCTTACATTTAGGTGTTTAATCCACTTTGAGTTTATTTTTGTGTATGGTGTTAGGGAGTGTTCTAATTTCATTCTTCTAAATGTAGCTGTTCAGTTTTCCAAATACCATTTATTGAAGAGGTTATCTTTTCTCCATTGTATATTCTTGCCTCCTTTATGAAAATTAAGGTGACCATATGTGTGTGGGTTTGTCGCTGGACTTTCTATCCTGTGCCATTGATCTATATTTCTGATTTTGTGCCAGTACCATACTGCCTTGATTACCTTAGCTTTCTAGTATTGTCTGAAGTCCGGGAGCCTGATTCCTCCAGCTCCATTTTTCTTTCTCAAGCTTGCTTTGGCTATTCGGGGTCTTTTGTGTTTCCATACAAATTGTGACATTTTTTGTGCTAGTTCTGTGAAAAATGCCATTGGTGGTTTCATAGGGCTTGCATTGAATCTGTGGATTGCTTTCGGTAGTATAGCCATTTTCACAATGTTGATTCTTCCAATCCAAGAACATGGTATATCTCTCCATCTGTTGGTATCATCTGTAATTTCTTTCATCAGTGTCTTATAGTTTTCTGCATACACATATTTTGTCTCCCTAGGTAGGTTTTTTCCTAGGTATTTTAATCTTTTGGTTGCAATGGTAAATGGGAGTGTTTCCTTAATTTCTCTTACAGATTTTTCATCATTAGTATACAGGAATTCAAGAGATTTCTGTGCATTAATTTTGCATCCTGCTACTTTACCAAATTTGTTGATTAGCTCTAGTAGTTTTCTAGTAGCATCCTTAGGATTCTTTATATATAGTATCATGTTATCTGCAAACAGTGACAGCTTTACTTCTTCTTTTCCAATTTGGATTCCTTTTATTTCTTTTTCTTCTCTAAAAAGAAAAGATTGCTGTGGCTAAAACTTCCAAAACTTTGTTGAATAAGAGTGGTGAGAGCGGACAATCTTGTCTTCTTCCTGATCTTAGAGGAAATGGTTTCAGTTTTTCACCATTGAGAACGATGTTGGCTGTGGCTTTGTCATATATGACCTTTATTATGTTGAGGAAAGTTCCTTCTGTGCCTACTTTCTGGAGGGTTTTTATCACAAATGGGTGTTGAATTTTGATGCAAGCTTTTTCTGCATCTACTGAGATTATCATATGGTTTTTATCTTTCAATTTGTTAATATGGTTTATCACATTTATTGCTTTGCATATATTGAAGAATCCTTGCATTCCTGGGATAAACCCCACTTGGTCATGGTGTATGATCCTTTTAATGTGCTGTTGAATTCTGTTTGCTAGTATTTTGTAGAGGATTTTTGCATCTATGTTCATCAGTGATTTTGGCCTGTAGTTTTCTTTCTTTGTGACATCCTTGTCTGGTTTTGGTATCAGGGTGATGGTGGCCTCGTAGAATAAGTTGTGGGACTGTTCCTCCCTCTGCTATATTTTGGAAGCGTTTGAGAAGGGTAGGTGTTAGCTCTTCTCTAAATGTTTGATAGAATTCATCTGTGAAGCCATCTGGTGCTGGGCTTTTGTTTGTTGGAAGATTTTTAATCACAGTCTCAATTTCAGTGCTTATGATTAGTCTGTTTACATTTTCTATTTCTTCCTGATTCAGTCTCGGCAGGTTGTGCATTTGTAAGAATTTGTCCATTTCTTTCAGTTTGTCCATTTTATTGGCATATAGTTGCTAGTAGTAATCTCTCATGATCCTTTGTATTTCTGCAGTGTCAGTTGTTACTTCTCCTTTTTCATTTCAAATTTAGTGATTTGAGTCTTCTCCCTATTTTTCTTGATGAGTCTGGCTAATGGTTTATTAATTTTGTTTATCTTCTCAAAGAACCAGCTTTTAGTTTTATTGATCTTTGCTATCGTTTCCTTCATTTCTTTTTCATTGATTTCTGATCTGAGCTTTATGATTTCTTTCCTTTTGCTAACTATGAGGTTTTTATGTTCTTCTTTCTCTAATTGCTTTTGGTGTAAGGTTATGTTGTTTATTTGAGATGTTTCTTGTTTCTTGAGGTAGAATTGTATTGCTATAAACTTCTGTCTTAGAACTGCTTTTGCTGCATCCCATAGGTTTTGGGTCATTGTGTTTTCATTGTCATTTGTTTCTAGGTATTTTGTTATTTCCTCTTTAATTTCTTCTGTGATCTCTTGGTTATTTAGTAGTGTATTGTTTAGCCTCCATGTGTTTGTATTTTTTACAGATTTTTTCCTGTAATTGCTATGTAGTCTCATAGCGTTGTGGTCGGAAAAGATATTTGATACAATTTCAATTTTCTTAAATTTACCAAGGACTGATTTGTGACCCAAGATATGATCTATCCTGGAGAATGTTCCATGAGCGCTGGAGAAGAAAGTGTATTCGGTGTTTTTGGATAGAATGTCCTAGAAATATCAATTTAGTCCATCTTGTTTAATATATCACTTAAAGCTTGTGTTTCCGTATTTATTTTCATTTTAGATGGTTTGTCCATTGGTGAAAGTGGGGTGTTAAAGTCCCCTACTATGATTGTTTTACTGTCAGTTTCCCCTTTGATGGCTGTTAGCATTTGCCTTATATATTGAGGTGCTCCTATGTTGGGTGCATAAATATTTACAATTGATTTATCTTCTGCTTGGATTGCTCCCTTGATCATTATGTAGTGTCCTTCTTTGTCTCTTGTAATAGTCTTTATTTTAAAGTCTATTTTGTCTGATATGAGCATTGCTATTCCAGCTTTCTTTTGATTTCCATTTGCATAGAATATCTTTTTCCATCCTCTCACTTTCAGTCTATATGTGTCCCTAGGTCTGAAGTGGGTCTCCTGTAGACAGCATATATATGGGTCTTGTTTTGTATCCATTCAGCCGGACTGTGTCTTTTGGTTGGAGCATTTAATCCAATTACATTTGAGGTAGTTATTGATATATATGTTCCTATTACAATTTTCTTAATTGTTTTGGGTTTGTTATTCCAGGTCTTTTCCTTCTCTTGTGTTTTCTGCCTAGAGAAGTTCTTTTAGCATTTGTTGTAAAGCTAGTTTGGTGGTGCTGAATTCTCTTAGGTTTTGCTTATCTGTAAAGGTTTTAATTTCTCCGTTGAACCTGAATGATATCCTTGCTGAGTAGAGTAATCTTGGTTGTAGTTTTTTTCCTTTTTATCACTTTAAATATGTCATGCCACTCCCTTCTGTCTTACAGAGTTTCTGCTGTAAGATCACCTGTTAACCTTATGGTGATTCCCTTGTATTTTATTTGCTATTTTTCCCTTGCTGCTTTTAATATTTTTTCTTTGTATTTAATTTTTGATAGTTTGATTAATACGTGTCTTGGCTTGTTTCTCCTTGGATTTATCCTGTATGGGACTCTCTGTGCTTCCTGGACTTGATTGACTCTTTCCTTTCCTATGTTAGGGAAGTTTTCAACTATAATCTCTGCAAATATTTTCTCAGTCCCTTTCTTCTTCTCTTCTTCTGGGACCCATATAATTTGAATGTTGGTGCATTTAATGTTGTCCCAGAGGTCTTTAAGACTGTCCTCAATTCTTTTCATTCTTTTTTCTTTATTCTGCTCTGTGGTAGTTATTTCCACTATTTTATCTTCCAGGTCACTTATCCATTCTTCTTCCTCAGTTATTCCGCTATTGATTCCTTCTAGAGAATTTTTAGTTTCATTTATTGTGTTGTTCATCATTGTTTGTTTGCTCTTTAGTTCTTCTAGGTCCTTGGTAAATGTTTCTTGTATTTTCTCCATTCTATTTAAATGATTTTGGATCATCTTTCCTTTCATTACTCTGAATTCTTTTTCAGGTAAACTGCCTATTTCCTATTCATTTATTTGGTCTGGTGGGTTTTTACCTTGCTCTTTCATCTGCCTCATATTTCTCTGTCTTCTCATTTTGCTTAACTTACTGTGTTTGAGGTCTCCTTTCAACAGGCTGCAGGTGCGTAGTTCCTGTTGTCTGCCCTCAGTGGATGAGATTGGTTCAGTGACTTGTTTAGGTTTCCTGGTAGAGGGGACTGGTGCCTGTTTTCTGGTTGTGTGGAGCTGGATCTTGTCTTTCTGGTGAGCAGGGCCATGTCCGGTGGTATGTTTTGGGGTTTCTGTGAACTTAGTATGATTTTAGGCAGCCTCTCTGCTAGTGGGTGGGGTTGTGTTCCTGTCTTGGTAGTTGATTTGCATGGGGCGTCCAGCAGTGGAGCTTGCTGGCCATTGGGTGGAGCTGGGTCTTAGTGTTGAGCTGGAGATCTCTGGGGGAGCTCTTGCCATTTGATATTATGTGGAGCTGGGAGGTCTCTGGTGGACCAATGTCCTGAACTCAGCTCTCCCACCTCAGAGGCACATGCCTGACACCTGGCTGGAGCACCAACACCCTGTCAGCCACACGGCTCAGAAGAAAAGGGAAAAGAAAGAAAGAAAGAAAGAAAGAAAAAGAATAAATGAAATTTTAAAAATTATTAAAATAAGAAATAAAATAAATTATTAATAATTAAAAAATTAAACAGTAATAAAAATGAATAGAAAGAAAGAAGAGAGCAACCAAACCAAAAAACAAATCCAGTAATGATAACAAGCACTAAAGACTATACCAAAAAAAAAAAAAAAATGGACAGACAGAATCCTAGGACAAATGGCAAAAGCAAAGTTATACAGACAAAATCTCACAAAGAAGCATACACATACACACTCACAAGAAGAGAAAAAGGAAAACAATATATATCTATATATAAAATAAAGGAACAGAGCTATCAAATCAATGAAAAAAACTACCAATGATAATAAACTCTAAATACTAAACTAAGATAGACATAAAACCAGAGACAAATTAGATACAGAAAGCAAATCCCATGTCTACAGTTGCTCCCAAAGTCCATCACCTCAGTTTTGGGATGATTTGTTGTCTGTTCAGATATTCCAGACATGCAGAGTACATCAAGTTGATTGTGGAGATTTAATCCACTGCTCCTGAGGCTGCTGGGAGAAATTTCCCTTTCTCTTCTTTGTTCCCACAGCTGCTAGGTTCAGCTTTGGATTTGGCCCCGCCTCTGTGGGTAGGTTGCCTGAGGGCGTCTGTTCCCCCCACCCAGACAGGACGGGGTTAAAGTAGTAGCTGATTAGGGGGCTCTGGCTCACTCAGGCCAGCGGGAGGGAGGGGTACGGAATGAGGGGCAAGCCTGCGGTGGTAGAGGCCAGCATGATGTTGCAACAGCCTGAGGCTCACTCTGTGTCCTCCCAGAGAAGTTGTCCCAGGATCATGAGACCCTGGCAGTGGCAGGCTGCACAGGCTCTGAGGAGGGGAGCTGGGGATAATGACCTGTAGTTGCACACAGGAGTCTTTGTTGCTGCAGCGGCAGCTGCCTTCGCATTTCATGCCCGTCTGTCTCTGGTGTCCGCCCTTATAGCCGAGGCTTGCGCCCATCTCTGGAGCTCATTTAGGCAGTGCTCTGAATCCCCTCTCCTCATGCACCCTGAAACAATGGTCTCTTGCCTCTTAGGCAGTTCCAGACTTTTTTCTGGGCTCCCTCCCAGCTAGCTGTGGCACACTAGCCCCCTTCAGGCTGTGTTCACGCAGCCAACCCCAGTCCTCTCCCTGGAATCTGACCTCTGAAGCCAGAGCCTCAGCTCCCAGCCCCCACCTGCCCCAGTGGGTGAGCAGACAAGCCTCTCAGGCTGGTGAGTGCTGGTCAGCACTGATCCTCTGTGCGGGAATCTCTCTGCTTTGCCCTCTGTACCCCTCTTGCTGAGCTCTCCTCCATGGCTCCAAAGCTTCCTCCCTGCCCATCTCCCGTCTCCACCAGTGAAGGGGCTTCCTAGTGTATGGAAACTTTTCCTCCTTCACAGCTCCCTCCCAGAGGTGCAGGTCCCATCCCTATTCTTTTGTCTCTGTTCTTTCTTTTTTTCTTTTCCCCTCCCCAGGTACATGGGATGTGTCTTGCCTTTTGGGAAGTCAGAGGTCTTCTGCCAGCGTTCAGTAGGTGTTCTGTAGGAGATGTTCCACATGTAGATGTATTTCTGATGTATTTGTTGGGAGGAAGGTGATCTCCACGTCTTACTCCTCCCCCTTCTTGAAGGTCTATCCTTGAACACTTACATCATTTTGATAATAACCATCTTAGCAAAAGCATTTTTGTTTTGATTTGCATTTCACTGATGATTAGTGATGTTGACTATGTTTTCATAGAGCTGTTGGCACTTGTTTGTCTTTGGAGAAAGAAATGATTTGCCCATTTATTTATTTATTTATTTTTTTAGTTATTGAGTTTTGGGAGTTCCTTATATATTTTGGATTTCAGTTCCTTATTAAATATATGCGTTGCACTATTTTTTTAACCACTGTATAGGTTGCCTCTTCACTCTATGATGTTTTCTTTTGCTGTACAGAAACCTGTTTGTTTGATATAGTCTCACTTGTCTATTTTGCTGTTTTTTGCTTCTGTTTTTGTTGTCATATCTAAAAAATCACTGCCTAGACCGATGTCATGACGTTTTTCCTCTATGTTTTCTTCCAGGAGTTTTAAAGTTTCAGTTTTCATATTTAAATCTTTAATCCATCTTGCATTGATTTTTGTGTACGGTGAAAGGTAATTTGTAAATCTTTGCATGTGGATATCCAGTTTTCTCAATACCATTTCTTTAAGAGACTGTTTTCCCCACTGTGTATTCTTGTTACCCTTGTCAAATACCTGTTGTTTGTTTTACCCTAATAGCAAAGCCAGACAAAGATACTACACGAAAAGAAAACTAGAGGTTAATATCTCTAATGAACATAAATACAAAAATTCTCAGCAAAATACCAGGGAGCTAAATTCAACAGGACATTAAAAAGATCAGACAAGATGATCAAGGGAGATTTTTCCATGGCACACAAGGATAGTTCAGCATATGCAAATTGCTAAACATGATCCACCACAATAACAGAATCAAGGATAAAAAAGCACATGATCATCTCAAAAGATGCAGAAAAAGCTTTTGAAAAAATTCAGTATCCTTTCATGATAAAAACACAGACCAAACAAGATATAGAAAGAATGTACCTCAAAATAATAAAGGCCATGTATTAAAAGCCCATGGCTAACATGATGTTCAATGGTTAAAAAAAAAGACTGAAAGCTTTTTCTCTAAGATCACGAATAACACAAGGATGCCCACCCCCACCACTTCTATTCAACATAGTACTGGAAGTCCTGGATAGATCACTTCAGCAAGAAAAATGAAAGGCATCCAAATTGAAAAGGAAGAAGTATGCTTGTCTCTGTCTGCATATGTCATAGTTTTATATGTAGAAAACCCTAAAGACTCAGACAAAAAGTGTTAGAACTAATAAAAAATGCATCAAAGTTGCAGGGTACAAAATCAATATATAAAATAGTTGCTATTTACGATAGCATTTAAAAGAATAAAGTGCTTAGGAATTAATTTACCCTTGGAGATGAAACATCTGTACACAGAAAACTGTAAAACATCAATGAAAAATTTGAAGTAGACACAGATAAGTGGAAAGATATCCCATGTTTATGGTTGGAATGATTGAAATTGTTCAAATATCCTCACTACCCAAAGTAATCTGTAGATCCAATGTAATTCCTGTCAAGATTCCAAAGTCATTTTTCACTGGATAGAAAAAATTCCTAAAATTCATATGGAACCACAAAAGACCCTGAATAGCCAAAACAGCCTTGAGCAAGAATAATAAAGCTGTAGGCATCACCTGTCTTGTTTTAAAAATATATTACAAAGCTACAGTAATCAAAATAATATGGTACTGACATAAAAACAGACATATAGACCAGTGGGGGAGAATAGAGTCCAGAAATAAATCTACATGTCCATGGTCAACTACATTCCTAAGGACACACAAGGAATAGATAGTCTCTGAAACAAATGGTGTTGGGAAATCACAAAATGCACATGTAGAATGATGAAATTGGACCCTATCTTACACCATAATCCAAAATCAACTCATATAGATTAAACACTTAAGAATAAGACCTGAAACTGTAAAACTACTAGAAGAAAAGTGAGGGAAAAAACATCTTGACATTTGTCTGGGCAATGATTTTTGGATATGAGTGCAAAAGTACAGGCAACAAAAGCAAAAATAGACAAAGGGATTACATCAAACTAAAAAGCTTCTGTATAGCAAGGGAAACAATCAAGAGAGTGAAAAGTCAACTTAAAGAGTGGCAGAAAATATCTGTAAACCATACATTTGATAAGGGTTTAATATCCAAAATATATATGGAACACAAATGAATCAATTGACAAAAGACAAATAAACCGATTAAAAAGTGGGCAATGGACCTGAAGACATTACTCCAAAGACCTACAGATATACAAAAGAGTACTCAACATCACTAGTCTTTAGGGAAATTCAAATCAAAAGGCAAATCAGGATGAAATATCACCTTACATCAATTAGAATGCCTATTATCAAAAAGGCAAAAATTACTAGTATTGGCAAGGAGGTAGAGAAAAGGGAGCCCTTTTGGTGGTGATGTAAATTGGTACACCCATTATGGAAGTAGTATGAGGATCCCCTCAATAATTAAAAATAGAATTATCATATGATCCTGCCATCCCACTTTTGGGTATATAGCCAAAGGAAATGAAAACAGTATCTAGGAGATATATCTGCACTTTTATGGTCATTGCAGCATTATTCAAAATGACCAAGCTATGGGAACAATCTAAGTGTCTATCAGTGGTTAAAAGGATAAAGCAAATTTGGTATGTACATACAATGGAATATTATTCAACCTTATAAAATGAAATCAACATTTGTGACAACATGGCTGAACCTGCCAAACATTATGCTAAGTGAAACAAACAAGATACAGAAAAACAAATACTGTATGATTTCATTTATATGTAGAATGTAAAAAGGTTGACTCATAAAAGCAGAAAGTAGACTGGTGGTTGCCAGGGGCTGGAGAGTGGGGGAAATCGGGAGATGTTGGTCAAAGGGTACAAAGTTTCAGTTATGTAGTGTGAATAACTTCTGTAGATCTGAAGTACATCATGGTGACTGAAGTTAATATTGTATTTTATACTTGAAATTTCTGAGAGGAGATCTTGAGTGGTCTCACAACACACACACACCTGAGGTGATGCAAATGTTAATTAGCTTGATCATGGTAATTATTTCACAAAATAATTATATATCAAAAATTGTGTATCAAAACATCATGTTGGGGGCTTCCCTGGTGGCGCAGTGGTTGAGAGCCCGCCTGCCGACGCAGGGGATACGGGCTCATGCCCCGGTCCAGGAAGATCCTACATGCCGCAGAGCGGCTAGGCCCGTGAGCCATGGATGCTGAACCTGTGCGTCCGGAGCCTGCTGCTCTGCAACGGGAGAGGCCACAGCAGTGAGAGGCCCGCGTACCGCAAAAAAAAAAACAACAAAAAAAAACCCCATCATGTTGTACACCTTAAATATATAATCTTTATTTGTCAATTATACCTCAATAAAGCTGGGCAAAAAAAAAAAAAAAGACATAAAATCCAATGAAATAGACTAGAGAGCCCAGAAATAAACTGATGAATATATAGTCAACTGATACTTGACAAAATGCCAAGAATATGCAATAAATAAAGGATAACCTCTTTATAGTATTTATTATTAAAATTTCCTTTTTAAAAATTTATAGTTAAATATTTAACTGTATAAAAGCTCAAGTGTATTATGATGAAACCATGTGTCCCTATCGCAGAGCTTAATGAATAACACAAATGTACTATATTTGAATTTCCATTGAATATATTCTTTCTTCCCACTTTCCTATTCCAGTGAAACAAATATCCTGAATTTGGTTTTTATCATTTCCATGATTTTTAAATACTTTCATAATATGTGAATTGTTCCTAAATGATGTATAGCATTATTTGAATATTTTCATACTTTTTAAAGAGAATCCTACTTTATGTATATTTTAGCAACTTGCTTTTTTGATGAAAATGAAGCCTGTAAGTTTATCCATATTTTTACTACTGTATGTGATTATGGTATATGTCCATATCTTTGTTTACCCATTCTCCTATTGAAAGATATTTAGATGTTTTCTAGTTTATTACTATCAGCTGCTAATTGCTGTTTTGTCTCTGACTCTTGTACGTATTTATTTCTTGTAATAGGTACACACGTATGCACACACACACACAAATGAGTGGGTTTTCTGAGTTATAGGTTCCATGCAACTTTCATTTAAAGTAGTTATCACAATAGTTTCTGAAGTGTTTGTATCTAATACACTAGTTATAGCCTAGTGAGCACAGTATAAGAATTGTCATTCCTTTAAATACTTTTAATGTTTGTTGTTTTAAATATAGATAATGATGCAGATACATATATAAATATATACACATATTCTTATATACACATATATCAATACTTAGGGGCGTATATATGTGTGTGTGTGTATATATATATATATATATATATATATGTATATATGTTTATATATATGAAATAGGGTGAATTGAGTATTGATATTCTCCAATCAGCATTATATAATATGGCAATGTGGATCAAAAACATTAATTTCAAACATTGATCCATGTTCTAGGTTAATTCTAAAGAAACAATCAAGTGTATTTCCAAACATTCATACACAAGATTATTTACTGTGTCCCGTGTTTGAGACAAAACTTGGAAAAATATAACTGTCTAAAATGTATGTTGTTATAGATATGATAGCATATGCCAACTTGTGGCAGATAATAACAGTGTACAGATAATTTTATTAAGTAAACCTGGAAGTTATAAACAATTACTTATGAAATAGTGATATTTTTCTTAGAACATCTATCGATTCATCACTAGCTTTATCTGTTTGTTTTCAGGCCTTGATATTTGCTCGTCTTTCTGCCGGAAATAATTTTCCCAGAGTTTTTATGTTAAATTATTCAGGTTTTGACTCAAATATATATATGTTCTAGACTTTAGAGCAATTTTAAATTGTAAATTTTTTTAAAGTTATTTTTTTCTTAAATTAGTAAATACTTCTCTAGAATATGTTCAGTAAAGCATACATTAAAGTGTTGAACTAAACCAGGGTCCCCTGTGAATATTTTTTCAGCTAATTATCTATCAGAGATATATTTGGATTTTAAAATTTATCTGTTAAACCTTGGATGGTCTATTCACATTGTTGATATCATGAATATAGTTATCATAAAACTAGGCCACTTTCCATAATCATACAGCATCAAAAGAATTAGTTAACTATAATTGGCCAGAACATTAATTAAATGTCTGGCAAAATTTAGATACTGAAATATTGTTATTAAAAAAAATCTAGCCAGTTTTGGTTGTGTTACAAACATATTTTCTTTTTTTCTGTATTGCAAATGTTTTTGTTAAATTTATCTGTGCTAAATATTAGCTAATATCAATCAAGTATTAAAGTGATTTTAGCTAGTAATTTTGAAAGTTGTTGTTTTGATAAGAATAACATCATATATACAAACAATTGACAGTATAACCCTTGAGAAAATTATTGCATATTTTTTAACCTCACAGTAATATTTAATCCAATATAATCTGCAACTATAGACAGATTAAGACAATACCTCTTCATTCAAGCTTACATATTCAACATATAAATCTATGGTGAAATAAACAGAAGAATATCATACTGTCTCTGGTTTAGGTAATTCGTATGAATTTTTTAACTTAAAATGTTTTATGACATATAGTCTTCAATGGCAATACATGCTAACTGGATAGAAATTTCAGACGTGGCACAAAATGCTGTTTATTTTCTATTTCATAGATTGGATTCTATAATGTTCCTTGGAGACCTTTTTACTGGCTTTTTGTTCTTAGGCAAAGTCATATGAATGGATCATAAACTACAACAAAATTATTATCACTGTTTATGTTTAAAACAATTGAGGTGTCTAAAAGACCACAAACAGCTATTATAGTTACATAGCTCTGATATTCAATCAGATCTTATTTCTGCTATTGCCATTTGAAACCTCCTGGTAGCCCAGAGACCAACGTATTAACATAGAATTTACATGGTTTAAATTTTTGTTTCTTATATTAATTTTTTAGGAAGTGTTTTATGGAGATAGCAAGATACAGCATTCTCCCTTTTCCTGTGTTATGCTATTTCCTCTCCTGAAAATTCTGTGATAAAAGTACTACTCACAGTTCAAGCACTTGTTTAATTTCCCAAAGCAAAACCCTTTAGGCACAGCCACAATTTCTAAAAACTATACTGGAAGAGATAAATAGATTTTAAAAATTTCACAGTCGAATGTAGAAAAAAGATTCAAACCTCTACTTTCTTCACTTTCTACTGAATATGAAAATACTTTCATGCATAATTATGAAATTTTAAAAGAGATTAGTTACACAACAATAAAATTATAGTTCCTCTGAGCAGGCAATTATTACTCTTTCCTGAAGATGGACTTTGTAATTACTTGAAGTAAAACAAAAGAATGTCCAGAAAGTTACTGCATGCCTTCAGATATACAAGGAAGAAGCAAAGTTGATACATTTAATTATCTGCCTCCATCCATGTACAAGCTCTATCAACATCTCCCACCAGAGTACTACATTTTTTACAACTGATGAACCTACATTGACAAATCATTATTACCCAAAGACCATAGTTTATATTAAGGTTCACTCTTGGTGTTACACATTCTGTGGCTTTTAACAAATGTACGGTGAAATGTATCCAAAATTAAATTATCATCCAGAATATTTTCAGTGCTCTAAAAATCTGTGTTGTATCAATTCATCCCTGTCTTCCATCTAACCTCTGTCAACCACTGCACTTTTTACTGTCCCCATATCTTTGCCTTTTCCAGAATGTCATGTAGTTGGAATCATACAGAATGTAGCATTTTCAGATTGGCTTCTTTTGGTTTAAATATGCATTTAAGTCTCCTCTATCTCTTTTCATTGTTTGATAGATTTTTTTTTTAAAGCCCTGAATAATATTCCATTGTCTGGATGTACCACAGTTTAGTTATCCATTCACCTACTGAAGGACTTCTTGGTTGCTTCCAGGTTTTGGCAATTTCCCTGATGACACAATGGCAGCATCTTTTTACATACTTATTTCCATTTGTGTATCTTCTTTGGTAAAGTGTCTGTTCAGGTAGTTTGCCTATTTTTTAATCAGGTTGTTCTTTTTCTTATGGTAAAGTTAAGAGTTTTTGTTTATTTTGGATGACAGTCCTTTATCAGATATGTCCTTTGAAAATATTTTCTCCCAGTCTGTGGCCTATATTTTCATTTTCTTGACAGTGTCTCTTGCAGAGCAGAAAATTTTAATTTTAGTGAAGTCCAGCTTGTCAGTTTCTTCTTTCATGGATATGCCTTTGATGTTGCAGGGAAACAATTTTTTAGATCTCAGAAGTTTAGAAAGAATGTGTGAGACAATGGTAGTAGTGTCAGCAAAAGCACAGAAGTATGAAAATTCATGCATAATATAGGAAAAAATAACTAGGATTATGGTGCTCAAAAATTATAAATCTTGAGTGGTGTAGGGTGGGAAATGTTAATGAAAAAGTAGTATGGTACCATATTAGAAAGTAGTATGAATAGCATACTAAAGATTTGCATTATATCATGCAAACAAAGGGACTCATTGAGATGTTCACTTCTTACCACTCTCCCCCATCCCCCTCTCCCCCAGAATAAGGCACAAGCAGATTTTTGCTTTGTGTTCTAGGAAGCTCATCATGTCACTAATAAGAACATCCCATCACTGGGTCTCCACCCAGATGATGTCATCTAAACCTAATTAACGCTAAAAGACCCTACCTCCAAATACCATCACCCTGGGGGTCAGGGCTTGCTTCAACATATTAATTTTGGGGGGCTACTAACATTCAGTCCATAGTAGATTAAAGATAGATTAAAAATGGATTAAACATGGATTAAAGATTTAAACATAAGACCTGATATTGTAAGACTTCTACAAGAAAATATAAGGAAAAACCTTCAAAGCATTGGGCTTAGAAGTTATTTCTTGGAATGATACCAAAAGCACAAGCAACAAAAGCAAAATTAGACAAGTGCACTACATAAAACTAAAACGTTTCTGCACAGCAAAGAAAACAATCAACTGAATGAAAAGGCACAGTATAGCATATTTGCAAACCTTATGTATGATAAGGGGCTAGTATCAAAAATATATGAGGAACACTTACATTTCAATAGTGAAAAAAAATCTGATTAAATAATGGGCAAAGAATTCAAATAGTCATTTCTCCATAGAAGACATACAGATGACCAAAAGGTATATGAAATGATGCTCAACATCGCTAATTATCAAGGAAATTATCAGGGAAATGCAAATCAAAACTGTAATGAAGTATCACCTTATACCTGCTAGGATAGTTACTGTTAAAAAAAAAATAACATTGTTGACTAAGATGTGGAGAAATTAGAACCCTTCTATGCTTTTAGTGGGAATGTAAAATGGGGAAGATGCTATGGAAAACTACATGGAGCCTCTTCAAAAATTAAAAATAGAACTACCATATGCTCCAGCAATCCTACTTCTGGGCATATGTCCAAAATAATTAAAATCAGGATTTTTGAGGAGATATATGCACTCCCATGTTCATTGCAACATTATTCACAATAGCCACAATATGTAAATAACATAAATATCCATCAACAGATGAATGGCTAAAGAAATGTGATATAGACATAGAATGTAATATTTAGCCCTAAAAATAATGATATTCTGCCATATACAACAGCATATATGAATCTGGAAAACATTAAGCCCATCACAGAAGGAAACATACAGCATGATTCCACTTATGATGTCATGAAATAGATATGACACATCTAAAATAGTCAAACTCATAGAAATAGAGAGTAGAATGGTGGTTGCCAGGTGCTGAAGGGAGGGAGAAATGGAGAGTTGCTACTTGACAGGTATAAAATTTCAGTTATGAAAGATGAATAAGTTCTAGAGGTCTGCTGTACAACATTATACCTACAGTTAATGACATTGTATTGTGCACTTAAAATTTGTTAAGAAGGTAAATCTCATGTTATTCTTACTACAATAATAAAAATAAATAATAACAATCTATTAAGAGTCAAAAATTGTAAGTGTGAGTATTTTCCTTGGTAGTAATTGTAAAATATTTTAAAACGTTATTATTGAAAATAAATCTTATTTCTATGAAAAGAAAACAACAACAGCAAAAGTAAATGTATAAGACCTCTACATTGAAAACTGTAAAACATGGAGAGTAATGAGAACCTAAAGAAGTGAAAGGATGTACCATGTTCATGAATTAGAAGACTCAATACTTTTAGGTATCAATTCTTCCAATTGTTGTATAAATTCAATCCAATCCAATCCAATAAAAATCATAGTAAGATTTTCTGGGGAGGTTGATAAAAGATCCCAAGTTGTATGTAGTAATACATATAGCCCAGAAAAAAAAAAAATGTGATATTGAAAAGAGAAAACCAAAGGACTTATCAAGCAAGTCCTGTGATTATATTATATTAGTGTAGGGATACACAAATTAACCAATAGAAGAGTATAGAGTCCACACATATATACATATGTGTGCATATATATATATATATAATCAGAATTATGATAAATATGACACTGCAGTATAGTGATAAAATTCTTTTTCATAAATAGAGCTGGTTTAATTGGATATTTATTTGGAAAATTACATCTTGACCTCTGCCTCATGTGATGCACAAAAATCAATTTCAGTATATATTGTAGACCTAATGTAAAAAATAAGGGAAGATAATATTTTCACAACTTTGGACACAGTAAAGATTTTTTTAAAAAGACAAAATGTTAACTATAAAGGAAAAATTAGTAAATTGGACTACATTATAATTAACAACTTTTTTTTATAAAAGGACATCAATAGCATGAGAAGGTAAGCCCCACCCTAAGAAGCTTGCAATACAAGAAAGAATTTATATCTAGAATATATACAAATTCCTTAATTAGTAAGGGAAATACATTAATGTAAAAACTGAGTGAGATGAATTGAACAGGATCCTCACATACAAAAAAAAGAATACCCAGTTGGCCAACAAACACACGAAAAGGCACAATATATATTCCATGAGATTTCAAGGGAATGCAAATTCAAACCACACTTAGATATCTTACATTTCTGCCAGGATGGCTAAATTATTTTTTAAAAGATAACAAGACATAATGATCATCTGGAACAACTTCAGTTGAACTTGAACTCTCCTACCTTGCTAGTGGAAATGTAAATTGACATAATCACACTGGAAAACTGGCCATATATATACACGCGTATACCATGCCTCAACAATTCTACTCTTAGGTATACACCCAAGAAAAATGAGTATTATATTTACCAGAAAGAGTTTTTGTATGTGAATGTTAGTTAACAGAATAATGTTTGTAACAGCTCCAAACTGAAAACAACTCATCAGAAGTGAAATGTATAAATGATGACATATCCATATAATGGATTATTGTATAACAATGAAAAGGAGAACAAAGTATAATCAAAAAAACAAGAGGGATGACTCGTAAAACCATATATTTGCCAAAAGAAGATAAGTGTAGACAAAAAAATCATGCTTTCTTATTCTAAATTTCACAAGCAGGCAAAACTAATTTACAGTGTTTGAGGTCAGCATAGTTGTAAAACTTTATCTGTGTGCACTTGCCAGAGAGGGAAGTGTGAGATGGGGAGGAGGGTTGGGAATGGTAAATCTAATGGGATAGAAGGAAACTTCTTTTGTTCTATAATATTCTTTTCTTTCATCCATGCTGGTTACACAGCTGTATTCATTTTTATGAAATCTATTGATCTGTACATGTTTTGATTGAAATTCCCATAACATAAAATGAGCCATTTTAAAGTGTACAATTCAATAGCATTTTGTGCATTCACATTGTTGGGCAACTACCACCTCTATCTAGTTCCAAAATATTTTTATTCCCCCCAAAAGAAAATCCCATACTCATTAAACAGTCCCTCCCTGTTTCCCTTTTCCCCAAAGCCCCTGGCAACAAACAATCTGCTTTTTGTGTCTATGAATTTATCTATACACTGGGTATTTCATATAAATATGATCATAAAATATGTGACCATTGTGTCTGGCTTCTTGCACTTAGCATAATGTTTTCCAGGCTCATCCACATTGTAGCATGTATCAGTACTCTATCCTCATTTTCATGGCTGAATAATATTCCAGTGTGTGTGTATGTGTATGTGTGTGTGTGTGTATGTGTGTATCACACTTTGTTGATCCGTTCATTGGTTGATGTTCATTTGAGCTATTTCCACCTTTGGGCTATTATGAATATTGCTCCTATGAACATTCTTATCAAGTGTTTGCTTGAGTACCTCTTTTCAATTCATTTGGTACGTAATTAGGAGTCAAATTGCTGAGTCTATGGTAATTTTATGTTTAATATTTTTGAGGAAATGCTATTTTTTTCCACAACAGCTGCACCATTTTACATTACCACTAGCAATGTACAAGGGTTTAAATTTCCCTCCATCCTTACCAATGCTTGTTATTTTCCATTTTTCTGGTTATAGCCATCCCAGTGAATGTGAAGTGGTAACTCATTGTTTTGACTTGCATTTCTCTAATAACTAATGACACTGAGCATCTTTTTGTATGCTTGTTAACCGTTTTGTACATTTTTCTTTAGAGAAATGACGGTTCAAGTCCTTTGTCAATTTCTTAATTGGGTTTTTTGTCTTTTTGTTGAATATTTGTATATTTTAGATTTATGCATTTGTCAATAATATTATAATTCACTGAAAATTAATGTAATCGTTTAAAGGCAGAATAACACCTGATTTTGAGACTACCAAAAGGGCAGAGGGAAAAAGAGCTATTTCAGATAGTATAGTGAAAAAAATTGGTTGTACATTACCTTTTTTTCCTTTGGAAATAAGTGTCTGTGGTTTTGAAAAACTATCCTCGTTTACTTGAATTTTTGCTAACAGAGTCAATAAGTTTGCTTTTGTTTAAATGTGTGTATTTATAGACCATATTTTAATTAATAAGTGACAACTACTGATTAAAATGAAAGTCAATTAGGTAATTTATATGCAGTTTGTTTTACATATGAATTTCTCAATAAATTCATCTCAACAACTGTTTTAAACATACACATATATCCCCAAAACTAAGTCTAAAAAGACTAAATAATACACCCAACATACCACAGTCTGGGCTAGCTTCATGGGCAGGCAATCTGTGCAGTCAGACAGAGCTTGATACTCAGAAGGGCTCCACAATTAGTTTAATGCTCTGATGTTACTATCTTGAAATTTTTTTTTTTAATAAATTTATTTATTTGTTTATTTTATTTATTTATTTATTTATTTATGGCTGCGTTGGGTCTTCGTTGCTGCACGCTGGCCTTCTCTACTTGCAGCGAGCAGGGGCTACTCTTGGTTGTGGTGTGCGGGCTTCTCTTTGCAGTGACTCCTCTTGCTGTGACCATGGGCTCTAGGTGCACCAGCTCAGTAGTTGTGGCTCGTGGGCTCCACAGCAGAGGCTCGGTAGTTGTGGCACACGGGCTTAGTTGCTCTGCAGCATTTGGGATCTTCCCAGATCAGAGCTCGAACCCATTTCCCCTGCATGGCAGGCAGATTCTTAACTACTGCACCACCAGGGAAGTCCCCCATCTTGAAATTCTTAATAATAGTTCAATAGGAGATCCCACTTTTCATTTTGCATTAGGTCCAATAAATTTTATAGCCAGTACAGTTTACAGGTTTCAAATTCAAATAAATATGACTTAAAAATAAAACCAAACAGCCTCTTTGCAGAACAAGTATACGGATTTTGCCATAAACTAGATTTAATCTAACTTTGACTTTGACATCAAAAGTTTTGCTCCTACTAAATTTAGGTAATTTGATATTCTGTTAAGTATCTTTTCATCCATTTTTTTACATTTAATTTTTCCAGTTTTTTTTTTTCCAGGTCCATACCTTTGTTTTATTTATTTTACATCTTTATTGGAGTATAATTGCTTTACAATGGTGTGTTAGTTTCTGCTTTATAACAAAGTGAATCAGTTATACATATGTTCCCATGTCTCTTCCCTCTTGCGTCTCCCTCCCTCCCACCCTGCCTATCTCACCCCTCCAGGCGGTCACAAAGCACTGAGCTGATCTCCTTGTGCTATGCAGCTGCTTCCCACTAGCTATCTACCTTACGTCTGGTAGTGTATATATGTCCATGCCTCTCTCTTGCCCTGTCACAGCTCACCCTTCTCCCTCCCCATATCCTCAAGTCCATTCTCTAGTAAGTCTGTGGCTTTATTCCTGTCTTACCCCTAGGTTCTTCATGACATTTTTTTTCTTAAATTCCATATATATGTGTTAGCATATGGTATTTGTCTTTCTCTTTCTGACTTACTTCACTCTGTATGACAGACTCTAGGTCTATCCACCTCATTACCAATAGCTCAATTTTGTTTCTTTTTATGGCTGAGTAATATTCCATTGTATATATGTGCCACATCTTCTTTATCCATTCATCCAATGATGGACACTTAGGTTGTTTCCATCTCCAGGCTATTGTAAATAGAGCTGCAATGAACATTTTGGTACATGACTCTTTTTGAATTATGGTTTTCTCAGGGTATATGCCCAGTACTGGGATTGCTGGGTCATATGGTAGTTCTATTTGTAGTTAATTTTTCCAGTTTTATTGATAATAATTTACATATATAACAGTATAAGTTTAAGGCATACAGCATATTGGTTTGATTTACATATATTGTGAAATGATTACCACAGTAGGTTCAGCTAATATCTATCTTCTAATATAGATGCAATATAAAGAAAAGAAAGAAAAAAATGGGAAAAAATCTCTCCTTGTGATGCAAATTCATAGGATTTACTGTCTTAACAACTTTCCTATGTATCACACAGCAGTGTTAGCTATAGTCCTCAAGTTATATGTTGCATCCCTAGTACTTATTCATCTTATTACTGGAAGTTTGTACCTTTTGATCACCTTCCTCCAATTTCCCCTCCACCCATCCTCCACCTCTGGTAATTGAAAGTCTGATCTCTTTCTATGAGATTGGGTGATTTTGTTGTTGTTGTTTGTTTGTTTACATTCCACATATAAGTGAGATCATACAGTATTTGTCTTTCTCTGTCTGATTTATTTCACTTAATGCCTTCAAGTTTCATCCATGTTATCACAAATGGTAGGATCATTTTATTTTTTATGTCTGAATAATATCCCATTGTGTGGAATATTATATCACAACTTTTTTATCCATTCATCCATCGATGGGCACTTAGGTTGTTTCCATGTCTTGGGTACTGTAAATAATGTTGCTATGAACATTGGAGTGAAGATATCTTTCTGAGTTAGTGTTTTCATTTCATTTGGGTTTATTCCCAGAAGTGGAATTGCTGAATAAAAGAGTAGTTCCGCTTTTAATTTTTTGAGAGTCCTCCATACTGTTTTCCATAGGGATTGTACCAATTTACTATCCTTCCAGCAATACACAAGGGTTCCCTTTTCTCTGCATCCACACCAGGATTTGTCATCTCTTGTCATTTTGATGATGGCCAGTCTAACAAAGAGTGTGGTGATATCTCATTGTGGTTTTAATTTGCATTTCCATAATGACTAGTGATGTTGAGCATCTTTTCAGGTACCTGTTAGCCTTTCATGTATCTTCTTTGGAGAAATGGCTATTCAGGACCTTTGCCCATTTTTAAATTGGGTTATTTGGTTTATAGCTATTGAGTTGTATGAGTTCTTTATATATTTTGATATTAACGCATTATCAGAAATGTGGTTTGCAAATATTTTTCCCATTCTGTAGGTGGTCTTTTCACTTTGTTGATGGTTTCTTTTGCTATGTAAATTGCTTTTTAGTTTCATGTACTCCCACTTGTTTATTTTTTATTTTGTTGCTCATACTCTAGATGTCATATTCAAAAATTCATTACTAAGACCCACATCAAGGAACTCTGTTCATATGTTTTCTTCTAGGAGTTTCATACTTTCAGGTCTTAAATTTAAGTCTTTAATCCATTTGGGTTAATTTTTGTGAGTGGCATAAAATATGGATCCAGTTTTATTCTTTTACAGGTGAATACCCAATTATCCCAGCACCATTTACTGAAAAGACTATCTTTTCTCCATTAAGTATTCTTGGCTCCCTGGTTAAATATTAACTGACCAAATGTGCTTGGGTTTATTTCTTTTTTTACGTATATTCAGAATCTCTATTCTGAAAACTACAAGGCATTGATGAAAGAAATCAGACACAAATAAATGGAAAGATATCCTGTGTTCATGGATTGGAAGAATTAATATTTTAAAATGTCAGTACTACCAAAAGCCCTCTATATATTCAATGCAATCCCTATCAAGATTCCAAAGGCATTTTTTAAAGAAGTAAGAAAAACACACCTAAAATTTATGTGGAACTACAAAAGACCCTGAATAGCCAAAGAAATCCTGAGGGAAAAAAAAAACAAAGCAGGAGGCATTACATTTAATTTTGAGGAGAGCCATTGTCACAGATACAAATTAGATGTTAAAAAAATTAGATTTTGCTTTGTGACAAAGTACTGATTTTTTGTTCCTCTTAAGCAATTTTGATATTAGATAATGGAAACCATTTTTTATTGAGAATATTACAACATACTTTTTTTTCATTTGAGAGTCACTGTAATAAAAATATCATGTCATGAAATTACAATTAGAAAGACTACTCAGACACAAAATTAAAGAGGGTTTATATTGAATCTTTAAAGACTCCTCAAATCTTACTTGATAGGTTTATTTATAACAATGCTTCCTAGAGATTCATGCCTTACTTTAAAACGTTTTACTTGTATCATGATCTTTTGACCAACTGTGATGTAGGTAATATTATATATAATGAAATTCTACTTTGCAACTTGCTGCAGTTTTTTTCTTTTTTTCTGCCACTTCTGCAATGACTTGCCTTATTACAGTTTCTATATATTTTCAACTTATTGATATACTTTACATAGTGGAATTGATTTTCATCAGCTAATCTTTTCCCGCTTACATTATTTATTAGTTCACAAATTCAGTTGAGAGAAGATATTTTCACTTGACTTGTACCTAGACTAACCTCATTTTCATGACATTGTACAGTATAATTTTGCTATTTAATGATTAAAATATTGAGCATGAAAATTACTCATAATGAAAATGATGAATAAATAAAAACCCTATTTGATGGTACACAATATTGGAACTCTGGGTGCATCTCATTATAAGAAATAACATTTATCAATAGTCCAGCCTAAAAATTTGATTAATTTTCAAAATAAGAAATATAAAGTTAATTCCTGCTAGCACAGAAAATGTGAATAAATGTTTTCAAAAACTTTTCTAATAAAAGAAGTATCTCTACAGATGAGATGATTAGGAAGAAATGAGGTAAATGAGAACTAGCTTTATGGTTCAAGAGAAAAATAATTGTTAGCTAGAAAAAAAAACACACCTCATATGCAGTCATCTTATACTAAAATAGGTTAAGTCTGTACTTATATAACCCTGCTAACATTTTTGCATTAAACAAGAAATATACAAATTCTTATGTAGTTAACTCTTTTCGGCCTATTGTAATGGAAAGGGCTTTGGACTTCAATTTGAGAGATACAATTCAAGTCTTTAGTCAGCTATCAATTATGTACATGGTAGTGGTCATGAAATAGGTCCTAGGCCATGGTTTTTCATCCACGGTAAATTGGGGTAGCTAATTTCTTTTTAAAAATTGTGTTCCAGTCCATAATTGCCTATTATATACATACATTTTGGATATACTGTCTACTTTCTGGTGTCTCAAGTTTCTTGCAAATAATTATAGAGAGTAAAAAGAGAAGTCATAGACAACCTTGAAAACAAAGCACAATAAAATCAAATAGTAGTCTAGAAAATAACTGGTTTAAATTGCAAGCAAATACATCCTTCATCTTCCACTTAAAATTTTCAGCTAATGATTATTTATATCTTTAAAATGCAAATAATATCTGCTAATAGTTTGGAGACTTTATTATTACAACAACAGATAATAATCCTCTTTGTAGGTATAACACAATTTAAATGTAAAGTAAGAATGTTAAGGCTTGATTTGCCCCCAAAAAGTCAGGTCTGTAGTATGAAAATGTTTGATTGTAGGAAGGCCATGTGTCCTAAGGAGGACCATCATGGATGACATGATTTAGAAGCATTCCTCATTGACAAACTATTTATTAAGAACTAATATATAGTAGCCACTATGGAGAAATGTCCAAAGACTTCTGAGATTTTGCAGTTGCTTGGTGTCATAGTTTATTTGGGTGTCCTCAAAAGCAGAGCCAGAGGCAAGGACTTGGGTGTGGGCTGATTATTTATGAGAGGAACCAAGGAAGTTGGAAAGAGGAAATACGGGGACTGTGACAAGGAAGGAAGAAAACCAATATAATGGTATATTATTATGGTCACTGCTGTAGGACACAGGGGCTCAATTCTGCTGGAAGCTCCTGAGAAACAGAGAAGATAGCTATTTGAAAGGTAGCTACTTAAAAGACAGGAGGTCAGATTACTTAGTCAAAGGTCCACAAATTCCCATCTCTCAGATTATTGAGATCTCATAATATAAACAATTTTTCCACCTTGATTCTTCCTTATCTAAAATATGTATCTTGGCGATCACTACATATTTCTACTTAGCAATTCTGTTTCATTCATTTTTATATTACATATGTTCCAGACTGTAACTGAACACAGGTTTGGCTGCTCACCACTCAGCAGCCAATAAATTGAGGGGCAAACTTCAGTACAGAAGAAAGGTACTTTATTCAGAAAAGCCAGCAATCTGTGGAGAAGGTAAACTTATGTCCAGAGACCAACTCCAAAGACTCTGCTCAGCCATGACAATTTTTAAAGGGAAAAAGGGGAAACATTCTCAGTTAATCATTAAGGCAGGAGGTCAGATTCTCCGTCATTTTTCCATTGCGTGCAGGCCTGCAGACTTCTCCCAGTCTTACTTGGGACACTGTCTTGCTGCATGGTCCTTTTGCAATTGGATGTTCTCTTGCCCGCATGGTTTGCCTGTGCCTGTAGGGTCCACCTGCAAATTTACTAAGGGGAAGCTAGGGGTAGAGAGTCAGTCATTCTTTAACTACCGAATTCTTCATTCTTATTCCTTCTAATCCAGGAAAGGAATCAACAGGTTAAGTAAGGTGTTGTGTATATTTAGAAAAGCAGAAATCAGGAGCTAAGGTAAATGTTGCCTAATGACCTCATCTTTATGGTTAAGGTCTAAGGAAAAAAAATGGATGAACAAATAGAAAAGGGGCAAAAGAACTGCTTACACGATTTTTTTTTTTTTTTAAATCTTTCCTCATTAGACTCTGAACTTCTTTAGACCAGGGACTGAGTCTTCTGTTTTTTTTTTTTTAAGAATCAATTTTATTTATTTATTTATTTTTGGTTGTGTTGGGTCTTCACTGCTGCACGGGGGCTTTCTGTAATTGTGGCGAGTGGGGACCACTCCTCGTTGTGGTGCATAGGGTTCTCATTGCGGTGGCCTCTCCCATTGCAGAGCACGGGCTCCAGGCATGCGGGCTTCAGTAGTTGTGGCACACAGGCTCACTAGTTGTGGTTCATGGGCTCTAGAACGCAGGCTCAGTAGTTGTGGCACACGGGCTTAGTTGCTCCGCGGCTTGTGGGGTCCTCCCGGGCCAGGGATCAAACCCGCCTCCCCTGCATTGACAGGTGGATTCTTAACCACTGCGCCACTAGAGAAGTCCCTGCTTACAAGATTATATTTAACCACTTCACTGATGATGGACCTTTGGATTGTTTCTAAAATCTTATGTTAACAAGTGATATCACAGTAAATAGTGTTTATCATATGTCATTTTGAATTTCATATGGGTTATATTTGGGATATTTTTAGTGGATTTGTTAGGTGAAAAGATAAACCTGTATACAATTTTCCAAGAAAATTCCATGGGCCTCTTCACAAGGATTTCGCCATTTTGCATTATCACCAGCAGTGTACAAAAGTATCTGTTTCACTATAGTTCCAACCACAGAATATGTTGTTAAGCTTCTGAATTCTTTGCCATTTGGATAGGTAAGAAATGATATCTCAATGTTGTTTAAATTTGTGTTTTTCTTATTATTTATGAACTAGAAAAATACTCATGGGTATATTAGTATTTTCTCAATGAAATATTTATTTATTTTGCCCTATTTTTCAGATTTTGTTTTTGTTCTTTTAGGAATATCTTCATGTAATAGGAATAGTAGACGTTTTCTAAGATATGATGCATATTTTCCCCAGGTGGGCCTTTTTCTTTCGAATTTATATATTGAATGTGTGGGTGTATATTCCTGTATTTACCACACACAAAGATATTTTATTCTTTCTCTTAACATTATGTAATCCAATTGATCAATTATTTCTTTTACTGCTTATGAATTCTAAGTCATAATTAGGAAAGTTTTACCCACTCTGAAGTTGTTAAAGAAATCTGGGAATTTATTCATCCTTTATTTGTTTTAAAACCCTGAAAGATGTCACTGTTTTTAACTTTAGAATTCTGATCCAACTGGATTAATCCTGTAGTATGGTGGTAGGGGAACATATCCATTTTTTTTTAACATCTTTATTGGGGTATAATTGCTTTATAATTGTGTGTTAGTTTCTGCTTTATAACAAAGTGAATCAGTTATACATATACATATGTTCCCATATCTCTTCCCTCTTGCGTCTCCCTCCCTCCCACCCTCCCTATCCCGCCCCTCCAGGCGGTCACAAAGCACCGAGCCGATATCCCTGTGCCATGCGGCTGCTACCCACTAGCTATCTATCTTATGTTTGTTAGTGTATATATGTCCATGCCTCTCTCTCGCCCTGTCACAGCTCACCCTTCCCCCTCCTCCCTCCCCATATCCATTTTAATCTTTGCTCGTTTTGTCTGTTCAGGGCCACAATGCCATTTATTTAAAATGTTACCTTTTCTGAATTATTTTAAAACATCAATTTTATTGCATACTAAATTTTATAACTTTTTGTGAATCTTTTTTATTGTTGATTTCTTTTCACTGATTGGTTTGCCAATTTCTGCACCAATATATACTTTTTTTTTTTTTTTTTTTTTGCGGTACGCGGGCCTCTCACTGTTGTGGCCTCTCCCGTTGCGGAGCGCAGGCTCCGGATGCACAGGCTCACCGGCCATGGCCCACGGGCCCAGCCGCTCCGCGGCATGTGAGATCTTCCCAGACCGGGGCACGAACCCGTGTCCCCTGCAACGGCAGGCAGACTCTCAACCGCTGCGCCACAAGGGAAGCCCTTTAATTCTTAATTGAAGTATAGTTGACTTACAGTGTTATATTAGTTTTAGGTGTACAACATAGTGATTCACAATATTTATAGTTTATACTCCATTTAAGGTTTTAAAATAATAGCTATAGTCCCTGTGCTGTAAAAGAAATCTTTGTAGCTTATTTATTTTATGCATAGGAGTTTGTACATCTTAATCTCCAATTCCTATCTTGCCACTCCCCCTCTTTCCTCTCCCACTGGTAACCACTAATTTCTTCTCTATAGATGTGAGTCCATTTCTTTTTTGTTATATTCACTAGTTTATTTTGGTTTTTAGCTTCCACATATAAGTATTTTTCTTTCTCTGTCTGACTTATTTCACTTAGCATAAAACTCTCTAAACCCATTTATGTTGTTGAAAAGGGCAAATTTTCATTCTTTTTCATGGCTGAGTAGTATTCCATCGTGTATATATATATATATATATATATATATATATATATATATATATATATATATATGTATACTCCATCTTTTTTTATCCATTCATCTGTTGATGGACACTTAGGTTGCTTACGTATCTTGGCAATTATAAATAATGCTGCTATGAACATTGGGATGCCTGTATCTTTTCAAATCAGTGTTTTCTTTTTTTCCAGATATACACCCAGGAATGGAATTGTTGGGTCAAATGGTAGTTCTAGTTTTCATTTTTTGAGAAGCCTCCATAACGTTTTCCACAATGGCTGACCAGTTTACATTCCCACCAGCAGTTTACGAGGGTTCCCATTTCTCCATCCCTCACCAACATTTGTTATTTGTGTTCTTTTTGATGATAGCCATTTTGGCAGGTATGAGGTGATATCTCATTGTGGTTTTAATTTACATTTCTCTGATAATTAACATGTTGAGCATCTTTTCATGTGCCTGTTGGCCATCTGTATGTCTTCTTTATAGTCCATTTACATTTAAAGTAATTATTGGTAGTTATGTTCTTATTGCCATTTTGTTAATTGTTTTTGCTTTGTTACTGTAGGTTGTTTTGTTGTTGTTGTTCCTTTCTTCTTCTTTTGCTCCCTTCCCTTGTAATTGAAGACTATGTTTAGTGTTTTGTTTGAATTCCTTTCCGGTTTTGTGTGTATATGAATTATAGATTTTTGGTTTGTAGTTATCATGAGTTTTGTTAAAAGCAATCTATATCTATATATCTACAGCTATATCATGTATATATATCTATATCTCTATATATACATACATACCTGATTATTTTAAGTTGCTGATATCTTAATTTCAAATGCATTTTAACAACTCTGAATTTTTACTCTCCTCTCCTGACAATTATTCTTTTTGACTTTGTGTTTTTCATCTTTTTGTTTTGTATATCTCTTAACTACTTATTGTGGATATAGATGATTTTATTACTTTTGTTATTTAATCTTCCTTCTAGGTTTGTATGTAGTTGATTTATTACCTTTACTGTATATTTTCCTTTACAACTGAAATTTTCCCTCACTTAACTTTCATGTTTCTCATTATGGCCTCTTCTTTTTGGTTTAGAGAATTCCCTTTAACACTTCTTGTAAAACTCTTTTGATGGTGCTGAACTCTAGCTTTTGCTTGTCTATAAAACTTTTGATCTTTCCATCAAATCTGAATGAAAGTCTTGCCAGGTAGATTATTTTTGGTAGTAAGTTTTGCCCTTTCCTCGCTTTAAATATATCACGCACTCCCTTCTGACTTGCAGAAGTTTCTGTGGAAAAGTCAGCTGATAGCCTTATGAGAGTTCTTTTGTATTTAACTTGTTGCTTTTCCCTTGCTGCTTTTAGTATTCTCTGTTTATCTTTAACCTTTGACCTTTTAATTACAATTAAATGATCCTCTTTGGTTTGATCCTGTTTGGGACTCTCTGTGCTTCCTATAAATTGATACCTGTTTCCTTTCCCAGGTCAGGGAAGTTTTCAGCTATTATGTCTTTAAATATATTCTCTGCCCCTTTCTCTCTCTTCTTCTTATGGGATCCCTACAATGCAAATGTTAGTATACTTGATGGTGTCTCAGAAGTCTCTTAAACTGTCCTCATTTCTTTTTATGATTTTTTCTGTTCAGCTTTAGTGATTTCCATCACTCTTTCAGCTGATCTCTTCCTCTGTATCATCTAATTTTGATTCCTTCTAGTTTATTTTAAAAATTTCAGTTATTGTTTTCTTCAGGTCTGTTTGGTTATTCTCTATATCTTCTAACTCTTTGTTAAACTTCTCACTGTGTTCATCCATTCTTCTCCTGAGTTCTTTGATCATCTTTAAGATCATTACCTTGAACTCTTTATTGGTTAGATTGCCTATTTCTAGTTCACTTAGTTCTTCTTCTGGGGTTTTATCTTGATCCATATTTGGAACATGTTCTTCTGTTGCCTCATTTTGCCTAATTTTCTGTTGTTATTTCTATATATCTGGTGGGTTGGTTATGTTTTCTGATCTTGGGGAAGTGGCCTTTGTAGGAGACATCCTATGTCCTATATTTTCCAGTAGCACACTCCTCTCTGGTTACCAGAGCTATATGCTTTAGCAGTATCCCTTATGTGAGCTGTGTGGGTCCTTCTGTTGTGGCAGGCTGACTGCTGTGGGGGGTTTGGTAGGTGTGGCTGACTCCTGGTCCAGTAGGTTGCCGGGTCCTGGCTTGTGTGGAGGCTTCCAGCTGCTGGTTGGTAGGCTGTATCATGAGGCAGCTAGCTGCAGAACCCTTGGGCTACCAGGACTAATGCTGGCTCACTGGTGGTTGGAGGTGGGTCTCAGGATCTCTGGCTGCTGGGACCTGGAGTTTCTGGAACTGTGCACGGCCACTCAGGGAGAGCACCTGGGTCATGATGAGACAGAGAGAGAAGGGAGAAATGTGGGCAAGCACCTTTATTCTGGTTTCTGTGGGAAGGAAAGGACAAGGCAGGGTAAGCAGGATTGGCTAATCTGAATAATTTCAGTGTGCTCTGGGGCTTAAGGGCTTTTCCTGGTTGCCTGGTAACTGACCCTGGGACAATTAAGATAGGTGTATAGTGACCCAGATGTGTGGGAACCCCAGAAGGGAGGTGGCTGAGGCTGTGGACTTAATTAGCTTCTGAAGAAAGGCAAATACCTTTAGCCAGGAACTAAAGATAGCATTTTAGCCAGCCAGGGACTCAAGATAGCGTTTTTAAAAACTATATTACAGTCAACCCCTTGATACCTTGACATCACTTTTAAGCTTGATTATTTGGGGTATTTGAGTGGCCTGAATAGTAAAGGAGACTTTTAGACAGTAGGACATTTGTTGTCTAAACAGCATAAACATTTTATTATGAGAGTAAAAAAGAGAAACACAAATAGAATTATGAGTCCTTATAGGCTGGCCCATAAGTAAGTTTCTCATTTATATGACATTAGCCATGAAAACAGAGCTGAAATTTCCAGGATCTCTAATAATATAGAATTATAAAATGTGTTAAAACTATGATACCTCTCTCTCTCTCTGTCTCCCCCTCTCTCTCTATTTCTCCATCCGTCCATCCATCCATCCATCCATCCATCCATCTATCTATGTACTTACCTGCCTACCTATTTACCTTGCTGACAGTAAAATCTTGATATATTCTTCAGTCAAGGTGGCAGGTCTTTTAGTTATGTTGTTGGAGGATATAAACTAATGGTTTAGTAAGGTATACGTAAAGTTTAGTGGTATTTGTGTATAATCAAAGGGAGGAGGTTGTTGTTATGTCCATGGTTGAGACATGGGCAGGAGACTGGGGTGGAAAGCTGAAAGTGGGGTGAGTAGGAGAAAGCACTGGGGGATGGTTCTCTTCCTAGGAGCTCAATGGGGTGACTATGAGGCAGGTGCCTCCTGGGGAAAGCAACAGTCTCCACTGTTTTTTAGAATGGAACAAATAGGAGTAACCTCTACCAGATACCTCTTTAGGCATGGGGGTATAGGGGTGTACATTTTGGCAAGAGCAAGGAGTATAATGTGATCATTGGCTAAGCAGACAGCAAGCTCAAGAAAAATGATAGAATCCATAACATCAAAGGAAAAGTAACAATAACTGTCCTGTGTCCAATTTGTCAGCACTTTAGGGGAGGCAGCCTGTGGGTGTGGCTGGGAGAAAGTTTTAGTGTCTGGGGTGAAATTGTCTTTGACACAGAGGTTGAAGTCATTTCCACTGGTAGATCTCAAAGTCTTGGGCTGGGTGATGTCATCTGGGATATGAGACAGAGGTATCCTTTCCAAGTGAGTACCCACTCCAATTGATGTGGTTCTTGTTTATATGGCTCTGTGGTATCAAGAGGCTGAGGTCAGAGCTCCAGCATTAGCTTGTAGGCAGGCCCAATAATTTAGCCACATACTAAGGGCCCTTTGCCTCATTTGTTGGTTTGTTTGGTGATGGCAACCAGAGAGTTCTTTGGATTATAAGGCTTCTATTAGCCAAACTTGGTGGCATAAGAGTCTCAACATTTGCCATGTTTGGTTGAAACAATAGCTTACTTGGGGGATTTGGACCTCTTGATTGCAAGCCAGTGAAACCACCCAGACCAAAAGTAACAAAAACAAGAGACAGTAGAATGGTGTGCAACTGTACTTGGCAGGCTTTTGCTGTTTGCTGTTAATTTTCCACCTGCATGTATTATTACCAAAAAGACATGGTCTGATTTCATCATCATGGATATAGTTTTGATTTCAGTATCTCTGAATATGATTTTTATTTACTAAGTAGAGTTTTCTCGCTCCCTTTTTGGTAGCCCACACTGTCTGTGGGAATGTCCCCATAGTACCATTTTAATTTTCTGGAGGGGATTAGAGGGAGAATTATTTTAATTATTCACCTCTTATAACTTGAATATTCAGGAATATTTTTTGGGTGGTGAAATTTTAGGGTCCCATGTCAGATAGGGAGCTACAAGGCTGTGGGACAATCTATGGTTAAGGGGTCCCAGGAGAGTTTGCACCTTGATCTGGCCTCCAGGCCTTATAGGTTAAGGGTAAGAGGGGAATTTATAAAAATAGGGAGAGACATTATTAAAGGGCCTCATATACAATGAGTCTTCACATACAGATAGGGGAGGCATGTTCCTTTTACACATGGGTACGAAAGGGCTGTGGGAATGTTTTTTAAAGTTGGTGTGAGGTGTGAATCTATCAAGGGGCCTTAAATTAAGAGAGATTAAGGCCTGGATCAAGGTAGAGATCCACTGAGGAGTTCATTTGATGGGAGTTTAAAAAGGAGATATTTGAGCATATTCTTATTTCTGACCCTAGAGATTCCTAAGTTCTTTACCTTGAAGCAAAAAGCTCTTAGGTAATGGACCAACAGTGTAGAACAAATATGAAGATCATCCATCTGTTGGCCAGAGCACTGAGAGCTAAAATGATGGCATGAGGTTTGGGCAATTGTGTTGACCCTTGTGTCTCACCCTTTACTAGGGTCATCCTGGCTAAGGGGGTAGAAAGCAGCACCAGTCCATTAAGCTCCAGCATTAAAGATGGTGTCAATGCCATCAGTACAGACTGTGAAATCCCATTTGTTTACTCGTCTAATCACAAGGGTTTCTTAGATAGCCAAAGGCTCCCGGAAGGGGTAATCTCCTCTAGCACCATGGCATCTGGCAAAAAACTGAGGACACAGAGTCCACCTTCTCCTATAGGTGGAATATACCAGAGGACCTAGGTTTATCTCCATTCTATATTAATTGGGCTTCAGTAGTCACACTGAGCTGTGGGATATTGTTTCCATGATCCAAGGTATAATGAGCGTCTGGGTATAGAGAGTCACAGGCTCAAGGTCTATGAGAGCCTGTTTCCAAGAAAGCCTAAGATGCAGCCAGCAAGATTTTTGTTGTTGTTGTTTTGTTTTGTTCTTAATGGTGTATAGCATAAGGCTGAGAGAAGCAGAATCTTGCATCTGAAACCCTTGGGCAATTTATGGCCATTATAGATGTGTCCAGTGTCTCCAGGATGCATGAAAGGAGGTTGTGAAAACCTCTACAGTGAAGAAGACTCTGAGAACAATAAAAGGAGTGTCTCTCTCTTTTTTTTTTTTTTGCGGTACGTGGGCCTTTCACTGTTGTGACCTCTCCCGTCGCGGAGCGCAGGCTCCGGACGCACAGGTTCACCGGCCATGGCTCACGGGCCTAGCTGCTCCGCGGCATGTGGGATCTTCCCAGACCTGGGCACGAACCTGTGTCCCCTGCATCGGCAGATGGACTCTCAACCACTGCGCCACCAGGGCAGCCCACAGGAGTGTCTCTTGATTTTAATTTTTACACTGGGGGGCCTTTGTTGGGGGGCCCTCATTTAAGGTAGACTGATTTGTAATTAACAGCATTACTGAGATTAAGTAAAATTTGTAAATGAGGAATACGTTGCCACCAGAACCCAGAAAGGACTACACCATATTGAATTTTTATGTCCTTAATGAGTATGTCAAACAAATCTCCTTGGAGGAGGGGGGGGTCATCAATTTAATGCAATACCTGTACTTTTGGAGAAAGGTGGATACAAATAATATCTTGTCTTCAGAGATAGTGCGTAATGGCAATGCTGTTGAGGTATCCTGTAGATAGCCTGGAAAAGATGTACTCTGTCCTTTGGAGGTGAAGATAAACTGCAACTGAGAAGCTATTGAAAGAGGCACTGGAAAGAACATATTAGCCAAATGTATAATAGTGAAACATTTGCCAGTTATCATCTGGATAGAGTAGGTAATTTTAATAATATTTGGTATTGGGTGTAGAGGATTTAATGAATAGGAACACATCATTTAGTAGTCCACCATGAGGCGCCTTGTATTCTTTCCATGTTTAAAAACAGGCAAAATTGGGTTGTCAAATGGGGAAGCAGTGGGGATAATCACCTCCTTATTAATCAGATGTGGCATAATAAGTTTCAATACTTGAAGCCATATTTTACCTTATTTAACTTAAAGTGGGACATGTTAACTATTTTAACTAGAGATCCATGGGGCTCCATTTTATCAAGCCAGTTTGTGAATGTCAAAGACAAATTAATTTGAATTTACGACTCATTGTGCTTGAGTGTCTATGCCAACTATGGGTTATTTCAGGGCAATGGGTACTATGACTATGGTGATACATCCCTATTTTTCTCTATTTTATATTGAGCTACTTTCCTAAGATTATAAGGAGAACAATGTTTAAATTTAATGGGATACACAGGTATAACTGTAATTTGAGGCCCAGTATCTATTAAGTCCACGAAACTTCATCAGTTGGTGCATTTTAGAAGATGTCAAAGTTAATTTAGAACTTATGTTGCAGAGGCACAAAAGCCAATCAGCATTTGCACCCCTTTTATTTATTTTTTGTTATATAAATTCTTTTAGAAAATTTTGAATTTCCAGTTGGGTCAAATTATAGACCTTTGTTTTTATTTAGTTATATATATAGTATACAATATATGATTATATATCATATATAATATTGTTATATATATTACATATGTTATATATTATTTATATATTTACTTCTATTTTCTCCCCTTGAATCTAGGTATTTTTTAAAATTCATCTTTCCTTCCTTTCTTTCTTTCTCTCTCTCTCTCCCCCTCCCTCCCTCCATCTTTCTTCCTTCCCCCCTTCCTTTGTGTCTTCCTCCCTCCTTCCCTCCCTCCCTCCCCTCCCCTCCCCTCCCCTCCCATCCCTTCTCACCACCTGAAGCCATGGTTTTTAGTTTCTGCTTTTGTCCGACAGGTCACAGTGCAGTCCTAGGTGGCTACAGGAAAAGGTGGTGGTAGGCAGTGGGAATGGAGCCAGTGGCCTGTCTTATAGGTCATAGGTTCTCCTTCCAAGACTTCTCAGTCCACCCCCAGGGACTGTGATTTGCATTCAGACAGCTATAGCAGTCTTTCTTGGGACAGCACAATTAACTCCCTTGTCTCACATATCAGTACCATTCTCACTGTCTCTTTGAACAAACATTTTTAAAATGGCTTTTATTTCTAGGTGGGTAAAATTTCTAGTTTTTCTTTTAGTCTCCTGTCTGCTCCTGACTGTTTTTATTCTTTGAGTGTTTATTAGATAAATTTTTTGTGTTCCATCATGGGCCTGTACATAGGCATCTGCCTCTTGTTCCAGGGCATCCCAGTTCACCTGGAGGAGCTGAGGTTGGCACCTAACCCAGGAGAGGAGTGGTGGCTCTGGTTCTTGAGAGGACTGGTAGGCCTTTTGATCTCAAAAACAAGCTTTTAGCCTGACAGTTGACTTGGCTTGGAGTTTTACATTTATCTGGGAGCTTGGAGATCTCTCCTGGTATCTTAGTGGGGGCTGGGGATGAAATGTTCTTTTCCTTTTTCCTGCTTCTTACTATTTTAAACCGTTGGTCTCCATGGTGTGTACCCCGATAGTCTACCAGGTCTGGGGATAGAGAATGATAGACATAAGATAAGGAACGACACAGGAGACACTAGCCCGGAAAACACGTTTTTTATTCCCCAGGTGCCATAAATCCTAAGGAGGTAGTGCCCACACACAAGCGCCATGTACCATCGGGGCTTGTAGATGTTATCCGGGCAGTCTACCCCTTCTCCACTCTCAGGCAATGAGAAAATAGATTTTGACTCATCTAGTGGCTTTTATATACAACTGAAACTTTGTATTCATTTTATATTGCTTCTACAATAGAAAGCATTAGAATCTACTCAAATCTGTAATCAATTTATCATTGTAATGTAAATTATATAAATGTATAAAATACCAGATTCTATGGGTGAGACATTCAGATTATATTTGCCAATGTTTTTAGATAAAAATATTTGAAGAACTGTGTAATAACTAATGAAACATTTAGTTTCATATAGTGAAATGATATGAAGTAATTATATTAAGAAACATCTATGAAGTTTTATGGGGAATTTACTAATACCATAAAATTTTGAAAACATAGGCAACTCTTTATTTCTTTCATTTTGATTCTTCTCCCCATATATATCTTTATTTCAATCTATATTTAAAATTACTTCTTGTGTTTTTTACTGTCATTTTCTTGTCTTTTTCTTTCCCTTATTTGTCATTGTCTATTTCTACCTTCTATTTCTTCTTTTAGTAGTCTACCTATTTTATTTTATCCTTTCACCATAATTCATATTATTTTCTTTAATTAGCTGCGCATACTATAAGGTTAAAAATCTACTTTAAAATATTCTTTTTTCAAGATAAACGTGAATTTTCTCTGTTCAGTATCTTCCTCATTTGTTCATGAGCATACACTAAAATGTTAAAAAGTTTCTTATTTTGTGTGTTCTTTGATAGATATATTTTCCTTGTGGGTCATTATCCCTCAATAGAACAATCTGCTGACTTAGTTCTTGTGCAAGTAATCTCTCCATTTCATTATAAATGCATAAAATCTGTGGCCTCATCAATAGCCAAATTACAGAGGACATATGACAGTAATATATTCTCTCAGATATACAAGCATGAGTGAAATAACAACTTTTTGGTAATCATGAGAATACACAGTATTCAAATTTGTTTCAGATTTGTAACGAATGTCATCTTGACCTTTCTGCTTTTGTGACAGTGTCAGCTATTAACTTTCTTTTTAATCACCTAATTTTTAAAATTGAATTTGCAAAGCTTGAAGCATGAAAGAAGGATTATAACAAATATATACATATACATGTATATATATATATGTGTGTGTGTGTATATATATATATATATGTTTTAAGTCATGGCCTGAATTTGCTATTTGATTTGATTTTTTTAAGGAATCATGTAATACTTTTCATTGAAACTGAAAAACAAAAAAAGCTTTAACTTAGCCACTGAGTTATTTGAAATTTGAAGAATGAGGAAGAGGATATTCATTTACAGTCTTTCTTATCTGTTCTCCTTTGCACAAATTCATAATGTTATGTTTATATTGTTGCAAATTTTATTGTTTATTATTAGGGTGAATACTCTTACAAAACCAAGTCATATGTATCTGTGGAAGGCCTTTAGCACAGCTTTAACACATAATATTCTTTCTGAGTGAATAAATGCATTAATAGATGAATAAATATGGACATACCTTTTTGGCCCTGATATACAATCATAACTACATTCCATTACAGTTTTAAGACATGTGGCATTGAGTAAGTTATGTCAATTTCTAATAATCAGTTTCTTCTGCTAAATGAGGTTGAAAATAGTACTTAGGGTAGAGTTATTTTGAGGATTATTCAGGAAAATTTTATATTAAAATTATTATGAAAATATATGTCATATAGTGCATTTCAGTAAATATTAGCTCTTATTTGAAAGCAGTTATAGAAATAATATAAATCATTCTCCCTTTTTCACATTGGTCATTACAATAAAAGAAATAATTTTTTCCTTCAAATAACTTAGGACATCAAATAAGTGGAAAATCTAGGATTCAAATCCACATCTACTTGATCCCAGAGCTAATGGTCTTTAACAACCATAAAAAATATATCAGAATAAAATATAATGAATAGACCATGAAAAGCAAATAGAAAAAGAGAAAGACTTTGATAGAGACAATTAGCTATGCAATTCTGCTTTTTGGAAATATCCTATTGCTAAACATTAATCAACAATATTAGTGATAACAATGCAGCCTGGAAAAATGTATTGATGTATTGATATACTCTAAGACCTAGAGTCTAGGTGGCTTTAAAATAACTACCTAAGAATACCAGATATTATAAATTAGCATATATTTGGGTAGCAAACCACCCATAAAGCAATCACTTCTCCTCATGAACTATCCAAAGATGGTAAAGTTCCAAACATTGATACAAAGGGGAAACAATTTATCCTTTGTCATGAAGTCCTACTGTAGTGAACTATGGGAAAGTTAGCTGTACTGGGTGAACCTACTTTTGCTAAGCTTATCAGATTTAAACAGCTTCAGAGCAAGCAAGGTTTTTGCATACTGTATCTTTTAATCTTTTCCCCTTTTTTTATTACAAAGGTGTCTGGGATCTAAAAAAGCTACTAATGTTAGAGAGAATAGAAACAGTGGAAAGTGGATTCATCTTATGCAGGTTCTTATCCAATTTGACCTAGGACCTAGGACCCAACCCCTTCTTCCATTACCACATTGGCCCTAGGAATTGCTGCAATTTTCTATTTCCATAATTTTTCTCTGTTTGGTAATTAAAATTCTATTTGAAAGCTCCCAGTATGTAATATATGTATTGTCTCACACACACACACACACACACACACACACACACACACGCATACACATGCACACTAACACACATACATATGGAGAGAAAGAGATTTCTACATCTACCTATCTGTTTGTGTGCTTTTGTGTGTGTTTGTGCATAAAACCATTAATTCATACTGATCTCCAGTTCTAATCCAACACTATAGGGTTCATTCTAGTCTTTTTTTCTTTCTCTATTTGTAGCTCCTTTCTCTGCGAGTAAGAAGTCACATCTTCTTTTGAAAATTATATTTACTTACGTGCTGAGTCCTAGAATACACATAAAGTAACTTCAGAATTGCTAACCTATACCTTCATGAAAAACGAATTTGCTAACTAGAGTACAATATTTGTGTATAGCCTTTTGTCTTTCATCTTAGATAAAGATGGCCAAATCACTGTCTTCCAACTTTCCTGAGGTTAATTCTTTTCTTTTCCACCTCATTCAGTTTTTATGTTATTATTTATAATACAATTATTCATTTTTTCCTGTTTTTATTGTAGTTGGATTTCCCTCCACATCCTGTTTGAACCAGGTCTAGAATTTTTGCTTATCTATCACTTGGTTAAATAGAAACACGTCACCCCACTCAAGCCTGTAGATATGAACTGAGGGAGATAATTTGGTGCAACAGTCATAGGAATCTAGGCCATCTATTCTTGTAACTCATTTCTGTCCTCTAAACCTGTTTGAGCTCTCTCCTGAATGCACCATTTCAATTATATGATAAATTGCCACTATGCATATTGGACCTTAAGACTTGGCAGATCGGATAATAAGTTGTGTATGCTAGGATGCTCTGGTAATATAGCCACTTGATGTCCTATGATCAGGCATGTAGTTTCTACTAGGGCACAGTAGTATACCAAGAGCTGCCTTTTGTACAATGAGTAGTTTTCTGCTGTAGAAAGCATGGACTTACTAAGGTGCCCTAGGAGTCTGCACTGTGCTTCCTTTATCTGGATTTGTCAAGAACTCTAAAGAGTGACTCAACCTACTGTCAATACTATAAGCACCGTGATACGTAATAGGCTATATGTGACAAGAGGCAGAACCACTTGTTCTGCAGTTTGAATCTAATACAGAGTATTCTCTTATTCTGAACCCCAATCAAAACTATCATCAGACTTATATAATAAATCGGTAAAACTGTAATTTTCAAATGTGATATGTGATGTGTCTAAACTTTAAGTAAGCCTACCAAGAGCTGCCACATTTTCTTAGTGACAAGAAATGAAAGGTGCAATAATTTGTCTTTTTACCATGGTAGGGATGGCTTAGTATGACGGATTTTTACATGCCATCAGTAATTGGATTCTGTTGTTTTCTGGTCAAGGATGGTTTGCATCTACAAGTCAGTAAAATGTGATGTATCATGTTAACAAAATGAAGAATAAAAATTATACCATCATTTCAATCAATGCAGAAAAAGCATTTGACAAAATTCAACATCCTTTCATGATGAAAACTCAATAGGTAAGGTATAGATGGAATGTACTTCAACATAATAAAGGCCATATATGACAAACCCACATCTAACATCATACTCAATTGTGTAAAGCTGAAAATCTCATTTAGAGCAATTATGCAAGAAAAAGATATAAAAGTATCCAAGTTGGAAAGAAAGAAGTAAAACTGTTTGCAGATGACATCATTCTACCCGTAAAAAACCCTAAAAACTCCACCAAAAGACTGTTAGAACTAATAAACAAATTCAGTAAAGTTGCAGGATATGTAATCAATCTACAAAAATCAGTTGTGTTTCTATACACTAAAAACAAATTTTTGGAAAGAGAAATTAAGAAAACAATCCCATTTACAATAGCATTAAAACGAATTAAATACTTAGGCATAAATTTAACCAAGTAGGTTAAATATCTGTACACTGAAAGCTGTAAGATGTTGATGAAAGAAATTGAAGAGGACACAAATAAGGGGAAAGATATTCTGTATTCATGGATTGGAAGAATTATAGTGTTGAGATGTCCATATTACTCAGGGTTATATAAAAATTCAGTGCAATCTCTATAAAAATTCCAATGGCATTTTTCACAGAAATGGAAAAAGAAATCTTAATGTTCTTATGTACCCACAAAGACCTTGAATAGCTAAATCAATCTTGAGTAAGAACAAAGCTGGAGTAAGAAGAACAAAGAACTTTCTGATTTCAGAAATAAAGCCATGCATATATGGTCAATTAATTTTTGACAAAGGCACAAAGAATACACATTGGGGAAAGAATAGTCTCTTCAATAAATGGTGTTGATAAAACTGAACATCCACAAGTAAAGTATGGAATTGAACTTTGAAAAGTATAACGTATGAAATCAACTCGAAATGAAATAAAGACTTAAACATAAGACTTGAAACCATAAAATTCCTAAAAGAAAACATAGGAGACAAGCTCCTTGGCATAGGTTTTAGCAGTGATTTATTTTGGTTTTGACACCAAAAGCAGCAAACGAATAAACAAAAACCCAAGTGGGGCTACATCAAACTGAAAAACTTATGCACAACAAAGAAACCATCAACAAAATAAAGGGCAGCCTATGGAATGGGAGAAAATATTTGCAAACCACATATCTAATAAGGGATTAATGTCCAATATGTATAAGAAAATCATACTAATAGCCAAAAAAAAAAAAAAAAAAAAAAACCCAAACATTTTGCTTCAAAAATAGGCAGGTAATCTGAATAAACATTTTGCTAAAGAAGACATACAAATGGTAAATAGGTATATCAGAAGATGCTCAACATGACTAATCATCAGAGAAATGAGAATCAAAACCACAATGAGGGGGCTTCCCTGGTGGCGCAGTGGTTGAGAGTCCGCCTGCTGATGCAGGGGACACGGGTTCGTGCCCCGGTCAGGGAAGATCCCACATGCCACAGAGCGGCTGGGCCCATGAGCCATGGCCGCTGAGCCTGTGCGTCCGGAGACTGTGCTCCGCAACGGGAGAGGCCACAGCAGTGAGAGGCCCGCGTACCGCAAACAAAAAACAAAACAAACAAACAAACAAAAAAACCACAATGAGGTATCCCCTCATACTTCTTAGAAAGTCTGTCATCAAAAATACAAGAGATAAAAAATACTGGCCGGGATGTGGAGAAAAGGGAAATTTTGTACACTGTTGGTAGGAATATAAACTGCACAGCCACTATGGAAAACCGTATGGAAGTCCCTCAAGAAGATAAAAAATAGAACAACCATATGGTCCAGCAATCCCATTTCTGGTTTTACATATTTGAAGGAAATAAAATCAGTATTTGGAAGACTAACCTGCATTCCCGTGTTTATTGCATCATTATTCACAGTAATAAGGTATGGAAGCCACCTAACTGTCCACTGATGGATGAATTGATAAAGAAAATTATACATATAGATTCATATATATGAATTGATAAAGAAAATTATATATGTATATGTATCTGCAAAATTTCATAAATTGTCAAGAATTAGGATTGATGCTGGCAAGAAGTAAGGGTGCTTGTTAAACAAGAATTGGTTGAGGTCCAAAATGTTTATATAGTTACAAGGGGAGACCTTGAGACCATAAGGTTGCAGCTGGAAGCAGCTAGTAGGTATTGTTTTGAAAACTACTGGTGCTATCCTTGAGTCTGATACAGTTCAGAAAATTCAAGTTCTCAGTGATGTAGAAATGTGTCTGAAACCACATCCACAATAGCCATCCAGTTCCATTTTGGATTCCTGAACCACAGGTACTCCATTTTGATTTTTAAATGCACTCCTTTCTTTATGGTTAAAGCAGCTGTACAATGTATGTTTAATAGGCCACAAACAGGCTATTCTAGCTAGCATAAAGTTTAAATTAAATAATATTTAAGCCAGAATGACTTCCTCATAGTCAACATGTGAAAATTTCTTGTATCATACTGTATTGCATAACAGAAATTTGCTAAGAGAATAGATCTTAAGCATTCTCAACATAAATAAATAAACAAATAAATAGATAAATGGTAACTATGTGAGGTGATGGATGTATTAATTAACTTGATGGCAGAAACCTCTTCACAATGTATACATATATCAAATATTCACATTGTACACTTTAAATATATTACAACGTTATTTGTCAATTATACCTCAATAAAGCTGAAAAAAATTAAATAAAGTAAAAATTATGTTTACAATTTTATGTTATGTGCATTTTACTATAATAAAAAAGTGGGAAAGAAGTCGAACTCGTAAAACTAGAAAGACGGGTATAAAATAATGAGTACAGAGATTCAATTGAGTTAATCAACAAAGCCAAAAGCTGGTCCTCAGAAGTTGATTCTTGCCTAAATGTAGACAGATTTACTGATCAGGAGAAACAAATATATTTAGATCAGACATTTACCATACAAACTCCAAATTGAACATTGCTAAGGCTAGAATCTAGAGTTTGCCCATATGATTTCCAATTAACTGCTTCTCACTTAGGCAAGTTCATATAGCAATTTTTTCCCTCTGGTGAGTAGTGACAGATATTTCAAGATAGTTCATGAGTATCACTGGAATGTAAGGTCCTGGAACTTTCACTGTACATTCATTTAAAAAACTCCACCAATTAAAACAATGGCAGGCATATATAAAACAATACTTATTTGTTGAATCACTAAGTTATTACAAATGATCATAGAAAAGCCCACTAATTAATCAGCTAGCCATTGAGATTCTATTCCAGCTCAAGACTGAATCCTAAATAGAACTTTAAATTCAGAAAAGAGTCAAACATTTCTGATGAAAGGCTATACATCTCCCCTTGATTTGTGGATCATTTGAATCTGCAATTTTGAAGACTTTAGAAATAAACCACTCAAACAAATGGAGAAACAGGATTGGTGGAATAAAAACACATAAACCACATAGCTACAGGGAGTCAGATATTTAAAAAATGTATATTTATATCAAGTCTCCTGTTATAGCTTTCAATTTACAGGAAATTAGTGGGATGAAAAAACATATTAAATAACATCATACTTATGCCACCAGCAAAATACAGATTGTAGAGAACCACATGGTGAAGGACTCATCTTCAACAAAAAACTTGTAAGGAAAAAGAAGAGATGGAAAGGACACCTATAGTTTAAAAGTGGTTGGCTGAATTGGTAAATTTTGAAAATGGGTGATTTATTATGGTTTATTATGCTAATGTCTCTTCTTGGGTGTATGTTTGAAATTTTTCTCAGCAAAAATTAAAGAAATATACATATAAAATAGTAGGCATTTGTTAAGAATCTATGCTGAAGCTATCGGCAAAGCAGGTTTTGTATACTGTACCATTAAACTATCTTGTAAATTAGGTATTTTTCTTCAATTTCAAATAATTAAGTTATTGACTGTGGTCGGTGCTAATAAGAGATTAAACCAGACCTAATGATGTATTTTTAGAGTATTTTTCCTCTGGGTAATTAATACTTAATTTCAAGAGAGAATATTTGTGAGGTCAATTTCTAACTCAAAGAGGGTAATACTTTAAGAGCCCACCCTTACCCTCTACTTTTTCTCTATTTATATTTTAATACTCAAAGAAGTGCATACACAAATATGTATCATATATATGTATGTATATACATATATGTATGTGTGTGTATATATACAGATAGATAGATAGATATAAACAGAGAGAGAGAATATTAATTGATCCTGTTCATTACATTTATCTATGCTTGGGGAACAAGAATGTCATGCTTTTTATACATCCATAGACATATATAGGAACAGAGTGAAAAGAAGAGGATTGAGGCTTTAAAGTAATGATTTCCAGAATAGTGTCTCTTATGGGTAGAGATAAAGGAACATAAAAAAAGTCTTTAATAAATAAAGAAACAAGTAAATGACCCATCTTTTTATTTTTTGGTCATGTTTAAATAATAGATGGTTTTCTGTTGTGTCACTTTGTTACTGGAATGCACTGTCTCAAAATACTTGCAAGTTTTAGACATTAAACTAGGAGAAGGATACCCATAAAACCAGCATCATAAACAACCAGATGTCATACTCCTGATCATAGTATGAGAAAAATACAATTCCTTTTATAATTTAGGACTAGACTTCTTAGAAAGAATTCTGAAGGAAAGGGTTGAATAATTAACACTGAAACTATCTAATTCTTTTAGCAAAGCTTATTTCACAGTTTTGCTTCAGTGTTCACCAGCTGAACGGAAAGCAATTCAAACTCCCTAAATTAATCCCAGCTGCAGTGCTTGCAACACAATTAACACGTTTAAAAGTGATAAACATATGTTAAAAAAACCAACAATTTGGGGTCAATTTAGAATGAGCTGTCAGAAAGTCGGAAATTGCCTAAATCCTTTTCATTTATTGTCTGTTAATTGTAAATTTCCATAATCAATTTGGATTGAGAGAAAGGTTTTAAATTACTAAAATATTAATACTATTTTCAAATATGTGTGTTCTCTTTAATCTTAAGGTGAAGGATATGACTAGAAAAATGTTTAATAATTTTAGAGAACTTGGAAGATATTGGCTTATCCACTTTGACATTCCAGAGAAAAGGGAGAATAATAATCCTGGTGCCATTATCAAGGGGACATCTCTTGGATAAATAGTTAGAAATAATATAGATGGCTGCTGTGTTAGACACTCTCAGTCATCCACATACCATGTGATTTCCATGCCACACAACCTTTACAGTAGCAAATAATTGGAAGGAATCACAAGCTTCAGGAAGTGGTGGTTTGATGATCTGTATACGTAGGACTGATTTGGAGGCCTCCCATTGCCATTTCTCACCTCAATCCCACATCTCTGAAATCCATATTTGAAAATACACCCAGCTTGGCTCAGATAGTATTTACCAAAAAAATAAAATTGTTTCAGAAGATTTGAGGATTTTAGCTGCAAAACAGATTGTACCTTTCCTTCTGGAAGCAAATGGGAAGGTCTATTGTACACTAGTCATTCTTCACTTTTTCCCCATTTTATCATCACAATAATTGTGTGAGTAGTATTATCTCCATTTTTATACTTGAGGAAAATGAACCTCATAATTAATATTTGCCCAGGAATAAAAAGCAAATAAACATGTACTAATAAAAACACACACACACTGTCAGTATTTACTTCAGTGGTGCATAGTGTTTCTAAATATTTCACAACTCTATCACTGTATAAAGTCCGCTTTTTTGTCCTCATAAAGTAAGTAAAAGATATAGCTAAATTATAGTACTATTTGAGATAATTTAGCACCTTCATTTGTGGTGGTGTTTTTTCATATTAACAGGCTTAAACTAGAAGTGTGGCAGAGAAAATAGTAAGACATGGTGATAAATTAGTTACAATGGAACAAAGAGCAGAAGTTGCGGCATGGTCACTGAGATTGGGAATTTAGGTGCCTGGGAAAATGTAGATCTGCTACTGGGAGCAATAGCAAGCTTACGGAAAGGAATGAAGTTTTAAATTCTAACATATGAGGTTTAATATGTGAAATGGCTGTTAAAGGAAATATTACGAAAATGAGTGATTAGAATAATAATTCTGCATACAGTACATTCATATGTTGGTCAATTTGAATTCAAAGTGAAGAAAATTTAAAAGAAGAACTTGGTGTAGGGGAAAATATTAGCTAGTAAAACAAAAGATCTAAGAAACTTTGACTAAAATAAAATCATAAAGCTATTAAAACACATAATTATAGAGATTGTTCTCGAGAAGTAAATTAAGGAGATGTAGTGTGGTATCACATACTGTTTACAATAATAAGAAAACAGTAGCTTACTCTGGGTGATTAAGGTATTAACTAGAACCCATGGATGAAGGACTATGGAGAACAAAATCTTAGCAAAAGAGAAATTAATATTAATTTTGAAAATAATTATATGAAAACGAAAAGTATATATTAACTGGAATTTCCTAACGTATTGGATGCAAAATAGAATAATTTACATACTGTTAAATCTTTACAATGGTACGTGCCAAGCACTTTTCTAACTTCTTGTATATAGGATTTCTAATGCTTTTACAACCTTAGGAAGTAAATGCTATTATTTTAATTTTACATGTCTTCAGATATGTAAGTGCCTTGCGCATGTCTCATACCAGATGAACTGTGGAGCCAGGAGTCAACCTCATTTAAAAACTTGTTCAATTCTACTTTATATGATCTTCTGCCATGTTAGATTCATTAGAAATAAAGAGATCCAGTGAATAATATGGCCATTTTGTGGAAATAAAATAAAAATCTATATAACAAATTAATAAGGAAGGCATGTTCCATCTGTAAAATTCCTCCCCCTTGGTTTCCATGATATTATTTACAGTTGTTCTACATCCTTCTCCAAACAGTTCCAGTCTTTTTAGCTGTTGCTTTTTATCTCTTATTGTTGGAATACCACATTTTTTTCGGTATCTGCTTCCACTTCCTCATTTACATTCAGGTTTTTACCAACTGTTAATTTCACTTACTAGCAACAGGATATCTCCAAATGTGTGTCCTCAGGAATTTTAAATTTATAATTTTAAGTCAGAAATTCTCCCATACCAAGTTGTGTTGGCAACTCAGTTGATCGTATTATTAATGACCCAGGTATTAAAGCTAGAAATATGGGCCATTCATTTTTCCCTTCATTCCCTACATCAAGTCAATCTTTGTCATTCAGTTTAAAATATCTCATCTGTCCTTCATTTAAACACCTACCAAACTTCCTTAGTTTGCCTTCTCTTAATTTTTCAAATCAATAATGGCAGTAGGCAACTAGCTATTTTTCTTACTATTAAATCTTCACCCTTCAAACTTCACTGCCTCCAAAAAATTTTCTCTACAATGTAATGACACCTTAGTAAAATTTAGTTACTTATATAATTAGAAAACCCAAAGGTTTACAATTATATCATGCATACCCCACTATTTCATGGAAATTACTTAAATGAAGTTATGTCACCTATAAAGAATATATGCTACCTGAAGCTCTTGTATTACTTTTCCAATTTGTAATCATTTTCCATAGTGCCAATTATACTTTTCCAATGTAAAACCTAATGCAGAGATACCTGAAATTTCTCAGTTTGCAGTGACATTACTGTCTCAGGAATTTTTCACAGTGCTCCTAGGCAATAAATAAAGATAATAGAAAGATAGATAGATAGATAGATGAATAGATAATCATAATCTTTAAAGTTCCATTTATTAAGAAGACAGGTATAGACAACATATTAAGTATTTATGTCCTAACAATTTAGTAGCTGCTTGATAAAATAATACACATAAAATGAAAAGATAAATAATATTTTAATTTAATGTTTAAATAACCACAATTACTCACTGAGATGATGTGTGTGTCTATTGGCACTACACAATTTCTTAAAGCTTAGATTATTTACCACCACTGCTGTTTTCTTTTTAACATTGCCGTTTGCTTATTACTTGCTTTTTCTTACAACTACCTCCAAAAATCCAACTTTAAAAAGATACGATGTCAACAAAAGGAAAGCAGTGTGATCTAATGTTGAAATTGTGTACTATCTGGAGTTAGTGTTCCTACGATGACTGATAGGCGTTGAGCATCACCAAGTTTCCCTAGAATTTAAGAAATATTAAGAGGTATCATTCTAAGTTTACTACAGTGTCTTCAGATGATTCAGTACACAGTTTGGGAATCACACACCTAAAACAAAATGAAAACAAACAAGCAAAAGAGTCCTACAAGTCTTATTTTTTCCTTTGTAAGGCAGTGCTTACATGGTTTAAATTTAATCAGTTGCCCTAACCAAAAAATTTAATTTTAAAGAGAAATTGTATCTTCCATCTTGCTGGCTGGGATCTTGGAAGAGGCAAGTGATTCAGTCTCTAGCAGTATTTTCTTTTTTTTTAGAATGGTAGTTCTTAACAATGTGTCTGTGTATGTGTTTGCCACGGACCACTGAAAATCTGATAAAGCCCCAGATGTCTTCTCAGAATAATGTTTTTTTCAAATACAAAATATATAGTCATAGTGGAAGTCCTAGATAATGCAACAAGACAAGAAAATAATGCATACATATATGGGGAAAGGAAAAAATAAAACTGTCTTTTTTTACATTGTCTATGTAGAAAATCAAGAATCAACAACAAAACAAAACTCTTGGAACTAATAAGCAACAATAACAAGGTTTTAGGATACTAGATTAATATACAAAAGCCAATTACTTTCCTGTATACCAGTGACAAACAAGTATAATTTGAAATTAAAAATATATTACCATTTACATAGCATTGAAAAAAGTGAAATACTTAGGTATAAATCTAACAAAATCTATACAAGATATATATGAGGAAAACTACAAAACTAATGAAAAAAATCAAAGAAGAACTAAATAAATGAAAAGATATTCCATGTTCATTGTCAGGAAGACTCAATATCATCAAGATGTCAGCTCTTCCCAAATTGATCTATAAATTTCATTCAATCTCAATAAAAATCCCTGTAAGTTGCTTTATGGATATCAACAAAATGATTATAAAGTTTATTTGGAAAGGCAGAAGACCCGGAACAGCCAACACAATATTGAAGGAGAACAAAGTCAGGTGACTTACACTACGCAACTTAAAGACTTACTATAAAGGTACAGTAATCAGGACAGTGTGGTATTGGTGAAAGAATAGACAAATAGATCAATGGGACAAAATAAAAAGCCCAGAAATAGACCCAAATATTGATAATATAGTCAATGGGCTCTGACACAGCAGCAAAAGTAATACAGTGGAGAATAGTCTTTTCAACAAATGGTGTTAGAACAATTAACATCCATGTGTAAAAAAAATGAATCCAGACACAGACCTTATACCTTTCACAAAAAAAATTAAGTCAAAATGATCATAGGCCTAAATGCAAAACAGAAAACTATAAAAATCCTAGAAGATAACACAGGAGAAAACTTAGCTGACCTTGAATATGACAATGACTTTTTATTGCCATTTATCAATACCAAAGGCAAGATCTATGAAAGAAATAATTGCTGAACTCCATTAAAATTAAAAACTGCTGTCTGACAAAGTCACTGTGAAAGTAAGAAGACAAACCACAGACTGGGAGAAAAATTTGCAAAGGACATATCTGATAAAGACTGTTACCCAAAATATAAAAAGAACACTTAAATCTCAACAATAAGGAAATGAACAACCTGATTTAAAAACTGGGCAAAATACCTGAACAGACACCTCAGCAAAGAAGATATAAAGATAATAAATAAGCATATTAGAAGAGGCTCAATATCAAATGTCATTAGGGAATTATAAATGGTATACCACTCTGCAACTATTAGAATGGCAGAGACAGAATATTGAATACACTAAAATCTGGCAAGGACGTGAAGCAACAGGAACTCTTCTTCATTGCTAATGGGAATGCAAAGTGAAGCAGCCACTCTGGCAGCTTCTTACAAAGTTAAACATACTCTTACCATATGATCACACTACGTGACATTTACTCAAAGGAGTTTAAAACTTATGTCCAAACGAAATCCTGCACACACATGTTTATAACAGCTTAATCATAATTACCAAAAATTGGAAGTGACCAAGATGTCCTTCAGTAGGGTGAGTTTATAAATAAACTGGTATATACATCCAGACAGTGAACAATTATTCAGTACTAAAAAAAAATGAGCTATTAAATCATGAAAAGACATGGAGAAAAGTTAAATGCTTATTACTAAGTGAAAGAAACCAATATGGAAAGGCTACATAATGTATGATTCCAACTATATGATATTCTGGAAAAGGCAAAACTATGGAGATCAGTGGTTGCCAGAGGTTAGGACGAAAGGGAGGAATGAATAGGTAGAGCACAGAGGATGTTTTAGGGCAGTGAAACTATGGTGTATGATACTATAAGTGTGAATGCATTTCATTATATTTGTCAAAACCCATAGAATGTACAACACCAAGAGTGAACCCTAATATGAACTGTGGTCTTTGGTTGATAATGATTTTCCATATAGGTAACAAATGTACCACTCTGATGCAGGATGCTGGTAAGTGGGAGAGGCAGTGTGTGTGTAAGGGCAGGGAGTATATGGGCACTCTCCATATTTTCTACTGAATTTTGCTGTGAACCAAAAGCTGCTTCTAAAAATAATATGTATATAAAAGAAAGCAAATGATTACAAAGAAAACTCAGAAATACAGCATCAAAATATTTTTAAAAGTTTGCAATATGGTAATATATTTGTATTTTATAAAGAAATAAATGACATGACCAAACACTAGATCTATTACTTCCCCAAATCTTGAGGTAATAATAAAGATAAATAGTATCTGGACAAATTTACAACTATAGTGATATGAAATATCTCTACATTTTAATTGTTGTCTAAGTCACTGGTGCTACTAATACTATTGCCTACTTTTATAATTGCAGAAGTTAACAAAAGTAAATATGGTATGTAAATGTTTTTCCCAACAAACTTCTCAGGCACTCTGAATTGTACCCGAAAATCTTTTGGAGATTCATGAAACACAAGTTAAGAACTGTGATTCAGAATGTCTTCGTGAGACAGAGTCATGTGCTCTTGGTGAGACAGTTCTGTAGTATGATGATGAGAGTTGATTCTGAAATCTCAGACTAGAGTCTTTTTTTTTTCATTTTTCACAATTAAGGTCTGTCTACATGCCTTAAGAAATCCTTTCTCCTTATGTTAACAAGAGTGAATTCTCTTACTGCAATGAGAAATTTGTTACATATGCTAAAAAGAATAAAAAATGTGTCAAGAATTCAGAAATGCAGGTACCCTGTACCCTTTCTCCACCAGCTCAGCTCCAAACACAAGAGTAGTTTCCATACATATTAGAGTCATAGATGAGATTTCCTTTGGGAAATTAAAAAAAAAAAAAGTAAGTATAAAACAAAAAAAAAACTTCATTAGCTAAGGAAATTGATACAATCAGAGCTGGGATTTATATCCATGTTTTATTTCAGAATCATTGTTCTTTGCATATTGCTCATTGTCTACATTTTAATTTCATCCAAGAGAAAGGCTAAGCCACAGTGAAGTCCTACATCTTTAAGAAGTTCTTATTGTACAACACTCATATAAAATAAACAAACTAATAATATTTCAAGAGACTAGTGAGAGTTTTTATAATGTTATTACTTAAATAATTTTGGTGTTCCCCATTTATACTTAAAACTCAAGGAAATATATGTGTGAAAATAAATGGAACATGAATAAAGTACTCTAAAATCCTTAAAAGCAGATTAGTGATTTTACTGGTTTCCTGGATATTGCTTTGTTGAGTTATACAAGGAAAAGAAAACACTATAGAGAGGTTGTTTTATATCTAACTAAAGATTGAATTCTCTTTTATAAAGGCAAGCAAGAATATGTGTGGGTGTCCTTGTAAAAGAGAAAGAAAAAGCAAGAGAAGAGACTCAGGGTTCAAGGTTCATATCCAATAATGCAGTGTAAACTGTTATCCAAGGCCAACTGAGCTATTCAGATCAGTTCTGCATTATAAAAGTTGCTGTCCTAAGAATGAGGCTCTTTATGGATTTTTTTTCTTCTTCTTCATGCCAGGAACTTTATTTCAAAGGGAGATTTCAACTTCATTCTGTTGGACCTCTATAAATCCGGGCCAACTAAAGTGCCAGAGGGAACGATAAAGCTGAATGAGATATAAAAAGATTTACTATTAGTCAATGTGTGGAGAGAAATTCATTCAACCATTAAAGATTGTATTTCCAAATCAAAAGAGAAAAAAAAAATGACATGGAAGTTGGTCTATATCAACAAATTGCTGATGAAATCCAGAGTTATTAATTCAGTAGAGATCTATAGCACCAACTGTATCATCATCTGTATCTCAGAACATCCAACGATCTTCAGAAAAAAAAAAAATGAAAGCAACACACATTTTGTGTAATTCATCATCCTTAAAAGTCCACACAGAGGAAGGCAATTCCCACCAGGTTTAACCAGTGAATTATGTCTGAAAATATAGTTATTAACAGTTTTCTATTTCTGAGCTGTTGGCTGGCTGTGCCCACCTTTCTGTAAAGTTGAATTGCTTATATGTGAAGCAGGAGGAAAAGTCAATGTAAAATAATACAGAAAGTCATCATGAGGAAACTTCTAAAGGATTGATTTAATTGTCTTAAGACTGATTGCACTGAATGAAACACTTGATTTTAATTTCCTTCTTTTTCATATTTCTCATTAATTGCTCTACACGTTTTGAGTAAAATCATCAAAATATTACCTTATATATATATTTATATATATATATATATATATATAAATAATTTGAAGCTTTATTAACATCATTCCTGACCACTTTTATTATTTTTAAAATGCTTAATTTAGTGAAATGAAAAATTAGAATTTAGAAATAGTTTCTTTAGGCATCCCTATATTTACCAGTTTATTTTTAATTTATGTCAATATGACAATATCTATAAATTAACTTCTACATATTTTTTTGGCTTGACTAAATCGGGGGAAAACTTAATTTATGTTTAGAATAGGATAAACTCCAATTAGTCATTGTTCTGAATTGGGATGGACGGATGGATGGACGGTTACCTAGATAGATAGATTATAATTCACATGCAGAATTCTAATCTTGGTCCACTTAAAAGATTGCTGGTCATAATGCAATTGTCCATTTTTTTTCCTGAAGATAGCTAAAGATTAATATATAGTCAACAAGCAAGAACCAGTGCAATATGTGGACTGTGAGAATTTTATCCTCACTTAAAAAAATATGGTTTTTATGCTTTTGAACTTTCTCAAAATTTATTAAATCTTTACTTGTGATTGAATAGACCTAAGCATTTATATATTTACTCAGAGTCTTTTAAGTACATTGACAAATAGCCTGACCTATCATCAAAGAAGCTGCTTATTACATTGTTTAATATCTGAAGGTACCAGAAATTTAGAGTCTTAAGGGTGATGCCCTTCATTTATATTTTTAACTGAAGAGGAAAATAATTTTTAAAACAAATAACTATGTCCTGTAATCTAAATGTATCACAGCAGGTTAGGAAAAACAATAATATTCATTTTCCCTGTGTTGTGTCAGTTTCTTTTATCAGTAGAGTGAGTTTTTACTACTTTATCTCTCTCTTCAATAAGTTATTTTAATAAACATGCACATGCAATATTTGGCAATCCGAAGAATAATGGGGTGGTATTATGGTTCACAGTAAAACTATTAAATTCTGAAGTTCACTATATTTCTCTGCTTAAAGTAAAGAGGAAATAAAGACAAATCCTAATACAGACATTAATATCAACTATTATTTTTTTAAATTCCCTACTCATGCTTTCAGGTAATTTACCTATCACTATAGTGCAATTTATCTAAGAAAGAACTTGTTAGGTAATGTAATTATCAGTTCAACTTGAAACGTATGAATTACATTATAAATTACACTAATTTTTATATGTAATTCAAGTAATACCCAGGATCCTGTGGGACTAGTGTCTATTATAAACTTTATACTATATAGAAGAACATTAAAAGAAATACAGCCTTGCCATCCAAGATTATATAAATAAGCCTCAATTTTCTGTTTACTTGCATTTCTCAAAGAACATCAAGGGATATCTAAATCATAGTATGAAACTTTCCAACCTTCTTTTTTTCTTCACCTGTTACTCTCTGTACTGTCAAAATCTCTTTCCAAACTATAAGATTACAAGATCCAAATTTTTCTTTTTCTCATTCATTTAACCTCTATAGTTTTACATTCCTATAAATAAAACTTGTTTGTTTATAATAAAACATTCAACCCTGATTTTCTAGTTCTGTTTCTTCACCCTAATTTTCGAAGTATCCATCACAAAATTTCAGAACTCAAGCTGACTATTACCTTATAAGGTGGAGGAGCTGGAAAGGTTATGCACAAAGACAGAAATCTCCTTGGAGGTAGATAAATCCCAGGATTAAATGGCAGAAAGTGGTATAATAATAAATATTATTATCACTTACATTTATATATTTTATTGCTCTTACATATTTATCAGTCTGTATGAATATATTAATTAACTTGTTCTTTTGAGAAAAAATATTTTCTGGTCTTTGGCTGAGAAAAAGAATCAGGTTTCTGAAACTACATATTTGAAGTAATGTCAAACTGTGGGAACCTATTATGGTTACCATTTGGCTTTCCCAAGTTGATAATAAACTTATATGAACATCTTTTTATCAAACAGCAGAACAAACCTGTTTATAGTATATGAGTTGTTGAACATTCTCTTCCTTTTAAATTTTCTACCATAAAATCATTTTTAGCTGAAAAATTGATTTTTTACCAATCTGTATGAATATGCATTATCACAGGTTGGATTATTCAATTTGCCAAAAAGAGAACAAAATACACACATAGTTTATGCAATTTAACAAATAATTTCAGTCAGAAATAACTCCTCCTTTAATTGAAATGTTAAAAATTTGTGTTTGCCTTTCTTATGCTGTATTGAGAGTGTTTTCCTGTGTGTGAGTGTGTGTGTGTGTGGTATTTTTCCACACATATTATCAGAAAACACATGAAGGACAAAACTAGGTTTAACTCATTTGGCATTCTCCCTTAAGTACGGCTAAATTGCTTTATACATTTGCTATTAGCTATTGGCACTGTTTGAAGAAATATGGACTTTGTAAAAGTTTCACAACAGTCAAATGTACCAAATAATTGATGTGGGTATGGGAGAGACATGAAGAAAACAAAATGGGGAAAAAATGTGGACCCGTGAGGAACTTTAAAAGCTGCCTAGTAGTGTCTTCTGTTAGCCCTATTGACATATAGTCATTTATTTAATTAATTGACTAATTACAGAACAAAATGTATTTTCAAAAATTTTATATGTAATTTTGTCCCTAATTACAGGAATAACTGAAATAGATCATGTCTTTTATTTTATTTTCCTCATCACTTTGAGTATATATTTAGTGTGATTAGAGGAAATTATTTTATGTCTTCATTTAATAAATTTGGAGGGAGAGTAATCAGTAAACTAAATTTAAAAAGACATTCTACATATTTTGCTGAAATAATGAATAATTCTGTAGAAATATAATTATTATATTCAAAACAGTCAGTAACATTCAATCTGACCATTAATGGATTTGAAAAATGGGTACTAAGGGTTCTTAGAATATATTTTTTAAATGATATCAGAAGAAAGCACAATGAGAAACACAACTATGTGAGGTAAGGAAGTCTATCTAGATAATTCAATATATTAACATGTTTTTCCTCTAATTTACAACAAGCAAAGCAAATTCATGATGACTGTAGAATCTGTACTTTGTATCATAAAAACGATGGATACATTTTTGATGGGAGTAGATTTCCTACATTTAATACACATCCTGTTTTTTCTGTTATCTAGAAACTCCAGGTTCCTTGTCTAAAGAATCACATCTCAGCTCAAGCAACAGAGACATTGATCATGGCAGTGGTGGTAGTAGTTTTAGTGTAAGAGGAGACAGTATTTGTGGGATGTTAGGGGTTTTCAAGTAGAGAGGAACATACCTAGGGGAAGAGAAAATGTCTAAGTCCTCTCTGGCTTATTTTTGCTTCCATTTTCCTACTAATCCAATCTTTCCTAATCACATTCCAGAAAGACTAAGGAGTCTGAATTGTTGATGCTTGCAGATTGGAGCAACAGATTCCCATTCCAGCAAAATATTCAGTGTCCTGGGATAAGTGTAATAGAACTTAGTGGGAACCTTGAGATATCTTCTAGCATGGCTCATTCAAACAGGCAATCACATGATTTTAGGTTCATCTTTGTAGCTTCTAATACATGCCTCATTATTATTAAGTAAGGAGAAAAACATTTTTAAGGATGTATCTAGTTTAGCAGTTGTCAAAATTGATTACAAAATAACATGAGCAAGTTATTTTTTTGCCAGTTATTTGGAGACAACTCATATCATTTTCCCCCTATATCCTTGTATTTCTCAAAGTTTGAATGGAAAAATATCTTGGACATATTGAGAAGAATATAAATTCAGTGTGTATGGTACTCAGATACATTATGTCATGCATTTTAACATATCTACTATATAGTCTTCACTGAATCTGGGCAGGGGAGGGCCGAGAGGCATAGATACAGAAACAGTATAGTCATGTCTTAGGTCTTAAGTGATGAGTGCTTTGGGAAGCAAAGACTGATAGACCTGAAGTAACAGAAAGGAAATAAATTGTATAGTATCTATATATATATGCCATAATTATTCAAAAGAGAGGAAGATAAATTGTTGGAACTATTATTAAGTAATTATTTATTGAAAAAAATGGACTATGGTTTACATGCTGAAGGGTTGGTGGGAAAAAGAAACATAGGAGAGCAACACAGGGGAAGAGAAAAACTGGAGTGAAGCCACAAATCAGGGACAATCTTTTAGGAAGATAAAGAACAAAAATGGGAGCAGAAGGGAGGAAATGTTTTTGAAAGCTTTGTAATTTAGCTTTTAGTACAACACATAACTCATAGCTAAATTATTTTTAATAAAGTTCCATAATGTCCTAATTTTGGTATATTAAGATAGTATTTCATCCTGTGTTTGCAAATATTCCGATTTTTTAGAAACTATTTTCTCTCTTTTTATTTGTCTCTCTTCTTCTTTACCTTTTGGGCATTAGCATCTCCCATTTCCTTCACATTAACACATGCCTGGCTTCCTGCCATTTACTTACTATCACCTCCACTGGAGAAAACCAAAGAATAAATAAATAATTAAGAAGAAAAAATACACACACTAGTCACTTATTCTAACTCTTAACCATTTTGCTAATACTTTGGATAAGAGAAGAGGTTTAAAAGTATAGGCTCTGATAAAGCTTCATAGTTTTCTGTGACGTTTACTACCCAGATGGGGATGCATTAGCAAACATCTTTTAGAAAGGAGACTGCAATTTAAAGGAAGTCTGTCTTTGAGTTTATTGTCAGCAAATAAAGGCGTATTCGCTAATCATATTTTTTGCTACTGACACTATTAAAAAACACAAAGAAATGAAGATCTTGGGGACATGTGGTCATACTTATATCTAGGATATAACTTTAAAAAATATCCTATGAAAAAAATTTTGATATTCCTAACAATTTATTTCAATGATCTGAATTTCGTTTTTTCTTGGGTGATATATATATATATATATATATATATATATATATATATATGTATATGTATATATATTTCAAACATAATATTTTACTACCTATTATCTACCTAAAATCAGGAATAAAAAAAAATATGGTTAACTCACTAAATATTTTGGACTGAATGTAATAAATTTTCTGTGAAAATAGTGGGTAGATGGGGGAAAGAGTTGAGGGAGAATATGAACTACTCTTAACTACCTAATATTTAAAGATTATTATTGGTCTAGAAAGAGGAAAAGCATCCTGCCTACATTTAAAAACAGAATCTGTTAGAGATCCTCAAACTTTTGGTTTCCATGAATGAGAAAGACTGAAATTTGTTTTCCAAGAAAGACCATAAAAAGTAACACTAAAAATGATAACTATGATTCTGTGTTCTTAGATATTACTTGTTTTACAAGAGCTTATAACCCTTTTGCATAAAAATATTTTAAAAATGAAACAAAACTGGTATTCAGCATTTTCATGATATTTACTTATGTAATAATGATGGGATATTTACAGCTTTGTTATTTAAATGTCATAATCATTTACTAACAGAAATCTTTAAAGTAACATAATTTAGAAATAAAAACATTATATTGTCTTTATTTTATCGTTTTGCCATGGACCCATTCACAACAGTAACCATAATCATTCATAAAATGAATTAAAAATATTCATAAAATGAATGGGTATACCTATTCATTTTATCCTCAAGCAAAAATAAAAACAGTAACACTATAACACAGGTACTATTTAATTATCACATCTAATAGAGGGTAAATGTAAGGCTTAGAGAGATTTAATAACTTGCCCCAAATCCACAGATATGTGGATTTAAACACAGTAGATGTTAAGTATTGGCCTCCATCCTTACTATTTTATGGATGTAAGGTGTTGTACAAAACTCTAAATTACCAGAGTGGAATCTGTGAAACTAGTGAAGGCAAAGATAGTACACACACTAACTTTGAAAATTCTTCGTGAAAAGTACCAATAGTCAGGTCAGTTTTGAGAGAAAATATGATGACACTTTCATCTTGAATCTCTAAAGAGGGATGCCTAACAAATGTTAGGCCTATCCTATTTCTCTGTTCTTCAGGTTAGTAAATACATTTTTTTTTCAGTAATTTATGTTTTTCTCAAATTTATATCACTATTTTAAATAGATATACTTTGAGTATCTTGTTACCAAACAATGTTTGGGCTGAACACAGCTACTTATTATTTTTATATTTGTAATTTGCCGTAAGTGCATTTCAAGTCTATATATTATACATTCTATTTATATTATAACAATAAATATGTGTTTAGATATTTGCACATATATTCATATGTGACATAGTTTCTAGTGAGCATCTGGTAAATTAAACATTGTGATAAATTGCTGTACACATATTAGTTAATACTACTTTTAACAATGATATTAATGATAATATTTAACATTTGAGTTTTTACTACTGATCAGGCTATCTAGAGAAATAAATAAATATATATATACATATATATGTGTGTGTATATATATATATATATATATATATATATATCAAGAATCCTCCTAATTTAAAAGCAACTTTATATTCAAGTATTGCTATTTTGATTTTTTTGTTAGGGTCCAAAATTTTCAGACCATGAAGTGTGATTTCAGTCATAGATTATTGGACATCATGAAATTCTCTGAATATGTGACAGAAGGAGAATGACTTCTCTAGTCCAAAAAGTCACCATTGTTTTTTTTAAATTTTGTAGTGAATGCTTGTCTATTTGGCTCTGTAAGAGCACCATCTGGTGGCATCCAAGACTTCCAAAACAATCTGTAGACATCATTGTCGCCAATGATTTGGTGGGGTATAGCGGTAAACTTGTTAGAATGAGGTTTATATCTTCTAGATTTGTCTTGTTTGTTCTAAGTTCAACAAGGCAGTTATTTATGATTTTGAGTGAATAATCCATACATGAAATCAAATTCCATGAATGAAGTACATAAAAGTCTATCTTCCCACAAAAGAAAAAATATACCTTTTCTTGATTGCTGAATGTTAGGCAGAAGTTTACAATGACTGGGGCTTAACCACAGGGAAATCAACTTGCTTCAAATTGAAAGATATACATCCCTGTTAAGTTTATATTTGGGAGCAGAGAAACTTAAAAAAATGAACAAGATTCACTGCCAAACCTTCTATTTATTCTAATTCTTTGTAGTTGTAAAATATGTAAAAATTGCAAGAACTTTTTACTGAAAATACTACTAAATGTTGGGATTACATTAACTGTACTTTTGAAACATCTGTTACATTCATAATCTTGCCAGGACCATGCCCATAAAAGTACATTTTATGCAAGAAAATGTTTAGACTGGTGAATGGTTGACTGTCTTGTAACAAGATATAGTTCCAATAGAAAATAATATCAAATTTAACAAAAAATACCATCCAATATTCTACTTACTATATTTCTTATAAAAATAAAAATTTCTAGGGAAACAAATATAGTTTGTAATACCTATAGAAAAATAATTAGTAATGCAAGCATTGTATAAGTGGACACTTATTATCTATAAATTAGGAATATAAGAAACCAATTTTAGTAAGTCTAAACTTTCTTCCTATATGAAAATAAAGTAAGGATCAATATTTCTTCTCTTTTGGTTAATTAAGGATGTTCTTGTTCTCCTGAATCAAGTGGAGAATTAAAATTCATGTATATAAACACATTTTGTAAATTTTCAGATCAGCAAATCTCTTCCAGCACGTCTTTTAGAATTCAAAAGATTGTAAATTACTTGATATTAATTTTGACTCTTTTATTAGTGAATTAAAAATAATTACAAAAAGGCCAATGGTAAAGAATTTAAGTTCTGGAATCAGGCTGTCTGGGTTTGAACCTCTTGCTCCTTTCTAGCATGTGCTCTTGGACAACTACATGAAATCTTGTCATAACCGTACTTGAGCTATGGCTCTAGGCCATAGCTTCCTTACTTATCAAATGGAGATAGGAGCTCCAACCTCATAGGGTTGCAATAAACATTAAATTATTTAACACAAATAAAGGACCTGGAGTAGTGCCTACTTTCATCAAGCATTAAATAAATATTAGCTAGTATCTATTGAAATGTTTTCATAAGAGGTATTCATTTGACTCCACTCTGTAATTTTCTATGGAAGTACACTTAACTAATATTCCATTTGCCTCTTGATGCAATGTAAGAGTCACTGTATGTAATATAAAGTATATTTCTATGGCAGAATTTCCTAGCCAGTGCTGAGAATGAGTTCCATGTGCCATGGCCCTTGGTGACCAGAGTTCCTGGGTTTGCCTCTATTGTCTGTGAGCACTCCTCTCTGTCACAACAGTATGTTGAATAAGTGTTTCTATCTCTTAACTGTGTATTAACATGTAAAGTTTTGGGAAACTGTGCTCTAAATTGATGGTATGAAGCAATTTATATCGCTAAAATTACCGTATTTAAGAAGACCAATCATATGTGTTTCAGTAATCCATCATGCTGTTAGAAAGACTTAGGACTTATAATACATCAAAACAATACCCAAGCAAATTCTAAATTAGTCAGAGATTTTAAATGAACAGTTGCTATACACAACTGTATGGAATTCTAGTGAATATCTCTGATTGCCTCACTGAAGGATCAAAACCCATTGTCAATTTTCTTTACTAATAGTTGGTCCTTCCATAATAACACCAGGTTGAATTCTGTATTTTCTCATAACAAATATGCTGTTTCTCATAAGTGTCAACATCTTTCATTCACCTGCTTATAAAAATGTGTCTGTTTTCATTCTATGAATTTTTAAAGCAACTTCACGGTGTTTGACTCACTATCGATTATTTTTCAGATATCATCTCACCTAAATCCACGTTAAGGATTTCATTTTGGGTATGGCCTAGCAAATCAAAATAAGCAAATTAAATTTCCATCCATGAAACCAATTCAGAACAATAAAAATTGAAATGATAAACTGAATATGTTCAAGGAACTGTTTTGATATAAATGTATAGTCTAAGCCAGAGAACAATCATTTTATTTTGAAAATAGTGAGTCAATGGGACAAATATCTTTGGGCCAAAGTGATTGCATTTACTGAGATTTAGATACAACAAATAATTTAGCTGGTTCCATATCCTTCCATCTGATTTTTGCATATATGTATTCATTACCTAAGGATAATATTGTTTAAATAGGAATAAAATTTTATGGAGCAAGAGATTACAGAAATGAATTGTGTACACATAAAGCACAAATAAATTAAGGTTATCTAAAAGTATAATGAACTGTTGATTAATAATACATTAGCAGTTAACACAAAAATCAAATTAGTCATGTAAAGAAGTTTGCATATATGTGTTTCCCTTGCAATTGATGGGGCTGTAATAGTTTTTAAAGCAAGTACGCCTGTATGATGAATTCCTTTGGTATTCAGTGTAATAGCACAGATAATAATGAAGTCATTTGGCTTCCATTATATAAACATTAGATAATGGATACCTGTATTAAAATGCAACTCTTATGTTTGTGCTTATTTTAATCTTCATTTGTACATAGTACTAAATCTTTAAAGTTGAGCTTTTATGCAAATTGTTGAATTTATAACTCTGGATCTTGAGTGACTTTTATGGACAAAAACATTCCATTATATTGTTTTATATTCCAAGATAAACTACAGTTGGATTGTTAAAATGGGTGCCCTTATGGTTATTAACCAGTTGTCTAATCTCATTCTCCCCTTCCATTTTTTGTTGGTCTCTTTAAGGGAAGCAAGCATCCACAAGAACATCTTGAAAACATATCCCATTATACAATATCTCTGAAATGTTTGATTTTACTTTTTTTATTTCTTGGGTTTTTGTTTCTTTTGTCCTTACCTTTTTTCATTCAAATGCCATAAAACAGAAATAAAATTCAAATTTTATTTTTAAATTACAACAAAAATTTTCCCTTCCAGAAGCTGTTACAGCTATAGGATAATGGTTAAGAAAATGACAAGTATTTTTAGCTTTTTTTCCTATTGGATGACATTAGTTATTTCTGCTATGTGAGGTGACATAAACTCTCTGTTTTGGGAGAGGGAGGGTTTACACTTGTTATTCTTCCCCATATTTGTGTTTCTAAGAAATTGCCCATTTCAGAGTTTGGAAATGCCAAATAGATGCTGACTTTCTAATTTCAAAAAACAAGCAGATACACCAAGCATATTAAAATTTTTCTTGTATATTTTGTATATGTTCAATATTTTTTGTAAACCTTCATTGTCGTGTACTTATATTGACAACATAGAGTTAAAAAGAGAGTATATAGATAATTATAACAGCGTACCAATAATTGTAATGTTGGAATTTAAATTGTGTTGCACGAGCATGGAAAACTTCTGTTACTCTTCATTTTTCATGGCCTGTTACAGAATTCCAAGATAAGTCTTACTTAAATTATGAAGAGGATAGGAGGTTTAGGTTGAACTTTACTTTTAAAAATGCTTTCTCTGTATAATGAGAAAATCCCAAGTATGAAACAGCCTTCAAAGTTGAAAAGAATGAAAGAAGAAAAGAGTTCGGTAGAAAAAAAGACTTAAAGGACTGATGTGTAAGTTTTCCTGTATCTGATCACTCTCTTCTCTGTTCTCCAAAATCATTGACTATAAACCTATTCTTTTTTTAATTCTCAGATTTGAAGGCCCCCCTCTGGCCCTTCCTGTGTTGGGTGCTCCTCAGGCAAATTCTCTATTCTGCTTCTGCATATAGCTTAATATGATATGTTGTTTTGTTTTAGGTGTATTAAAAAAACATCTATGTACACAGATATGTATTTGGAAAATGAAGGGTGTTTTAATGGCTGTTTCAGATAATGGTGGATATTGTTTGATTTTGTAGCAAAATTTAACAATGGTAGTTTCTTAAAGATCATCTGCAATATGAAATCTAAAACCATATCAATGAAGTTCTCATAGGCTGCTCTATGAAACTTCATTAGCCTATGTTATATTTTTAATGGATCTTTTATTTCTGCATGATTTTGTCATATTGTGCTTAGGTCATTTAGAAAATACAGTTGACCCTTTGAACAACACAGGTTTGAACTGCAAAGGTCAACTTCTATGGGAATTGTTTTCAATAGTAAATAACTATAATACTATATGATTCATGGTTGGTTGAATCCTTGGATGTAGAATCGTGAATTAAGAGGAACAGTGATTAGGAGGGCCAACTATAAGTTATAAGTGGATTTTTGACTGGGTGGAGGGCCAGTATCCCTGACCCTCACTTTGTTCAAGGGTCAATTATATAGGTTTGCTGAATTATATAGATGTTCAAAATGATGAGCATTTATATTTCATTATAAAATATCAAAAATTCATATTTGTTAATATCACTAACAGTCTCATCAAAAAGCTTTTACGTATTGGGAAAATCTCAAGCTCAAAGTGGCAGATACAAGTTTTCCAAACTTCCAATTTTCATTTGAAAGTTTGAATATTATTGTTGTAATAAATATCATCAATTATTTTTCTTGAAGTGACAGCCTTACTTATTTTACTTGTTACAAAATATCTACCAGATAACCAAGTATGAATAACTCTAGTTTATCTGTCAGTTGGTATTTCATATGAAAATATTTTTCTATGAAAAAAAGGGCACACAAGCACTTTTCTTAACAACCACTATCATATTTAAGCAGGTAGCTGATGTGCTTTATATGTACTTCCCATTTTATAACATAGAATATTAAAAAGACATGTACTTATATGGTCCAGATTTAATAAAATTAATTTTTACTGCTTCATCAAGGACATTCTTAAGTGAAACTGGCTTTTGATAATCAAAATTATCAAAGTTAGCATCTCCAGTAACAGGTAAAGTTAACATCATATTAGCTTCATGATGTGATGCATTGCAGTAGACACAGTATCACTTTTATGACATTCTCACCAAAAATTCACAACCTAAATTGAATCATGGGTATACTTAAGGCAAGCCCAAATTAAAGATCACTCTGGCCTGTTCTCTTTGAGAATCAAAGTAAAGAGCAAAGAAAGAATGAGGATCTGATTAAATAAAAAGGAGACTGAGCAACATGATAGCTAAATGCAAATGTTATTCTGGATTGGAATCTGGACCAGGAAAATTTTTCTTGTCATTTGTAGTAGGTTACAAGAACAGAAATACAAAAAGAATTCTGTTGTAAATTTGTGATATCTCTACATACTCTAACCAAGTATTTTATTATAGTCTATTTTATTTTAATTTTTCTCTGTTTTAGTTTCCTGTTTCTCTTTCCCCTTTTCTTCTTCCTCTCCTTTATTTTATTTTATTTTTTAAATTTTTTCTATTAAAACAGTTGATTTACAATGTGTTAGTTTCAGGTGTACAGTAAAGGGATTCAGTAATACATATATATATAAATATATATATATTCTTTTTTAATATTTCTTCCATTATAGGTTGTTATAAGATATTGAGTATAGTTCCCTGTGCTATACAGTAAGTCCTTGTTGGTTCTCTATTTTATATATAGTAGTATGTATATTTTAATTTCAAACTCCTAATTTATCACTCCCTCCCCTTTGGTAACCATAAGTTTGTTTTCTTTGTCTCTGAGTCTGTTTCTGTTTTGTAAATAAGTTCATTTGTATCATTTTTTTAAGATTCCACATAGAAGTGATGTCATATGATATTTGTCTTTGTCTGGCTTGCTTCATTTAGTATGATAATTTCTAGGTACATCTATGTTGCTGCAAATGGCATTATTTCATTCTTTTTTATGGCTGAATAATATTCCATTATATATATATAATATTCCTATATATATATGTGTGTATATATATATACCACATCTTCTTTATCCATTCATCTGTTGATGTACAATTAGGTTGCTTCCATGTCTTAGCTATTGTAAATAGTGCTGCTATGAACATTGGGGTGCATGCATCTTTTTGAATTAATGTTTTTCTCTGGTTATATGTCCAGGAATGGGATTGTTGGATCACATGGTAGCTCTATTTTTAGTTTTATAAGGAACTTCCATACTACATACTATTCTCCCTAGTGGTTGTACTAATTTACATTCCCACCAACAGTGTTCCTTTTTCTCCACACCCTCTCCAGCATTTGTTATTTGTAGACTTTTTAATGTTGGCCATTCTGACCAGTGTGAGGTGATACCTCATTGTAGTTTTGATTTGCATTTCTCTAATAATTAGCAATGTTGAACATCTTTTCCTTCTTCTTGTGCCTTTTGAACATCTGTGTGTCTTCTTTGGTTAAATATCCGTTTAGATCTTCTGCCCATTTTTTTATTGGGTTGTTTGTTTTTTTGATATTGAGCTGCATGAGCTGTTTGTATATTTTAGAGATTAATCCCTTGTCAGTCACATTGTTTACAAATATTTTCTCCCATTCTATAGGTGGTCTTTTTGGTTTGTTTATGGTTTCCTTTGTCATGCAAAAGCTTTTAAGTTTAATTAGGTCCCATTTGTTTATTTTTGTTTTTATTTTCATTACTCTAGGAGGTGAATCCAAAAACATATTGATGCAATTTATGTAAAAGAGTGTTCTGCCTGTGTTTTCCTTTAGGAGTTTTATAGTGTCCAGTCTTACATTTAGGTCTTTAATCCATTTTGAGTTTACTTTTGTGTATGGTGTTAGAGAATGTCCTATTTCATTCTTTTAGATGTAGCTATTCAGTTTTCCCAGCACCACTCAATTGAAGAGACTATCTTTTCTCCATTGTATATTCTTGCCTCCTTTGTTGTAGATTAATTGACCATATATGTGTGGGTTTATTTCTGGGCTTTCTATACTGTTCCATTGATCTATATCTCTGTTTTTGTGCCAGTACTACACTGTTTTGATTACTGTACCTTTAATACTATAATATCAAAAGCATAGCAGTTTATATTAAATTATAAAATGCAAGAGTAAGACAAAACCCAAACATCTCCAAAAAATGGCTAGCATCTTAAAGCATTAAACTGACTAGTAATATGTGATTGAAATTTTTATTAATTTCTTATTCTTAAATATTTCTTGAAAAACATATGTAAAAGACAGACCCAAGAGGTCATATGGTGAGGGCCGACTGTATGAGTATCTCTCTAGTGTTACACTGGAAAGAAGAGCAATCATGAGAGTCACAACATGGAAGTTCTCTAAAAAAAATGTCTGGGCTGTTTATGGAGATACCCACTTTCTGGTCTCCATTCCCTATCACTCTCCCCTCAGGTAGTTTTTTGAACACTTCTATAAGTTTCATTACTGGAACAAGATTTAACACTGTTTTTCCCTATGATACTTCCTATCTATGCTAATATTGACACCGTACTCCGTATAGTCAGCATTTCTTTTTTGATTTTTCCCCAAGGCTCTGGGTTTCATAATGTGCAGCTAAATTGATCTAGAAAGCCCAAAAGTAGTTTTTAGATATATCATTTACCCTTAGGAGCAAATAATACCAATAACAGCAGCAACAACAAAAAATGGTTTCTCTAGAAGCTTCTCTAGTTCTCTCCTACCATAATGGAAAATGCAAAGATGTCAGGCCTCTTATATTCTCTAATTTAGATGGTTGTCTTTTGTGTCTATAGGGTAAATTTAGCCTTTCATTTTTCAATTTGTTGGGTTCGTATATAATTTTCATCCTCCTATACAAGGACTCTAATCCACCTGCTATGTGATGGACAGATATCAACCACAGTCATTTCTCAGTACCTTCCAATATGTGTCCCGTGTGTTCTCATGACTATAGCCTTTGCCTTTCCCTCCATCTTCTTGTAGCTCTTGCTCTGGCTTCCTTTAGCTGGTTCTTGTTGTCCTAGGGAACTACTAAAGAAGTATCAATCTCCATTTCTCCTAAGGATTTTCTTTGTGAGATTCCCAGTGCATATACCAGGGCTTCAGACATTTCCAGAGTGGTCTTGGATTCGTTACGTAAGTTTGGAAAATGTTCACTCCGTGGGTCCAAGCCACAGGTGATCAGCTGAGCCCTGAAGCAGTATTGTTTTCTTCCTGAATCTCCACATATCTAGCAAGGAAAATTTTAGGTATTTGAAACAATAATCCAAAATTCAACAAAAATATTTGTTCCTTTGGAACAGTAAAAAATTTAGCTGAGTCTCATTCTTCCCTTCAACACTCCCATTCCAAAACTAACCAAAAACCAAAAAAAATCTCTTGCCCAAAATAGTAGTTAGCTTTAAGACAAAATTTAATCTCTTTTACACTTGGCAATTTTTATTTACAAAACATAATATCTAACATCAACATTAGAGTTAAAGTTGATTTTATAGCTTTCAACTCGTATAACTAAATGTACCCCTGGTAAATTTTTTTAAACATATATCTCTTTGTCCCAAAGATTAAGTTTAGTCACCACCTCTAGAAACACGAAACTGCTTATAATTATGTTTTCATCCTATTTTATTTTTAATAATTTTAAAAATGGTAAGGTTCAGGCTCAACTAGGACATGGATTTGGGCAGCTGACCCACATTGCTTTTGGTCATTATGATTCTCCTAGGTCACAGAATAGTAGATTTAATCCTGACTTTGTATGTACAAATGGTCTAGATTTCTGATGTGACATCCAATGAGTAATATGTTCCAAGATATTATCTCTTCCCTTATTTCCTCATAACTAATTCATGGTTCCTCCACTAGCAGAGATGTGTATGAATCTTGTCATGGCCTTCTGTAAAGTGTCTTAGGCCTATTTGATTTGCAGTAATGACAATTATTTATATCCATTGTTTCTGCAACTATGCTTTGGTTTGAAGTGCCTCTTAAGCCATTGTGTAGGTGTGTAGATGACACAATTTTCCAGGCATTTGATTCAAAGCATGAAGTCTCAAATTTTAAAGTATTTCTAATTTCTGCCACTTGTGGTGCAGTTTTCCAGTGATGATCAAGGCAATAGAAGACAGTGCTTAGTGGTACTGAAAGCTACTAGTCACAAGAGAAGGCAGGTCTTTGTGATTAGCATGTTGAAATAGAAAATGAGGGATGAGGAGATGTTGTGATGTGTTATTCAAAACATTGATTGGTCTGTTGATCACTACATGCCCCAAGTTGGGTAATCATATGATTTTCTTATGATATTAAACACAAGAAAGGTGTAAATAGAAAATAAGGTAAAAATAAAGATATGGTATGTTGAATATGCTATGAAGAGAACTCACCAGTTTACTCGTTTAAGAAGAAAAGGGAAAAATCAATACAGAAAGTAGAAGAATACATCAAACTTTTCAAGGAATATCTTTACATAGAGAAATGAAACCCAACCGAACTCAGCTGCTACAGTAATGCAGATTGGAGGCCAGGTTGCTTAAGAGCATAGAATCAGACTAATCTGGCCTGATATCTGGCTCTGTTGGTTACAAAGTATAATTTCTAGAAACACCTTCAACCTCTCTGATCCTCATGGTTCTTAGAATCTCCTTCATAGGGATGCCGGGAGGAATGAAATGAGAATTACATTTAAAAGGTACCTGGCACAGAGTTGGTGGCAAGTAGCTGGTTATTATCATTAATAGTAGAAACAATATCACAAGGTCAGAAAAAAAGTCATAATGCCCTCTTCAACTCTAAATGCATTTTTTTTTTACAATGCTTTCCACTTGATAGGCCCAGTGCAAGATGGTCATATCCAGAGGCTCTTAAATTTTGATCACTGGTGATGAATTATATAGTGCAGGAGCTACTCGGAAGGCAGCTTTAGAAATGGAGACTAAACTTTCACTAGTGGTTGGAAGTGGATAAATTAATTTATCTTTTCATCTCAGGTGAGCCCTTGGAGGAAATCATTATCATAAAACATTGTAAATCTATAGACTTGGCAGCTTTTACCCTGCAGAGAGTCTCGGGACTTGAGTAAATATGGAGATTTAGAGATTTACTATCTTTTCCTTTGAAGAGGTGATTTCCCTTGGTAGGGAAAGATGGACATGGCAATAGGAAAAAAAAAGATTCTTGTTTTAACTTTGAACTTGAACCAGCTTTGAAATACATATATCTCTTTACCAGGATAGCTTTCATAGCTGCAAAGCCATTTTTATTAAATTACAATATTAAACTTTAGAGCAAAGATGAGCTGGGGGAAAAGATCTTACTCAATATATGCACCTATCATGAATCAACATTAAAGGCTGCGAATCATTATCAACATTTCCTCTGAGGCCTGGAGAGACAGAAAAACATTATTAGTATATATTCTCAAGCCAAGAAATTGAAAATGGAAAATAAAAGTAACCATTGAGCCTAAAAGTAAAAAGTTGCATTTGTTTGAAACAAACAAAAGTTTTTAAGAAAATGTTTCTGTAAGATTCTCACAGTAATTATCAGACTCTTTATCTAAAACTATCCTGAGATACACATAATTAAAACCATTATATATTCGTTAGACATACATAATCACTTAATTCAATAAAATCATTTTATGAAATCTCTTGAAGAATGCCTAAAGGAGGATGTAGCTTCACTAGAGAGCATGCATCCTTGAAGTTAAGCAGTTTTCCCTGGAATCAGTTCTAAATGACAGCATGTAACAATGAACTGGGATTCAAGCTCAATAGTACCTTGTATATAGGACAAAAGAAAATGAAGGAAAGTAAGTTTTACAAGGTACATGTTGATTACTCAGAAATGGAAAAACCAAGGACTTCCCTGGTAGTGAAGTGGTTAAGAATCTGCCTGCCAATGCAGGGGACATGGGTTCGATCCCTGGTCCAGGAAATCCCACATGCCACAGAACAACTAAGCCCATGCACCACAACTACTGAGCCTGTGCTCTAGAGCCCACTTGCCGCAACTACTGAAGCCCGCGCGTGCCTAGAGCCCATGCTCCACGACAAGAGAAGCCACCGCAATGAAAAGCCCTCGCACTGCAACTAAGAGTATTCCCCGCTCTCCGCAACTAGAGAAAGCCGGCGCGCAGCAACGAAACCCAATGCAGCCAAAAAATTTACAAAAAAAGAAATGGAAAAACCTGTGAGGTAGGACAGGTTGCTTTGCATGTGTTTCTGGGTGTATGTGAGAGAGAGGTGAGAGAGAGCAAAGGAGAGAGAGAGACAGAGACTAACTGATAGGGAATGTAGCTATGTGATGTCATGATCCAAGCTCTCCAGCTTAATTGCCAATGAACAGAGGTTAAGCCTTCTTCATGTGCTATGGTAATGCTCCTCTTTCTTTTGTCGCTTTATTCATTAACACCATCAAAAGCAGTATGTCAGATAATTGGCTTAAAAGTGTGCTAGAATTGTTTTTTTCTCTGCTATGGATATGACAACAGTGCTTTAGTTAAGAGAATATGGGACTTTCAAAAAGACAGCATATGAAAACATTGTTATACCATGTTCTGAATATCTAATTACCAATGATATCGGTAATGACAGCTTTCAAGAACATAGGCCACAATACCATTTGCTGTGTTTTCTAGAATATCTCACAGTACTACAAGAAGGAAATTGAACTGTTTATAAATACAGTCATCCCTTGGTATCCAAGGGAAATTGGTTTCAGGACCTACCCCAATACCAAAATCCATGGATAAGTTCCATAGTCAGCCTTCCAAATCTGAGGTTCTGCATCCTTGGATTCAACCAACCACAGATTGTATAGTATTATCTGTGTTTATTGAAGGAAATCTGGGTATAAGTGGACCCATGAAGTTCAAACCTGTGTTGTTCAAGGGTCAACTGTAATAAATATATCCAAAATAAAAGAATCTCCTTAGGAAATATGTTCAATACTTATTGTAAACAAAACATTGAAAAACAATCATTAAAAGAATAAATACAACCTACATTAGTTTCTTACAACTCTGAAAATTGGGATAATAAAACAGTGAACACAAGAAATATATCTCTTCAACAAGGAATTCTAAACCGAAATTGTAAAATAAGTAGCAGATTTTTCATTATAATTTCCAAGCATACATCTCAATTAGGCACTAAGGACCCAAAGGTGGAAAATTTGGTACCTCCTTGTGCTGACTGCCTCCATCTCATCATATGAGACTTTATCAGGTTGCTTTATGTTAGCTGTGACTCTGGAAAGAACTTGATCATCCCGTTTAGATTGGAGTATGGGACCAAGAAGCAAAACTCTTAATAAAACAGTTAATAATTTATTGATAATTTACCTCTTCTAGGGTTCTTTTTAAATCTCTGTATTTATTTACATTTGTATGAATATGGGAAAAGTTAGGAAGATACATACTAGACTGGTATCTGGAAATGTGTGAAGGATTCATACCAGTCTGGTTGCCTCAGG